>NW_024063524.1:3000000-3488723 GCF_006381635.1 Hibiscus syriacus
TTGGGTGTAGAGTCAAATGATCAATGTTGGTCTGTTGATGCCTAGTTTTCCAGTTGAAAAATTCAATAGTGAAAACACATGTCATTACCACCAATGTGAAGGACACGTTATACAACATTGTCCAGATTTCCGAGATTTGGTACAAAAGTTGATGGATGAAAAAGAAATGGAGTTTTTCAAAGAAGTACCAGAAAAAGAGGAAATTGATATTTGCGCCTCTGAGGGATCTCCTAGAGGGATCTACAATTCTGATTGTCCTCTAATTATTTACACCAATGATTCGCGTATCAGAGAAAATAACTCCAAAAGTGGTTATAATACCTCAATCTCCGTTCCTATATAAAGATGACAAACAAGTGCCATGGAAATATGGTTGTAAGATGGATGATATAGTAAAAGAAAAGGATGAAGTAGATGAGGTTGGACATTTTACTCGAAGCGAAAGATGTTATTCCAAAGAACCTGAGAAGCAAGCTACCGTTGACAAAGGGAAACAGGTTGACCTGCAGCTGAGAGAAGATGAACATATCATCAACGAGCCAGTAACTAAGAATGAAGCTGTGGAATTTCTGGAATTTCTCAAACACAGTGAATACAATATTATTGAACAGTTGCATAAGTTGCCTGCTCGTATATCAGTCTTGGCACTTTTATTAAGCTCTGAGGCACATCAAAATGCCTTACTGAAAGTGTTAAATCAGACTTTTGTACCAAAAGAATTATCGGTAAATAAGCTGGATAGGTTGGTCGCAAACATACATGCTGATAATTTCATTTCTTTTTCTGAAGATGAAATCCCCTCTAGGATGAATGGTATTCCTAAAGCCTTGCATATCACGATTAAGTGAAAAGGACATGTTCTATCTCGAGTGTTAGTTTATAATGGCTCAACTTTAAATGTAATGCCATTAGTGACTTTGAAGAAACTACCAGTTGATAGCACACTCATAAGAAATAGTCAGAGCATTGTTCGAGCTTTTGATGGAACCAAAAGGGAAGTATTAGGAAAGATTGACATTCCTTTAACTATTGGCCCAGCTACATATGAAGTGGAATTCCTTGTGATGGATATTATACCCACTTACAATTGCTTATTAGGGAGGACTTGGATTCACCAAGCAGGGGCAGTTCCATCTACACTTCACCAAAAATTAAAATTTGTGATAGATGGGAGGCTGATATGTCTTAATGTTGAAGAAGATATCATTGCTTCTGTCTCTACCATTGCTCTTGTCTCTACCATTGCTCCATATATCGAATTGGATGAAAAAGCTATTGAATGATGTTTTAGATCATTGGAGTTTGTTAATGCCACATTCTTGGCCGAAGGAAAAAAATATGCCCAAGTCTACACTTTCAAATTGCACTAAGATGGAGCTTAAATTAATCCTAGGGAAAGGAGCAAAAGCTGGAAAAGGGTTAGGAAGTCACTTGCAGAGTCCAGTTAATTCAGTTTTTCCCATCACTAAGAAGATCGATTCGGTTTGGGATATCAGCCGACTGTAAGGGACAAACAGAGAAGCATTAAGAAGAACTAGGAAATGAGGAAAGCAAAATTATCTGGAGAAGATATTAGCTGGGAACCAATGACTTTTCCACTGTTGATTAATACTTTTATGTCTGGAGGACATATGTTCCGAGAAGATCAGCAAAAAGAAGGGCTAATAGTTGAGGATGCTTTGAAAGAGTTGAGTATCAATGTCATATCAAATGATGAATCTGAACAAAAGAGAGCTATGGGCATTTACCCTGTACCACCAGGCTTTGAATTGAATAATTGGACTATGGAGGAATTACCTGTAGTTTTTAAGTCTTTTTCAGAGTAATACACTAGAACTTCCTCTATTGCTTATACCCTGGAGCAATAGTTGATTTTGTGTAAAGGGTTAAACTACATGTTTTTCTTTTTCAATAAAAGATGCATTTCAGTTAATTTCACATGGAAAATATTTTCTATGCATTTTTATTATTATATGTTCATTTTCCTTTCAGGAACTCACATATCAATAACATGGATGTTGATGACACTGACACGTAATTTGATTTTGAGCAGCCCATTTGTCCAGGGGAAGTTGAGGGTTGTGATAATGATGAGGGTTGTGATAATGATGAGGGATGTGACTTACATTTTGAGCTGTTAAAAATGGTGGAAAAAGAGGATAAGCAAATTCTGCCTCATGAGGAACATACTGAGACCTTGAATTTGGGCTCAGATGAGGATAATAAAAACGTGAAAATTGGCACTACTTTATCTGATAAAGCACGACAGAATTTGATTAATTTGCTTCAAGAATATAATGATGTATTTGCTTGGTCATATAAAGACATGACAGGTTTGGATACAGAGATGGTAGTACACAAGTTACCAATAAAGCATTAATTTGCTTCAAGAATATAATGATGTATTTGCTTGGTCATATAAAGACATGACAGGTTTGGATACAGAGATGGTAGTACACAAGTTACCAATAAAGCCAGAATATAAGCCTGTTCAACAAAAGCTGAGAAGAATGAAACCCGAAATGCTGCTAAAAATTAAGGAATAAGTAAAAAAACAATTCGATGCTGGGTTTATTAAAGTGGCCAAATACCCTGAGTGGGTGAAAAATATTGTCCATGTACCAAAGAAAGATGGTAAAGTTCGTATGTGTATTGACTACCGAGATCTCAATAGAGCTAGTCCGAAGGATAATTTTCCTTTGCCACACATAGACATATTGGTGGCTAACACTGCTAAAAATTCTTTGTTCTCATTCATGGATGGGTTTTCCGGTTACAATCAAATTAAAATGTACCCTGATGATATGGAGAAAATAACATTTTTCACCATATGGGGAACATTTTGCTATAAAGTAATGTCATTTGGGCTGAAGAATGCAAGAGCAACATATCAAAGGGCTATGGTAACATTATTTCATGACATAATGCATAAAGAAATAGAAGTTTATGTCATTAGAGAAAGTTTTTCCAAAGATTAAGGAAATACTAGTTGAAGCTTAACCCAAATAAGTGTACATTTGGGCTGACATCTGGAAAGCTCTTGGGGTTTGTCGTGAGCAAAAAAGGAATTAAAATAGATCCAGATAAAGTCAAAGCAATTCAAGATTTTCCACCCCCACAAACACAAAAAGAGGTTTTGAAGATGTTAAGAGATATTTTTCAAATACCCCAATCTTAGTACCACCTATTCCAGGAAAACCCTTAATTCTTTATTTATCGGTTTGGGAAAATTCAATGGGGTGTGTATAAGGACAACATGATCAAACTGAGAAAAAAGAGAGAGCAATTTACTATCTCAGCAAGAAGTTCACTGACTGCGAAACCAGATACTCACCAATTGAAAAATTGTGTTGTGCTTTGGTATGGGCCACTCGAAGGTTTAGACAGTATATGTTATATCACACCACATGGCTCATATCCAGATTTGATCCTTTGAAGTATATGATGAATATACCTACATTATCTGGAAGGTTAGCTCGTTGGCAGATCTTGCTGTCAGAATTTGATATCCAGTATGTAAATCAAAAAGCAGTAAAAGGAAGTGTCATAGCTGAATTTATTGCAAGTAGAGCTTCTCAAGAATATGAGTTAATTAGTTTTGATTTCCCAGATGAAGATTTAATAGCAATCTCAGTGGAAGACTCAACTACATCCACTAATGAATATTGGAAGTTGAATTTTGATGGTGCTTCGAATGCTTTAGGGCATGGAATTGGGGAAATATTGGTTTCACCAAATGGAGAACATTATCCTTTTACTAGCCGACTCAATTTTGATTGCACGAATAATATAGATGAATATGAGGCATGTGTTCTGGGTCTTAAAGCTGCCATTAAATTGAATATAAAAATGCTTAAGGTATATGGGGATTCAGCCCTAGTAATTTACCAAATCAATGGGAATTGGACACAAAAGATCCCAAGCTTATAGAATATCATAAATTGATTGTGGAACTCATCAAAGAATTTGAAGAAATATCATTCAATTACCTCCCTAGAGAAGATAACCAGATTGCAGATGCCTTGGCCACCTTGGCAGCTGCATTCAAGGTAAATGAGCATTCGAGCATGATGTCTATTGAAATGCAAGCATATGAGTACCCAACCCATTGTTTTAACATTGAAGAAAAAGAAGATGAGAACCCCTGGTATTATGATATTTTGCAATACATCAGATATCATAATTATCCTGAACATGCAACCGAGAATGATAAAAGAACTATCAGAAGAATGGCATCAAGGTATGTACTCGATGGTGAAATACTATAAAAAAAACTCGGATCAAGTCTTATTGAGATGCATGGACACCAAAGAGGCCAAAACAATTCTCGAAGATGTGCATGAAGGAGTATGTGGTACTCATGCCAATGTGCATACAATGGCTAGACAAATTATGAGATTTGGGTATGGAAACTGATTGTATCAATTATGCCCAAAAATGTCACAAGTGTCAAATTTATGGAGACAGAATGCATACCCCTCATCCATTACACGTGATGACAACTACATGGCCATTTTCTATGTGGGGCATAGATGTTATTGGACAAATTTTTCTAAAAGCTTCAAATGGTCATCGCTTCATTTTGGTAGCAATGGACTATTTTACCAAATGGGTAAAAGCGGCTTCTTATGTAAATGTCACTCAGACCACAGTCTGTAAATTCTTGAAAAAGGAAATCATTTGTCGATATGGTCTACCAAAAGGGTTATTTCTGACAATGCTTTGAATTTAAACAACAAGATGATGAAATCGGTTTGTGAACAATTCAAAATAAAGTATCATAATTCCACTACCTATCACCCAAAGATGAATGGAGTAGTTGAGGAAGCTAATAAGAATATCAAGAGGCTTATAGAGAATATGATTGAAACTTATAAAGATTGGAATGAGAAACTACCATTTGCTTTGTTGGCTTATAGAATGTCAAAACGAACATCGACTGGGGCAACTCCGTTTTTGTTAGCCTATAGAATGGAAGTTTTCCTACCTATTGAGGTAGAAATTCCTTCACTTCGAGTTTTATTAGAGGTAAAACTAAATGAAGAAGAATTTGTCATGGTCAGATGTACCAAAAGCGGATGATACGAGCACATGATAAGAAAGTTCTCCTCTGAGAATTTTACGAATGAGATCTCGTACTTAGAAAGATCTTACCTATTCAAAAGGATTCCCGAGGAAAATGGATGCCAAATTGGGAAGGACCTTATATTGTAAAGAAAGCCTTTTCTGGAGGAGCTCTAGTTCTCACTGAGATGAACGAGCCAGAATTACCCCACCCATTGAATTCCAATGTGGTTAAAAAAGTATTTTGCCTAATTGAAAAAAGGAGGGTTCAAGATGAAAATCCGGAAAGGATATCTTGAAACCAAATGAGGTCTCAAGTTGAAAACCCGTAAAGGACGGCTTGAATGTTATAATTCAAGATTCATGTTTGAAAAAAATCTTGGATTCTTTGTTAAATATAATATCTGGATTGATAGTCAAGAGAGATTTACATCCTTAGGTATTATCACGATTCTTGAAATCCTTTTGACAGAAGCTATACTTGAATCACTTTGCGGCATGCCAGTTCAGAAGTATTTATGTTATTGATATGTGAAGATGCCTACTACTTTTTCTTGTACATTTTTCAATAAAAGTTTTCCATGTAATATTTAAAAACTCTTACATTTATAAATAAAAAGAGACTTTCTTGTTAACTCTCATTTTTGCAAGCATTTTGCTTTGAAAATTAAAATATAGTATTTTAACTTGAAGTACATAAAATCATGGGTATTATTGTACAAAAAGTTTTTTAAATGCAGGTGTTATTTAAAAACTCTTACATTTGTATAAATAAAAAGAGACTTTTCTTGTTAACTCTCATTTTTGCAAGCATTTTGCTTTGAAAATTTAAAATATGTATTTTAACTTGAAGTACATAAAATCATGGTGTATTATTGTACAAAAAGTTTTTTTAAATGCAGGTTTTCTAAAATTGATAATGATTTCAACTTTCAAGCTTGTATGATGACATTGATACATGGAAAATAAAATTTGAAGTACCTAGAAAGTTTCAATCGTATAAAGATGATCCAAAATATTTGTCACATATGGAATAGTTGATCATTGGTACTAGCGAGGTTCAAGAAGAAAGAAAAGAATATATCTGAGTAAAGATGAGATCAAGATATTTAGTTGAAGTAAATCAGCCTTGTTTGTTGTACCCAAAATGGAATGAGTCAAAAGATGGCCAATGAGAGAGGGTCCTTATTCGAAAAAGAAAATGCGCAAAATTGCATCATTTCATACATTTTAGGCATAAATAGGATCATGATATTCATAAATGCATCATTTGTTGATATTTTAGGCAACATCATCCTTAGATAACCAGACGTCCTCATCACGAAGGAACCGTGTTATCTCAAATATCTTTAAAGATGGCCAGACGTCCTCATCACGAAGGAACAATGTCATCTATTGATCAGAACTCCTCATCACGAAGAAGCAACATCATCCTTAGATAACCAGACGTCCTCATTACGAAGGAACCATGTTATCTCAAATATCTTTAAAGATGGTCAAATGTCCTCATCACAAAGGAACAATGTCATCCATCAATTAGAACTCCTCATCACGAAGGAGCAACAACTTTCTTAGATAGCCAGATGTCCTCATCATGAAGGAACTGTGTTATCTCAAATATCTTTAAAGATGACCAGATGTCCTCATCACGAAGGACAATATCATCCACCAATCAGAACTTCTCATCACAAAGGAGTCGCTTCATCCTTAGATAACCAGACATCCTCATCATGAAGGAACCATGTTATCACTATTTATCTCTAAAAATGACCAAATGTCCTCATCACGAAGGAACAATGTCATACACCAGTTTTATTTCCCTTAAATAAAGTGGATTTCTTATCAAAACATGAAGTCAATTGGATAAAATCTTATTATTTTTCGTCTTTGCTCTATTCTTGTTAACAAAAGAATGAGCAAAGAAGGGCAAATTTAAACACTAACTTTTTGTCACATACATTATTATTATTATTATTATTATTATTAAATAATAATTACAAATAAATTTACAGGCCTATTTATAACATATCTAGGCCCAGACCCTATCAGACCCGGTCCAAACCCGAGAAGACCCAAAACCCAGTTAGAGTTTTCACATTTATAGCTAGGGTTTTTAAACCCTATCCCCAGCCGCCAGTTTCTCAACACCGTTATATCTGGAGAGATCCAACGGTCTAGATTTCATCCGACAGAAATCCTAGGGTTCACTAACCCTATGGTGATTTTCGGTGCCTCCTTCAACCACTCTACTGCCTTCAACTACTCCGCTGCCATGTTCCTCAGTCATCTGCTGCCACAACACCGAAAGCTCCATGAGAAGCAAGAATGGCCGCACACCTCATGGATCTATGGTGAGTCACCATCATAGATTTGAAGACTTACCATAGATCCACTGAATGAAGACCATCATCAGGGCTTATAAAAAGCCTTAAAATCTTGCAAAGAAATAGGACAAGGAGAGCAAGGAGGAAGCAACCAACAAAGAAAGCTACGAACAACCAGCAGTAGCCATTTAAAAGCAAGGAAACAAAAGGGAGAAGAAACATACCTTTGTCGAAGCTCAAAAGTCACCAGAAAACATTTTACCGAAGGTAAAATCTTAGATCTAGGCTGATTGAAAGACTTTTAGGAAAAAAGGAGGGCGGTTTCGGGTTTAAGGTGTTTCAATCTACGATTTGGTGTATTTTTATTTTTTTGGTCATGAATAGTGATCGGAATAGTAACCAGCGATGGTGAATATTGACCGACGGTGGCCAAAATAGTGACCGACCGGTGGTTGGAGCTCCCTCCGGTGAGGGAATTTAGAGAGAATGGAGAGCTTCTCTCTCCTTAGAGAGAGAAGCAAAATAGAAAAATGAAGAAGAATAACTTGAAATGGCCATTTAAGGCCTATTTATACCCAAACAAAACTACGTCGTTTTGGGGAGGGAGTGTTTGTATAATTTCATTATGAGAAAACCCTTTCCGTGGTCCCTTAAATTTGTGATAGTTTTAAATTGGTCACTAAAATCATGTTTTTGTGCATTTTAATTTGGACTTCGCATTTTATTTTATTTATATTTTAGTCTCTACTGATATTTATATATATTTAGGGTAAATATTAGATTTAATCCCTTAGATTTTAATAATTTATAATTTAATTTGAATATTATTTAGGGATAAATTACACTGTTAATACCTTTATTTTATTTTATTTTGAATTAGAGCTATTTATTTATATATTTTTGTAAATTAATCTTATTTTTTAATTTATTTTATTTTGGTCATTTTTTAATTATTATTTTATTTTTATAATTGTCTTTTTTTAAATACTTTTAATTTTGTACTTTAATTATTTTTCTTTATTTTATCTTTATTTAATTAATCTTAGACACATTAAGTGTAATATCCCAAAATCAGAGCTAGTGGCTAAAGTGAGAATTTTGAAAGTTTTGTGCTCAATTTAGAAATCAGTTAAAAGTTCAGGGACTTACGTAGGGAAATTTTAAGGATGGATTAAATAGAATAAATGGATGGATTAAAGGGGTATTTTGGTCTTTTATGCTTAAAGGATATTTTTTCCCTTTAAATAAAGGTTAAACACGTAGGTTTGGGAGAATTCTAGAAGCCTTCTTCTTACTCTCTTCTTCTCCTTCCCGTAGCTCAAGTTTAAAAGGTAAGTTTGATTTTAGTGTTGAATTCTTGGATTTATAAGTGGGTTTTGATTATTTGAGTGTTATATGAACTTAAATCATCAAGTAAAGAGAATAAGAAGAGAATTTCTATTATGGGTTTAGAAATGAAATTTTGATATAAAGAGGTTTTTAAAGTTGTAATGAAGAATTTAACTTGTTAGTAGTTTATTTAAGAGATATGAAATGTTAAAATTGGATTTAGAACATGATGAAATTTGAGTATGATTCTTGAAGCCTATGTAGAGGATAGGATTTGGAGATTTAAGATGTGATAATGAGTACAAATGGGCTTATGTATGTGTGTTTGAGTTTAGGATATGAAAGGGGTTGAAGTATGGCATAATTGAGTTAGAATGAAGTGATTTTCGTGCTAAAATGTAATTTCTGGGCTGTATGCGTCGATACACATTCAATGGGTACCGATGCACTCTCAACGAAATAAACATCAAATACAATGAGTGCATCGATGCATAGGGAGTTCATCGATACACCCATTGAAATGGAAACATTGAATGTAAATTGTGTACCGATGCATGGGTAGTGCATCGATGCACCTGTTAAGGGATGCATCGATACACTGTAGAATGTATCGATGCACTTCAATGGGAAATGGAATAAATCTTTCTTTCAGTCTAAGAATTGATAGATTATAGTATATCAATTGGATACTGATAAGTATTAATACATGATTGTGTAGACATCGATCGAAAGCAAAGTTCGGATAGGTCGTCAGAGTAAGATACGCAAGAAAGAGAAAGAGCTTGGTAGTGTTATTGGTGATCATGTGAGTACATGATATGAAGTGTAGTTATGTTAAGGAATTATGACTTGCGAGAAGTCTAATTCGGATATTAGGTAATATGAGTACCCAGATGTAAGTAGGTAGTGGTATGATGTTTAGAGAAATTCGAGTCTATGCATATGTTTAGATGTAATTGCTTCTCTATGTTTGTGATCTAGGTGAATATGCCTTGTTGCATTACATGTTATGAGATATGTGTTGTATGATAGTGATCTATGAGATATTGATAATAAGTCATAAGATTACATTCATATGTAATATAAGTTAAAAGATAAGAAATAATATGTTATATACATATGAGAAAAAGGTATATGTGAACTATATGAAATGGGATAAAAAACTATGTGATGTGACCATGTGTGAAAAGGATGAATAATGTGA
The DNA here is from genome assembly GCF_006381635.1 of Hibiscus syriacus. NCBI lineage: Eukaryota > Viridiplantae > Streptophyta > Magnoliopsida > Malvales > Malvaceae > Hibiscus > Hibiscus syriacus. The sequence continues at coordinate 3,009,922 of NW_024063524.1, forward strand.
ATTTCATGGAAAAATGCTACGTGAAAGTAAACTACGTGACTATGTGATCATATGAAATGTGATAAAGAGCTATGTGAAAGAACTATGTGATATGAATATATGAATGTGTAATGAGGTAAAAGATAATGCCCATGTCATGTGTTATGAAAGCTATAGGTATAGTTGGTATGCCAAGAGTCGAGGATTTACGCGGTCCTTTGGGACATAGTGGTCCTTCGGGACATATGTGTTATATGTGGTCCTTCGGAACAACTAAGTGGTCCTTCGGGACAAATTCTACGCGCCCCTAGTGGGAATTATACGAGCTGTGGTGACAACATAGTGCACAACCTCTATGTACTCACATACCTTAAGTTCTCAGTAGTGTACATGGGCTAACCAAAAAGATAATAATAAAATGTGAGTTGTAATGAGAAATGTGTTACATGTTTTATATGATGATATATGTGAATGTGTGTATATGTTACAGGAAAGAATGTGTGTTATAGGTTATGGAATTTGTTATGTGATGTACATGAATATATGTTAAATATATCAATGACTCGTATGATGATGTAAGAACATGTTATAAGATATAGAATATGAAAATAAGAGATCATATGAACAAGAGATAAGAGAAAGAAAGGATAATCATATAAGAGTATGAGAAAATATAAATGATGACATGCATGTGTGTATGTAAATGTTACATGAAAAAGTATGTATACAAGTATGGCGTTGTGTTACATGATATGTACATGCATTTGATAATTTACATATGTATTTATATGTCTCACTAAGTCTATGACTTAGTGTATAATTGTTTCACACGTAGGTTCAGGAAAGCAAGAAGAGAACCTAAGAGGAGCAAGACAGGTTAGTTTCTCCTTACCGAAGGTCAGGTCAGAACCTAAATGAATAACATGTATTTTGTTATATAGAATCTAGTTGGCATGTAGTTAAAAGATTTGTATTAGATACGCTTTGATCAGTTTTGTAAAACCATAAGTTTCATATCATATAAAGTAAATGGTTTTATTAGAAATATCAAATTGAATCTTGGGTATTTTGTAAAAGTAAATGTTTTGAGAAGTCAATGTGACACCTCATACTCGTATCCGGGTTTGGTACGGGTTGAGGGTGTTACATTAATATATATATATATATATATATATATATATATATATATATATGAAAAATTGGTAAGTATTATTTGATTAATTTTGTAAACTAATTAAAAAATAATATTTATTTTTTAAATATTAAGAAATGGTTGTCTTAAAATAACTAGATGCTCTATTCTAGTATTTTAAAAATAAATAAATATCTTGCTTATATAAAATATATATATATTTACTTCATTTTTATTTAAATTATTTTTAGGAAAAATTATCATATTCTTATTAATATTTATTTATTTTTAAATATTAAGAAAGGGTTGTCTTAAAGTAACTAGATGTCATATTCTGATATTTTAAAATAAATAAATATCATGTTTATAAAAACCTAAAAAATAAATTTATTTTAGTTTTAGTTATATGAAATATTGAATTATTAGATTTTTCTATTAAATAAAATTATACGGTTGAATACGGAATAATAGGATCATAAATTAAATTTATATTCGAATTCTTAGATTTTCACTATTAGAGACAATTTTATAATCAGTGGGTACCAATTTTGGGCGTTGTGGGGGTGCTAATTCTTCCCCAAACTTTACCGACCACAAATCCCTTTTTATTACTAAAAAGAATGAATTTTTGGTTATATGCAGACCGGTTTATCTTTTAACTGATGTTTTCTTAGAAACTCTCTTAAAAGGTGATTAGGTGATTTTGAGGTATTCGACCTACCTAACTCAAAAAGGTCGATGGCGACTCTAAAACATTTCCTTAAAAAACCATTTATTTCATTCACATATTTTTCCGCCAAGGAAATTCGTGCTCGGGCGAAAACCGGTTACGACAGCTAAAATTTAGATGATGTTTATTTTGTTATCCTATTGATCTATCCCTGTTCTCGACACTCACAATTATCAAAGATAGGTATCGACTGAATTGTGGTAATGCTAATTTGTCAACAACTCATCAAGTTTAGAACTGTAAATGAAACGAGACAAATCATGAGCTACTCGAATTCGACTCATTCAAAGCTCGATGAATACTCGATTTGAATGGACTCAACTCGAGCTCGAACTTAACTAAAGTTCTTAACGAACTGAAACAAACTACTTGATATTCAACTCGAAAAACTTGTGAGCAACTCGAAATAAAATACATTAAAAATTTTATTTTTAAAAAATTAAATTATTAATAATATTAACATTTTTTTTGTTGATTTGTTTAAAATGTAATTAAGATTCTAGTTCGAGTTTGATTTTGTGCTTCAACTGAGTTAAGTTTAAAGATTTTTTTATTTCAAACTTTTGAAGCTTCAATATATGGGTTTGAGTTCGAGTAAAATTTGAAAATTTTAGGCTTGCAATCTTTTGAGTTGAGTCGAACTTCATTTTAAAGTTTTCGAGCCGAGTCGAGCTCAACAACTCAACAATACTTGAGCTCGACTCAACTCGTTTAGAGCCCTAATTATTGTTATATGTATTTTTTATGTTAGTGTTGATGGTATTATCATTCGCCGTCAATAATAACACATATTTATATTCATCATTATTCAAGTTGTTTGGTTGCATTCTTAGTCTTATTCATTTTTATTCTTACATGTCTAATTTTTGTACTTATATGGCTTTAGCATAAATGTACAATATAATTAGTTTGATTTTATTTTTATAGATTTTTTTCTTTAATTTTAAATATTTTTTTATGAATCTAAAGTGATTACAAGTGGTAGTATATGTTCTAAAGACTTTCAACCATTTGACAATGAACGTTCAAATATCATACAGTTGTTGGTGCTCGAACTCGAGACCTCTAAGGATAACAACAATGCTTTCGAATAATAAAACAAATGAAAACATCTATAATTATATATATATATATATAATAGTAATATATGTTAAATATGAACTCATAATTATGTGATTATGATGATATATATGTAATAAAATGTTTTTTTTTTTGTAATTACATGCAATCGATAACGTAGGGAAAATAAAGTGATTGGCAAAGGCAGCCAAGACATGAAGCCAACGAACCCTAAGAGCAAAATTGACTTTGTAGCCTCCTAAATAAAATCCTCCTTTTAATAGAGGGACCAAAAGTCATCATATAACAGTAATGCAGCTGATCATATTGACCTCAATACTCTGCAATATTTTTGCTTCGGATTAATGGTATCTGGTCATATACATATATAATATCTTGGGATCAACGTCATGACAAATATATAAATATCAGCTTTGAGAAAGAGGAGATGTTAGTCGTGTAAATAATAACTAAACCTTCAAATCTAATTATTGAATTTTAAAAAGTCAAAATTTAGGTGAAGGAAGATAATTGGAAAGTTAGTGTTGCATTTTCAATTCAACTACTTTGACAAGTACACCATAGGTTAGTTATTTATTGCTGCTCATTTATTAATCTGATTTATAATGTTATGTATTACAGTATATTATCTTTACAAATTTTAGATTAAAAATATTAGATATTACACTGTTATAACATGATATAAAATACACAAAAGTATTGATATTTCAAAATTTATTGATATAATATGAATGCACTTTTGACAAAGTTAATCTCTTATCAATATTCCTTTTTCACATTATGGCCTCCTACGTTATTTTATAGTTTGGGAAGATACGTACCAAAAAAACACACATGCATTCACCTAAACAAGTAAACAATAGATACTGATTTTTTTTATTTACATATTATCTTTTGATTTAATTATATGGGAAACTCAATGAAGTTTATTATTTTAGGGTAAATTATATTAGCTTTTTTATATAAAAATATCATGGCTAACGTTTTTTTTACTCTAATTATCAATTATTAAAAATTTAACGACGGCGTTGACATGATATTTTTTATTTATATTTTTTTAAATGTTTACATGTCATTGTTTTATTAGTTAAATAAAAAAATGTGTTACATGTGTTGAAGAAAGGATTGAAGTTGTAAACCCTTGTGTAAGGAATAAATGCTAAATTTGAGAAGGTTGAGATTTTATTATAATTTCACTAAAACTAAGTTAATACGTGTTATCATCTCAAAACAAATTGTAATCCCTTTCTTCCTTTCTCACACCTTCAAAACCAACCAAACTCTCTCTCTCTCTCACACACAACCAAAATAAATTTATTATGAATATAATTTTATTTTGTTACATTAAAAAAATCTTCTCGTTAGGCAATATAAAAACAATAATAATAGCTGTAGTAGCCGAATTGAAGACATACGCAAAAATGAGATTAGCGAGACAAAGATATTATGATACAATGTTCACCAACAAAAAGTAATCAGACAAATTAAAGAGAGAAAAGGCTGCCTTAAGGCCCAACTTTGTTCAGTATTGAGTCGAATTTTAATTTTGCTTATATGTTCTTACTTCTAAACCCAAATTACAATAGGCAAAAAGGCACCCCAGTCCTTGTATTTTTAAAAAATTAATGTGACTCTCGTAATATTTTTTCTTTCAATATGGTCTTCCAAATCAGAAAATAAAGTCAATGTGATGCTTTGATCAACGTTTTCAGTTGTTGATCGTTACAATGCTGACGTGGTGGTCCACTATGGCTGATGACGTGGTAGGTAGATGATTGTTTTTTTCCTTGTTTTTTTCGAGGGCCAAATTGATTTTTTTAAGTTCAAGGGCTTATTTATTTTTTTCCAAAAAATAAATGTTATTTTAATTTTTTTAAAATTAAAATTATTCAAATTTTCAAAAATTTAAATAAAAATAAACAAATAAACTATTTAAAAATTGAATATTCAAATTAAAATTACTAAACTATTATAAAAAATAATTAATTTTTTTAGCATATATCATACCTTATAAAATGATAACTTATAAATTATAAAAATATTTTTAAAAATATATATTATACATAATATATACATTTAATATATACATCAACACTTATAAAAAATATTTTTACTGGATTAATCGAGATTTATAAAATTTAAAGTCGATACTTATAAATTTTGGATTAGTAGTAATTTACTATGTATTCTAATTATATTTTATGTCGAAACTTATTATATAATTATCTTTTAAATTAGTCGAGACTTACAAAAAATAATTAGAAAACATAATAAGTTTCGACTAATCCAAAAATTATAAGTATTAACTAATTTAAATTTTTAATTCTCTATTAATCCAATCATAATACTTTATATAAGTATTGATAATATTTATATATGTTACATGTATATGTTATATATAATCTATCTTATTTTAAAAAAAATCATTTTTAATAATTTATAAGTAATTATTTTATAGCATGATATATATATATTCAATTTTTTATATTAGTTTTAGTATTTTTAAAATGTATTCATTTTTTATTTATAGTATTTTTGCATTTAATTTTTTTGGATATTTGAATAATTATATATTTATATTTTAAAATATTTTATAAAAAAATTAAATAAGCATTTTGACCCTCGAACAAAATAAAAAAAATCAATTTGGCTCATTTGCCATGTCAAATGCCACTTCATCAGTCATAATGGATTATCATGTCAACACAATGAACTGTCACGTCAGTATTGTAACAATCAACAATGGAAGACATTGGTCAAAGAGTCACATTGGTTTTTTTTTTCTCTTTTTTTTTTTGAGTTGAAGGGCTATATTGAGAAAAATAGTACGAGAACCACATTGATTTTTTTTTAAAGTACAAGAGTTTGAGCTCCCTTTTACCAATTACAATAACAAAAAAAAAGAAGATTTGTGTTAACTCTTATCCAAATAATAATAATAATAATAATGATGATGATGATGATAAAGGAAGATTTGTTCTTAATTCTTATCATAATTTTTTATTGATCTAAAAATGATTACAAAGTAATATATATTCGAACGATTCTCAACTCATTTAACAATGAATTCTTAAACACTCCTAATATACGATGTGCTCGAATCCGTGACTTCTAAAATTAACAATTGAATCTTTAACCACTAAAATAACTTGGTTCGTGAAATTCTTATCCTAATTTTAAATCACTTTGATCATGAGAACAAATATTTCAAAGAAAAATATTCAATTAAGGGCTTTATGGTTGAAATTAAATTTACTATCTAATCGCAATGTCAAATAAGCTTGTTCTCTTTCCCAATCTCCTGCACATAAAATAAAGAACGAATACATAATTTAAAGGATGACAAATGATTATGTAATAACCTTCATTAATAATATTCTGGGATTCACTCTTTTTAACTTTATTTCAGAAAAAGACATAAAAAGGGATTGAGTTGAGCTTTGTTTTTCTTTCAGTTTCTTGTCCCAAAGTATTTCTTAATAGATGCCTCAATGCATTTTCTTTCTTTATTTTAGGGTATAATTTCTACCATGATAGCTGGTCCAACTTTTTTTTTCTGGGTATACTTTACATGGAAGCAAGTACATTGGTATCTTTGAACAATGGCATAACAAGAAATCGAATCAAAATTATCAGTTAGCCACCACGAGGATTAAAGTATGATAAAGAAACAGTGGTGTTCCGAGGGATGATTTTACATGGACGGCACATGTTTCGTGCTACCAAGATCGAGCTGGAAAGATATCAAAGAAAAGCTTTGTGCTTTGCAACAGCTAATCGGTCCGAGACAGAAACACGTGGCGTGTATCAAATGGTGGTTTTCGAGAGGCGAATATGATAGTATGCATTATGAGGACCACCGGACATGATCGTCCTATAGGAAAGTGTGAATCATTTACCTTTCTTATTCTTTTACAGCCCATTCTTACTTTTATTTTGTGATCATTCACTTGGATTTCTTCGTTGCAAAATGTAAATAATATAGCTTCAGAGATATGTTTGTGATCATTCACTTGGATTTCTTCGTTGCAAAATGTAAATAATATAGCTTCAGAGATATGATGAATTTATCCACTGTATGATTGGGTCTGGACGAGCTCGGTCATACAAGAAAGATAAAAACGCAGCTGATGAATAATCATCGCAACGATGTGCTTGTGAAGAGGAGGCCCACAAATCCCAAGGATTGAAGCTGGAATTAAATAAACTTAAAAGGAAATAGGTGACACATGAAGAAAAGACAATAAAATATTATATATTTACTCTACTATTAACTTAAAAAATATGGGTAAACTACATAATTAGTCATTTGATTATAACTTTAATTTTATTTTGGTCACTTAATTATTTTTTTAAATCATCATTAATGTATCTTTTGATTTCATTTTAGTTCGTTATTATAAAAAAAAAATTAATAGAACAACTAACGTATAAGGTTTTTCTCAATACCTCATGACATTGAATTCATGGAAGCTTAATAAGAACATGCATCTTAAGTATAAAGGTAAACAAGTAATTGTTCTCTTGCAAAAAATACAGATGAAGTAGAGAATACATAAGTTTTAAAAAAGATATTTAGGGAAAAAAAACTCCTGGGAAAAAACTCAAGGTACTAAGCTACGGATAGTCATGTAGACTTGTAGTTGCATGTTTAAAACAAAAATATTATGGTACAATATATGTACTTGAAAGCTTTTCTTTGTTAGAAATTTGACATATATACTTTGTATTTCATTAGAATGGTTAACATGATACAACAGATTTTATATAATTTGGTTCAAGTAAAACATGAACTTTCAACTAATTATTATAAGGAAAACCCTCAAGGCAGACCTTAAAGTAAATAACTATTTATCCCTTAATTACTATAATTAAAAAGTGATAATTACTCTATAAACAGTAAAATAAAATAAAGGGTAAACTACATAAATGACCACCCAACTATGGGCTTGGTCTCAAAATGGCCATCATTTTCAAACTTGTGTCAATATGACCATTGAACTATTTAAATGGTTTCAATATAGCCACCTGCTGTTAACATTTAATGGAAGTGTTTACGTGGCAATTAACAAAATTAATATAATTAGGGCGTTAATCCTTGTAAAGTTACGTATTCGCGACACTGACACCCTACTTTGTTTTCTTCCATTTTGGTCACTACTTGTATATGATTTGTTTTCTTGGATTTTCATTTAATGTAATTTGATCTTGATTCTGTTTTTAATTTGTCTAATGTCTTAATTTGAGCATTACCTTTAATCTTATATTATAGTCATGTATTAAATTTATAGATTAAATCCCCTAGATTTTAGAATTAATCGACGAGTCAATTCTCACACTTTTTATCAAGATAATACATATGTTATATAATTTGTTCAAGTTTAGGCAGAAAAATAAAACTCAAAATAACTTAACTGCATTTGAACCCAAGTTGAGTTAGTAACCAAGCAAAGCCTTAACCAACAGGCTAAATATAATATTTAGGAATCATTTAAAATATTTTTATATATTATATATTATAGCTAATGATAGAAATGAAAATAGACAAGTGAGGACTTAAATCTAGGCCAATTGAGAATATGATAACACTTGAATTGCATTAAAAAATCTAATATATTATTTATCTGTTTTTATTTTTTTATCATTAACTATAATATATATATATAATATTATAATTGATTCTTTATATTAGATTTAGCTTATTCGTTAGGGCTTGTTTGGTTACTAATTCATTTTGGGTTCAAATCCAATTAAGTTTTTTTTTAAAATTTTTTTGCCCTAAACTTGAACAAGTTATATAACATATGTATTATCTCAATAATAATCATGTAAATTAGGTCAGTGGTTAAGGCATGCACAGGCCACCTTTGGGGTGTCAAAACACATCTTCATTTATTTTCACTTCATTTCAAAAGGTGACATATGTCACCTTTTAATTAGATTGAAAATTTATTAAATTAAAATTAAAAACTCTCTAATCAGATTGTGACACAATATGTTTGGAAAATAAATTTATAAAATTAAATTGAAATTAATATCTAATTAAAAATTAAGAATTAAAGTCAATCATGGTGATCAAATTAATTTATTTTAGTTTTATTTTTCTGCCTAAACTTGATCAAATTATATAACGTATGTATTATCTTGATAACAAGTGTGATAATTGGCTCATCGAATAATTCTAAAATATAGGGGATTTAATCTATAAATTTAATACATGACCATAATAAAAGATTTTAAAGTTAATGCTCAAATTAAGACATTAGACAAATTAAAAACATGATCATGATCAAATTGCATTAAATGAAAATCCAAGGACCCGTACCCTAATTATATTAATTTTGTTAACTGTCAGATAAACACTTTCGTTAAATGTTAATGGTATGTGACTATATTAAAATCATTTAATTAGTTTAGTGGTCATATTGATGTAAATTTAAAAATGATGACCATTTCAAGACCAGGACCATAGTTGGGGTGGTCATTTGTGTAGTTTACCCTAAAATAAAATAAAAATCACATAAGCATATTTGTATGTCAAGTGTCTTTTTCTTTATTTAATAAATAGACCTGGGGAGTGGGGACAGCCTAAGAAAAATGAGCATGTGACGGAGGACCCAAAGGGCAAAAAGCTGCCCAGTGCTTAATGCTGTTATTTTATTTTATTGTTATGTTTTTGTTTTTGGGCATGGATTTTGCTCCTTTCACTTCTACTGCTTCCCGCCATTCTTATTCATTCATTCTTTTTGTAAATTACCCTTTTAGCCTTCTCCCAGTTGGCATCTGTATGGTTAAACAGGCTGAATTAAAACAATGGAAACAATAAGATCAAACCACAACCTAAATCTGCGATAGAATCGGTGAAGTGAAAAGGACAATTAAGTCCTGTAGAATCAAGCATTAGCTTAGGTATCGTAGATGCTTCCATTTTGATCAAAATAAATGAAGGTGTCTATTCTCACACATGTAAGCAATCTTTTTATCTATGTGGTCAGGGTGCATTCTTACTACTTTTCAATGCAACCTCAAGAATGTTGCTTAAATCAAAACATATTTGTGATCCAAAATAATTCACACGTAATTTTAGGAATTAAATGTATTTAGTTAGTAAAGTTTGAGGCCTTAAATTAATAAATTAAACAAGTAATATGATTATCTAAATTTCTTAATTCATTTTAAAAACTCTTAACTATTTTTTTTTTTTTTTTTATAACGATGAGTACCCTGAAATGCACCAACGAGAAGAAAAAGAAAACTGTACGTGTTGAATAATAAGAGGGAAAAAAAATAAATTTTAACTTTAATGATTTTAATTTTTAATCGTAATATGTGGAAACGGGCAATAATGAAGTAATTACTACTGCAACACATAATGGTGTAGAAATTATTGATCTTAAAACAAATTAGCCATTTAGTTATTAGACTTTCATGCTTGTTCTCCATACGAAAGCACATCACATGGTATCTTTTAAGTCTACAAACCCAATTCAAACCACGCACTAGCATTTATTATCTTTAAACACAGCTATTATTTGTTTTAATCCAACTTCTAAAGAGTTTCAAGGTTAATCAATACGTACGTATATATTAAAAATTAAATTATACATTCTTATATTTTCTAAATTACCTTTAAACCTAAACAAAATCCCTAATTATCTCTACTAAAAACAATCTTATATGCTTAAATGTACTTAAATATGTCTACTTGAATTCTCATTAACATTAATGTTAATTGAGCCTCAATATTATTGATGGATCTCTCAATTATTCGGTTTGAAAATCTAATAATCGATAAGATATTATTTTCTTGCTATGCATGTGCACTGCTTTAGCCTTGAGATTTTATCTCTCGATCTGTAAGAGGGCTCCGACAGTATCTATAATGGAGAGAGCACAGTTCGTAAAACATTGTTCCTGCCTAACATATCCTCAACTTAGCTAAAAGCTCCCTCTCGTTGCCTGCTTACATGACGATAAGGAGAAGCGTCAACAATTGGTAAATTCCGGTCATTTTAGTGTTAGACAAGTGACAAACGAACAGACAAGTGCGATATACCCATAATAACTTTGAACTACCTTTAAGTGGCAAGTAGCTACCACCCTAACCCACGTAATAATAGCTGCTACGTGGACGTGGCGTCCAGAAGATCGGTTTCACTTGTGAAAGTGGGTCAAATTTTCTTACTACAAAGTTATTCTCCATCACCATCTCTTTCGACAACCCAAACTACCAATTTTCCTTTCAAATTAACATAAATAAACCCTCATAAACACCGTCTCCCATCCATAAACTCAACAAATACTACATTAACTACTTTCAACAAATGCAATAAGCCATTCTCCTGCGTAAATATTTGTTTATTTGATCTCTTTGTGAACATATAATGCCTTAATTATTATTTGGTAGTGTTTTGTCCAAATATAATGCCTTAGCTTTAGTATCGAAGGGGCTTCAATTTTGATCCAGATAAACGAGCCTTGCTATCGTCACATACACACAAATCTAAGCAATCTATTATCTATGTGGTCGTGGTGTAATCCTGCTCGACACTTATTAATACAACATCATAACTAATAAATTTGTGATCGAAAATATTTCACACGTCACTTTTAAGAATTAACTAAATGTAGTTTGTTAGTAAGTCTTCCATTCAATTAAAAAGAGAAAAACTTTGGCTTGGTTTCCCTGCTCGGTTTTGCTCCGGTGAGGATTTAAGTACTTGTGCTACTTGCGTGGTAAGGGTGGTAGTTCGAAGTGATAATGTATCGAGAAATGGTTTATTATATTTGAGACTTTGACTTAAAGTATTCTTCTTCTTCCATTTAGGATTAGAAATTTTTTTTAACGAAGCCTTAATTTTAATCATGCTTTGTATATGACATGATCATCAATATACACAACTCTCCTTTAAAAAAAAAAAGTCCGTCTATTTCAATTACGCACCAACATTGAATGATCATTCACAAACTATATGGTCACGTTAAATTTTTTACTTTTAATTTACCATTGTAATAATAAACAATGTATCAATGCCTACGACTAATTGATTTAGTGGGACGAGTCATTAGATCCTTTAAATAAGACCATGATTTGAATCATAATATTTGCGAATAAATTAAATTAGATTAGAAATGTCTTTCTTACTTTTGCAGTAACCGATCCAGATTAATCTAACAATAGATAAGATACCAATAGTTATATTAAAAAATTAAACAACACATCAATACAAATACGAGTAAAATCAATTGTTATAATGTATTAATAAATAAGTAATCAAAATATATTTAAAAATTAAATAAAATATTGTTTTGGTTTAATCATCGATATCTAAACTATTGATCAATTATTTTAAGTCGAGTTCTGAAAAGTTTATTACGGAGGGCGACCCTCTCAACTTATTTAAGAAATATAGTGTCTTATTCTACTAAATTAATTGGTCGTGGATTCAAATAAAATAAAATAATTTTAAATATGATTAACGTATAATAATTTAAATAAAATTAAATTAAGAATTTACACTATTATTCCTACAATATGAAACATTGATAATTTTATATTATAAAACTCTAGATTTTTACCTTTACTCCACTGAAAACTTACTTTTTTTAATTATATGTAATAATAATTAAAATATATTAATCGTCGTCGACATTAAAAAGTGAAAGTTGCTAATTAACAAAAACCAATAAAATAAAAAGTGTATTTCGCCATTTGCTTTTTCGCGGTATAAAGGAGGGCCAGAGCCTGCTGGGGTCGACGGACCAATTGGTAACAAAGAAAAAAAAGGAAAACAAGAGAGTTGTTATATTGTTAATGTCAATTAAACCAAACAAAGGCTCACCGGTGGAAGTTAGAAGCAGTGAAGAAGAAGAAAAGATCGATAGCGGTTGTTACTGTCTTTGTCTTCACATCTCTTCATTTCTGTTACTCTTTCTCTTGATTTGTTTATATTTTCAAGCCAATTCGTTATAACCTTTGCCGCCACTCCAACCACCGCCACTTCCTCCACCGACTGCCACGTTCTTCTATTTTCCTTAAACCTTAATCTGAGCTTATTGAGCCTGCGGTTAAGAATACTCTGTTTTCAGAGGTATTGAATTGAAAAAAAGAGTTGGGTCTCTGATTTCAGTTTCTTCATCTGCATTTTTCTTTGTAATTTTTCCTTCACTGGTGTTGCTACAAATGGAAGTAGCAGAGAACTGCTCGGTGAAAGTCGCCGTTCATATTAGGCCGTTAATCGGGGATGAACGAAGTCAAGGTTGTAAAGAATGTGTTACTGTTACTAGAGGAAAGCCTCAGGTACTCTGTTCTTAGTTTTAGATTTTTTTAAAAAAAAATGTTTGTTTCATTCTTGCATTTTTTATTGCATGCGTGAGTGTGTTTTTAACTAAATTCAAGCATTATTTCATTTATTATTTTTAGTTTTCGTCATTACTAATTGTTTTTGTTTATCAGTAACAGTTTTATTTTTAATATATTTGTTTCAACAGTCGACCATTTTTGTTTCTATCACGACAGCTGAAGATTGAACTAATATTTTTTTTTTCTTCAGAAATCACGCTTTTTAAATACATGACGGAAAATCTAAGAGTGAATTTACTAAAATTTATCCCGAAACTGTAGTTATTTAAGTGGAAAAGATTCTGGTAAAGTGCAAGTTTATTTTGAGTCGTATTGCAGGAAAACAAGATATGTGGAGGCGGTAATCAAATAGACCAAACAATTTGTGATTTAAAATACTCGGTAACTTGTAAAAGGAAGTACCATTTTCCCTAAAAATATGAAATTTACGGAGTGGTCTTGTGATTGGTAATGTTAGTTGCTGATTCCTGAATGGTTATATGCTCTCTCTGTGTATTTCCCTTTTGATTTCCCTATCAACTATTGTTTTCCCCAGAATTTTTATGTAAAGAGGTTTTGAGTCACATTCGTGGTCACTGGAATTGAATTATTTTATTTTGTAACCTATCTGCAAATGTTCATAATTTAATGAGATATGGTTCTATTCTGCCTTGTTTTGTTAGTCGGTCCCACGCCATCTTCACGATCACGGTAGAACAAATGCACAAAATTCAATCAGTATCTGCAGTTAATGAAACTCCAGATGAAGATTTGGGAGAAGAGTATTTATGTGCGAAGCTCCATTTGGTAGATCTTGCTGGATCTGAACGAGCTAAAAGAACAGGTTCTGCTGGTCTTCGGTTGAAAGAAGGTTTGTAAATATGCTTATAAACTTAGGTACAAGCTTCCTATGTGTGGTGGTGGTTTTAAATGGTCATATTAATTTCATGAACAGGTATCCATATTAACAGAGGGCTTCTTGCACTTGGCAATGTAATCAGTGCTCTTGGGGATGAGAAAAAGCGTAAAGGTGTGCATGTTCCTTACCGAGACAGTAAACTGACTCGACTCTTGCAGGTTAGATTTATTTTAGATTGATTAATGCGGCAGTAATTTAACCCGGTGACATTAAGATAACCAAAAAGTGCTCTGATTTCAAAGTCAATTTTATAGTAGCATCTACCTTTCTCAGTTTCTCACACATTTATGAGGACCTTTTAAAATAAGTTGAACAGTTTCTCGCACAATTTAATGTGACCATTCAGCCTTACTGAAGTTGGTATATATCAGATGCTCTTGGTGGACAGTGTACATCATATTGTAACATTTATTTGTAACGCTTTAGAGTTTAGCACTATGCTGTCCTCCACTCATTTTATTTTCTTTTTTGCAACTATATTTAATCGGCTAGAAACTTATCTGTGGGAATTGATATAGCAGTATCTAGGCTATTGGTTCATTATCTTAAATTAGGAATGTTAATTTAATTAAAAACTTTTTTCTTTCTTTCTTATTCCTTTTTATTGTCTGATCTGGTATTGTTTGTCTTTTTCAGGATTCACTTGGTGGAAACAGCAAAACAGTTATGATAGGTAAATCTCGAAATAGTTGATTTATAGCGGTCAATGTTTTTTTCCCTTGGCAGAATATTATACCATTTTGTTTCTTCGCCAGAAAACCAATAATGAAGTGAGTCACTTCGTAACCAAGTTTTTCGTCAGACTCGAGCTTTAATGACATCTCAAGCCTCCATAGGATCTTATCATTCTCAAAGCATACTATATATAACCTTGCTTTTAGGAAGAAATTCTGTATGTTTGAAACCAAGGTGGCAGAAACAAAAGGAGGAGGCTGTATGGACTTGCATGCATGAAGCCCAGCACTTGCTACATCCTGCTATTTCTTACTTTAGCTTATGCCTTGTCCGCTTGCTTGTTTTGCCAAATATGATTGTTTGCCATTTATCAACCACACTACTGTTAATAAGGTCTAAAATGAAATGGTCAAATTCCGATCTTTCTGGGATTATGAATCTTTTCCCTGTCATTGTGTGCATTCTCAACACATGTTTCTTATGCAAATACTCTTGAAAAAACTATATTTTAATATTCTGTTTCCTGTTTCTTTTTATCATGTTTCTCATTCTTGTTCTATCTAGTTTGTATCTTGCTTTTGTTACATGTTAGGGATTGTTTCTCAAAATCTTGATTTTGGTTGCCTAAATTCTTTTATTCTCCTACTATCTGTCATAGTGAAATGTTGGTTTTCTTTTCCAGCTTGCGTAAGTCCTGCAGACATCAATGCAGAGGAAAGTCTTAACACCCTGAAATATGCTAACCGTGCTCGCAATATCCAGAATAAGCCTGTTGTAAGTTTTTTAGGCTGTTTTATTATGACTATATATGCTGTAATTCTATCCTATACTACTTGTCATGTGCTACTTAAAGAAATTGTTCAGTTTTGTGATTCTTTAAATTCTGACGTGAAAAGAATTATTTCCTGTGCTCCCCTTTTGTTTTCTTTAAAGGTTTTAGATTGCCTCATTTTTGTTAGATAATAGATCATCACCTGAAAGGTTTGCATTTATTCTGCAGGTTAATAGAGATTTAGGATCCAATGAGATGCAAAAAATGCGTCAGCAGCTACAGTACTTACAAGCAGAACTTTTTGCTCAAGGGGGGCCTATTTCAGATATACGGGTATTTTTGCTAGTTTCTATATATATATTTTCTCTTTGGAGATATTAAAACAGTGGTGCATAAAAAAATCTCTTAACAGAGTCTCAAAGAAAGGATTACCTGGCTGGAGGCTACTAATGAGGATCTTCGCCGAGAACTTCATGACTACCGCAGCAAATGTGCTGTTGTAGAGTGTTGTGAAGCCAGTGCTCAAGTATGTTGATGGATTATGAAGTCTCTTTTTACCATTTGTTTTCCTTGTCTTTCCGATTCTTTGCAAATCAGTTAGAGTATGCTTTGAACTGGATCATATTCCTTGATAATAATTCAATATGTTAACTCATATTTGTTTCATAGTAAAACATCATTCCTAAATGAGGGTCGCTAAATTGGTTGTTACATAACCAGTTTTTTGTTCTATATCTCAGGAGGGCCTTTCATGTTTTGTGAAAAATGATGGACACAAGAGGGCCATTCAGTGTATGGACGAATCTGATTATCAAATGGATGAAGTTCTGACAGGTAGTTACTCACTTATTTGGTTGATAGCATAATGTTGGAACTAAAACAAATTGTGCTTTATTATGAAAAAAACTATTTTCAGTCTCATCTTGTGTTAGTGGTGGAACAGGTAAACATCTTTGTTACTGTGCAACATGAAAAATTCCTTCGGATACTAAGCTTCTTCAAAAAAAAAATTAAGGTGCATTGTTTGTAATAGGAAATTGCTGATTTCTGCAGATGAAAATCCAGAAGAAATTTATGAAGTAGCAAAAGAAATGGAGCATGCACTTCGGCAGAATAACATGGATAGAGAATTGAAAGAGTTGAACAAACGCTTGGAGCAGAAAGAGGTTTCCCTTTTGCTTTTTGTTTTTTCATGCAGACATAAATTACCATTTAATGGATTTGAAAAAAATTAGCTGACCCTATTCCCATATGTGATGGGGTAAGGGGGAGGTAGGATAGTAGGTTATCTACCAAAGTCAGGTTGAGAGCAACTTCCGTAAGAGACATCCTAATTATGAAATGCCCTCCGTGGGACTCGATCCCACGACCCCAAGGTTAAGAACCTTGTGCTCTACCAAATGAGCTGGATGGTCATTTCCATTTAATGGATTTGAAAGAGAATGCTTATTACTCCAACTGAGATGCATGTTAAGAAGAAAAATACGTACTGATCTTTCCTAAGTAGAATCCTTTTTAATGATCCAAGAGCTTTGCGCATGACTTCAAAGGAGCTTTTCATATTCAGTCTTATGATTAGGTTTTTAAGAAGTAGATGTCTTGTTCAAGAAGCTATGAGTGAATTATATGCTTCTGGTAGAGTTCTGGCTGGAACTAAACTGATATTCTTGTGAACTGATTCAGTCCATTCTCTCTTTGCAGTCTGAGATGAACCTTGTTGGAGGAGCTGACACTGAAGCACTGAAGCAGCACTTTCAGAAGAAAATCATGGGACTTGAGGAGGAAAAAAAAATTGTGCAGGTAAAAATTCCTTTGATTTCTGTTGTTTAATAGTTTAATATTCATTCTGCTCTGATGCTTAATTCTATATAACACAACAATAGCAAGAAAGAGATCGTTTGTTAGCTGTAGTCGAGAACTGTGTGGTTAATTCCGACTCACAAATGCAAAAAGCGCAAGAGATCAACGTGCAGAAACTAAAAGCACTTGAGGGACAGGTGACAGTATGATACATTATGATACCCAATCATTATACTTCTCTGAGAAAATATTCTTTTCAATTTCTGACATTTTATTCTCCTTTTTTTTTCTCTAACTGATTTCAGATTGCTGATCTCAAGAAGAAACAGGAAAATCAGGTTGAGCTCCTAAAGCAGAAGCAGAGAAGTGAAGAAGCAGCAAAACGGCTGCAAGCAGAAATACAGTACATCAAGGCTCAAAAAGTCAGTTTCCCTTGAGTTATCTTTTTTATGTTTACATTCATGCATTGTGGCATTAAATATCTTATTTTTTTGGAAACACCTTCTCTTATTTGCAGGTTCAATTGCAGCACAAGATAAAACAAGAGGCAGAACAATTTCGACAATGGAAGGCCAATCGTGAAAAGGAGTTGTTGCAGGTGCGTCACTTTTTATGAATAGCATAATCTAGTTCCAGCTTCCTTTCTCCTTTCTTTTCACATTTCTATGAAGAAGGGTTTGTACCGCAAAAACAGATGTGCTTCCATTATGAACTTGATAAAAAAATTGTGCTAGAAAGCAACTGATCATGCTTTAAGTTTGGCTTTTATTATCTAGATTTTATTGAATTTATGGTGAAGAGGGAACATTAGTATCTTTTTTGCTTCAATCAAATATACTGTTGCATCACAGTAACAAAGTTAATACCCTCCTCTTCAAATTATTATGTATCTCAATGAAGCACTTCATTATTTGGACCTTCAATAGGGACATTTTGTTAGATTCTTCTTGCCCACAAATGCTTTCTGCTCACTTAATGTTGACTTGTAATAGACATTAAGAAATATTTTGGCTGGTAAAGTATTCCTTCCAATGCTCTCAAAGTTTGGAAAGTAGCTTCTACTAGTCATGCTTGCCTTTTGTATCCTATATTTTATTTTATTTTATACTCTAACGCTATTAAAAATGGCTGTCCCTTTTTTCCCATATGTATGGGGTAAGGGGGAGGTAAGATAGTAGGCTGCCCCCAACACCAGGTTGAGAGCAGCTTCCGTAGGAGACCTCCAAATTATGAAATGCCCTCCGTGGGACTTGATCCCACGACCTCAATTTTGATCTTTTACTTTCTTGAACAGCTTAAAAAGGAGGGAAGGAGGAATGAGTACGAAAGACATAAACTTGAAGCCCTAATTCAACGCCAAAAAATGGTAAAGAATCATGAAAGGCATGATTAATCTTTGATGTTTTATTATCTCCTCTGTTGAAAGTGTTGGAACTCTGAGGATTGATCAGTCAAGTTTCGAAGGGATTTTCTCCCTATCGTGAAACTTTGTGACAGCTTCTTTGGCTTCTTTACTGCATTTGGTTGGCATGGTTTTATCGGTCCAGTGACCAACAATCAACTTTTTCTTCCAGGTTCTTCAAAGGAAAACAGAAGAGGCAGCAATAGCTACCAAAAAGCTGAAAGATTTGTTAGAAGCACGAAAGTCTTCTATACGTGACAACTCAGGTAAATGTACATTGTGAAATTAATCTATTATTAGTTCTCTCTATGATATACTGATTGTTTGTTATATCTTTCAGTTAATCACAATGGGCATACACCAAATGGACAGGTAAATGATTTGTAATTCTGCATTATGTCATGAGCATTACTGCATTACTCTGGATCAATAATATCTGATGAGCTAGCATCATGTTTATATATCGATGTAACTTAGGCTAGTATCCTGATAAAAAATGCAGGAGTTCAGACTATTGTTTTAAAAAGTATTTTGGTTGTAAACCAAATGTTTAATGAACTCAAATAGGAAATACAGAGTAAATAAATTTGACCTAGAGGTTAGTTTGTGATTTATTTTGCATCTGATCATGAAAGGAACGGACAATTTTAAGTCGTCCTTGAGCTACTGTTGATTTTTTTAACATAAGTTTCATAGCTAATATTAACTGATTATCATTTGATTCTTTTACCTTTAGAGCAATGAAAAATCTGTGCAAAGGTGGCTTGATCATGAGCTAGAAGTAATGGTGAATGTGCGTGAAGTTCGTTTTGAATATGAGAAACAGATCCAAGTGTAAGTATCCATTAGATTGTTTCCCTTATTCTCACTTATCCATAGTAAACCTTCTGAAAGTGGTATTTAAATAATTATTTAGGAAAACTGCTCTGACAGAGGAGTTAACCTTAGTGAAACAAGTGGATCAGTTGTCTTCAACTAGTGCCATTCCTCACAGTGTAAACAATCGACATTCTAGGTACTTAATGATTATATTTCTATATATTCTGTGTAATCTCTCAACATATTTTCTGCAAGTATGGTGTAATGCTGGGATCAATTCTCAACTCTACATCTTAATTATTGTTTCCTTTTACTTCTTCATTTCCAAAAAGTAGATTGCTATCTATGTCACCAAATGCAAGAAGGGAGAGAATAGCATCCCTTGAGAACATGCTTAGCATGTCATCAAATGCACTCACGGCAATGGCTTCACAACTCTCGGAGGCAGAAGAAAGGGAGCGTGGTTTGGTTGGTCGTGGGCGGTGGAATCAAGTACGCTCAATAAATGATGCAAAGAACCTGCTGCAATACTTGTTTAATGCTACTGCAGAATCAAGGTACTTACAAATAGAATCTAAAATTTTTCATTTCAACTTGGTCTTTCTACTGCTGAATTATCCAACACTTGAAGTAAGGTGCCCATTTTTTTTAAGTCCCGAACCTTTTTGTATTTTTTTTTCTGTTTGAGGTCACTGTAAGAACATAAAATTAGGGGTTCTGTTTTATGGGTTATGAAGATTTATCATGTCAACATCGAATGTTAATTTCGGTGGTAACTATATGAACAGGTGCCAGTTGCGGGAAAAAGATTTGGAAATTAAGGACCTTAAACAGCAATTGAAGGATCTCACAGCTCTATTATGGCAAAGTGAGGCGCAGAAAAAAGAGCTTGTGAAGGAGCAAAAGATGAGGGAGCAAGCTGTTGCTATTGCCTTGGCTACATCAGCGACGGTGAGATTATCATCTCTTCAGTCACCTTTTTTTACTTTTGATGTGTAATACTCTAATACATTTTCATTCTAACCTTTGATGCAAAACTCTACATCCTTCTTATTAACTATCTATTGACTGCAATTAATTAATTCTGATTTCAAAGCAAAACATCCTAGTAGTGCATCAAGAATTTCGAAGCTGATTTCGATGAATAGACTTCTATAATTCCGTGTCTTCATCTTTCAGTAATATCTGAATTATGAGCCTTGGTTGTTCTTTTGAAACTTAAGGAATACACAATCATTTCCTGACCAACTCAAAGTACTCGTTTATAACGAAATAATTCCTCATTCTCTTGTATTATTTTTAAGAATGAAACGGATTTCCACAGGGGAACTCTCGTGGTTCATCTAAACACTTTGCTGATGATTTGAGTGATCCCCTTTCACCGGTGTCACTCCCGGCCCCCAAGCAACTGAAATTTACACCTGGGTTTGTTAATGGGTCCATTAGAGACTCGGCAGCATTTCTAGATCAGACACGAAAGGTGAAATATCTGACCAATGCGGTCTTGTAGATTATTGTCTTTCTGCTTGATCAAGAAAGTAGACATTTTCGGTGCAGATGGTACCAGCTGGACATTTGTCAATGAAGAAATTGACAACCAAGGGGAAAACTGGAAAACTCTGGAGGTGGAAGAGAAGTCATCACCAATGGCTACTTCAATTCAGATGGAAGTGGCAGAAGCCATGGAAACTATCAGAATGGATCAAACACAGCGATGAAACGATCATGAGATCAAAGCGTCGTGCACTGACCCTGATTGACCAAATATGATAAAAGCTTATATCGGCCAGCATTTTTGTTCTGTATATGCATCTTGACTAGCAAACTTGATATGCATGGCTCACTGGAAAAAATAAATGCAGGTAACCAGTTTGTTGTTTAGTTTGTTTGCACTAGAATAAACATTGAAATTTACTTACAAATGTTAATGTCAAACTATGTATAGATCATGGACATCTTCTAGGAAAAATAAAGAATACTGATACCATAGAATCCCAATTGACACTAGAAAATATTTGATTAAACCTTTTCTCTTAGGGTCTTGTATTCACTAGTAGTTGTTTCATAATCAGCCAATCCAACGTAGTGAAACTGAGAAGTGGGAATTCATACTCGATTGAAAACTCACATTTCGTAATTGATGCTTTGTTCTTCCTTGAATGCAGGCATGGTGTAAATAGGGAAGAGGTTGTTGATATTGACAATTTGCCTTAGTCTTATATGTGTAAACACGAAGCTTGTGCAACCTTAGCATGGATGACAGAATGGTTGTGCTTTGATGCACATGTTTCATTGTTTGTAGTCTTCTGCTGCTTTTTTAGTTTATTCTTTTCTTTTGAAATTGGAATGTCTTCTACCAATGTTTTTTTTTTTTGGTCGAATTTTTATTTTTGGCATGTCATGTGTAATTGTTATATGTTTATATAAATTTAACACTTGTATATATATATATATACATTTTCATTCATCCGTGTTTTATTTAATTATTTTTATTTTATTTCTAAATGTCGTTTTATGAGCTGAAGAACCAAATTATTCCCGGACTTTGTTTATATTGAAATAATATTAATAATTTAACTGCTAATCAATTTTTAATGGCTGTCTAGATTTATAGCACCCAACAATTTATGAGAAAGTCTAAGAAAAGCTGAAAAAACGGCGTGATAAAAAAATGTGAGAAGAACCCTAACAATATAGGTTGAGTACGATCGAAAATGTAATCTTATTTATAATATTTTTTGTTGTAATCATAAAACTAAACTGGTAAATTGATAATACCGAAAAGTATCGATACTTTTTTTTTTTGAAATTATGTATATTTATAAAGCAAGAGCATCATAGATGATTAAATCCTTTACACAGTCGGGTTCATTGATGTACTGAACTTTGGTCCCTCTATTACCATTTAGCAGGCTCTGGGTTTCGTTGAGCAACAATCCAATGGTAGACTTGTCTTGTTTCTGCTGGACGAGTCTATTAACCACATTGATCGCATTCCCTTCAATCGTCGCCCTTGTCCAACCATTTTCCAGATCAAATATAATTCCCTGCGTAAATGCAACCGCCTCAGCAGACTCCGCTGTAGACGGAGGTTCCAATCGTTGACATCTACCCCCAATCACCATACCATAGTGATCCTTAGCAGTGATCCCAATGGCTGTAGTTTTATGAGTTTGTGAGAAAGCCCCATCAACGTTTATCTTGATGCAACTTTGATCTGGCTTTTTCACTTTTGGGGACTTTGCTGATTAAGGAGTGGGGTACAATTCTTCCGTCAATGGTTGCTTCTGATAGTTCTACACTTAGGTTCCAAGCGGTATTACCACATCTCTGTCTTCCTGCAGTTCTCTATCATGAACCCATTGTTTCTTCTATTCCAAATGTTCCAGAGTAAGATAAGAAGCTTAGCGAAGTCTTGTAAATCCAATTTGTTTAAAATCTATTCCAGCCAATCTTTGTAGGATTCTTCTCTCCAATTTATGATTTCCTCTTCTAACCCTGAGATTTGCAAGATGCTTTTAGCTTTGGGACATTCTTTAATGGCATGCCAGAGGGTCTCATATTCTTCATTGCACAACGGGCAAGAACCCTCAAATATATTTGCTTGGTGGAGTTTCTCCCCATATGGGAGTGCATTATGGCAGACCCTCCATCCAAAGATTATGATCTTTGGTAGAATTGGGAGTTTGCTGATAGCTTTACATATCTTTCCATGTTCCGCTGTAATATTTTCCCTCAGCAAGAGCCAATTATAACATGACTTCGCTGAACAGCAATCAAAATTATGATGGCTCTATATTTGTTTATCCTCCAATATGGGGGCAATTAGAGTAGATAGAACTTTTTCTGCTTCTTCTTGGAGTAACACTACTTGAACTTTATTCTTATCCCATCTTACTAAGTTTGGATGCATAAAGTCCGTACATTTGAAAGGAGAGTCGCAATTATCCCCATAAGTACTTGTCCATCTAATAGGAGATGAGTGACCTCAGTTGTCAATGGACATCCTTATCTTTCTTTCCAAGCTTAGGTGCCAGAAGAATCCTTCTTTCAGAGCTTCTTTAGCTTGGAAGATGATGTTCCAAACATATGACGCTCTTTCTCCCAACTTGGATTCGAACAGATCAGAGTTAGGGAAGTATTTAGCTTTCAGAACCATGTATGCCAGAGAAGATTGATCTTGCATAAATCTCCATAATTGGTTTCCTAGGAGAGCCAGATTAAACAATTTTAGATATTTGAATCACATTCCACCCAGCCGTTTAGCCCTACATACTTTTTCCCAGGCTACCATTGCCCAACCCCTTTTTTGATGCTTTCCTGACTACCAAAACGTGCAAATCTGTCATATGATGTCGTCGATTATGCCTTCTGGGAGCAGGTAACATGACATGGCGTAAGTAGACAGCGCTTGAGTCACAGACTTTAGGAATATCTCTCTTCCTCCAAAAGATAGGAGGTTCTTTGTCCAACCCTGAATTCCTTTGTCCGTTCCCTATCACCAGGGGAAGTGCTAGGTATATTCTTGGTTCTTCAATTTCTGTTACTCTGAATATTGTCCAATTTTAGCTCCTCAATGAGCTTGTATTTTTTACTGAAGTATATGTTGGATTTATCAAGATTGATTTTTGACCCGAGGCTCTCATACATTTGGAGTATTTCTTTAATCTTTTGGGCTTATTGTGCAGAATTTTTGAGGAACAATATGTTGTATACGCGTATAGAAGATGTGAAATTCTTGGACCTCTTAAGCTAGCTCTGAATCCTTTAGTAATTCCTTCTTGTTGAGCTTTAATCAGTAGGGCTGAAAGTCCTTAGGCGCAGAAAAGAAACATGTAGGGTGACAGTGGATCGCCTTGTCTTAGGCCTCGTTATGGAATAATAATTTCTGAAAGAGATCCATTTATTTTGATCTGGTAAGAGACTATGCTAAGGCATCCGTGGATTATCCTAACAATATTCTTATTGAACCCCATATGGGTTATGATCCTCAAAATAAATTTTCATTCCACCCTATCATAGCTTTTTCCACAATGCAACCCCTTTGTTTGGGACCAACTTTAGCACTCTTTAGGTAGTGAAAAATTTAGTGAGCCACCAGAAAATTAGTTGAAATTCTTCTACCTGGAACAAAAGCACTTTGGTTATGTGCAATGCATTTTGTAATGATTGGTTTTAGTTGGTTGACTATGACCTTTGATACAATTTTATAGATGTTCGTACAAAGGCTTATTGGGTCTAAATTTTTTTATGGAATCCGGATTAATGACTGGAATAAGGACAATAATTGTTTTATTGACATCACTCATCTCCGCAATGCCATTGAGAAGGTGAAGACACAAGTTGGTTATATCATCCCTCACAGTTTCCCAGAAGGATCTAAAGAAAGATCCTGACAGACAATCTATTCCTTGAGCTTTGTTAGGGTGAATTTGCTTAAACGCTCTCCAGATTTCCTCAGAAGTAAAGTCCTTTTCAAGGTCGGTGTTAACTTCCTCAGATATGCATCAAATCAATAGATTGTAAGATTGTTTGTGGAGTATCCATCTCAGATAACCTGAAGAGGCTGGAGAAGAAGTTGGAAGCTATTTTGAAGAAATCCTCTCGATGGGAGGTTGGGTTTCCTTGTTCATCTTTTAGAGTTTCTATCCAATTCTTCTTCTTCTTTTCAACCATTCGCTCTGGCACGGTAGAAAGTCATGTTTCTATTTCCTTAATCCACGCGACTCGGGATTTTTGTCTCCAATAAGCCTTGTCTATATCAATTAAGACATTCAACTCTCGTTTCAAAGGGGTGAGTTGCTTCATAGAAGCGTCAGTTATTAGGTCTAACTCAACTTTTTGGACTTTAGATCTGAAAATTTCCTCATATTTTTTGGCTTGATTTCTTCTTCATTTTTTCTACCAAGATCCTAGTCTTATGCCCACTTCTCTCATCTTGGTGAAAGCGGTTCCTGACGTATTCATATAAATATTGTTAACAAGGAAAATAAAATTATCTTCTTTGGCCCAACAAGGATCAAATTTAAAGTAGTCTCCTTTAGGATGTCTTGAATTGAGGCAAATACTCCCTAAAAGATCCATAATCCTGACACCATGGTCTGAAGAAATTGATTTCTTCGATTGGGCAATTGAATTATAGAATAATTGTATCCATTCCGGAGAATAAACGAAACGATCGAGCCGTTCTCTTATGAAATTCCCAGCTTTCCTTCTTGAGCTCCACATAAACCAGCCGAATAGGATTTAATATCCCATAAGTTCGCCTCTCACATTTAGCCTACGTTGACCTCCCTCATTTTCACTCGGGTGAAGAATTTCGTTTAAATCTCCACCCATAATCCGCGGTAAATTAGAGTTATTGGCAATTCGGTTAATTAGATTCCAATTATCTTTCTTTCTCGAGCTATGACAGTCTCCATAGAATCCAGTAAAACGAAATTGAAAGTCATTCCACATAATTTTCGTATCTACATGGAGATTCGAGTAGCCAAGAAGGGTCACTTTGATAGATTTATTCCGTAACAAAAGGAGCTCGGTACATCCCTTGGTGCTCTCTACAACAAAATAGTTCTTTATACCAAGTTACCAACCCTTATCCGAACTTGCTCGACTTTGTTCTTCCTAAGTCTACTTTCATATATGAACACAAGAAGGGGATAATTCTTAAAGATAATAAGTTTAAGTTCTTGAAATGTCGTTGGGTTCCCCAACCCGCGATAATTCCAACATAAGAGACTCATGTCTGTCGGCGGGGCTGGAAACCAGCCTTTGCCATTGAAAGGTCTTGAAAGCCACCTTCCTCATGGTTCTTCACGTAGCCTCTTTCGGTATTCTTACCCATGCATGTTATCTCGGAGTTTATGGCTCCTAACACCTCTCGTTACTCATAGTGCTTCTTAGTTCTTTTCTTGCTCTCATGCTTCCCACCACTCTTTCTTTTCCCATTACTTGAGTTGGTTGAAACCCCCACTTGCTCTTTCCCTTTCTTAATCATTTGAATAACAAAATCATTATACTCTCTTTGTTCTTCCGCCGGGTCAGTCTCCTCTCATGGCCTTCAATGTTTCGATGATTTGCCATTTCTCTAGGAAACGAATTGTTCGTTCATCCTTCAATTCGAATTGATCTTACTCTGGACGAACGGTGTGAACTTCTCCCGAAATTTTCTTGTTTCGTGGATGAATTAGAGTCTTGATCCACATAAACAATTCAACCTCGACAAGCTTTCATGGCACTTGCGTGCAAAAGGGTGGACCTTACCTGAAGTCAACGCCATATTAAAGGATGGTTGGCGCATTTGCGATAAAACTCGAGCATTCCACAATGGCATGTCCTAGCAGCCCACAGCCGTGAGAAAACGAGGGTAATCTTTCGTATTTGATCAAGCATTGCCTGGTGATGCCGTCTTCCCTTACCCCCACATTGATACATCGGCAGAGTGGCTTCTTAATATTTATTTCCACCTTAATTCATAGGAATTCTCCAGATGACCCTCTCCATTTTGAAGATCCACCGTAATTATTCTTCCTAAAGTGTTTCCAATTTTTACTCCTAAGGTTTGATTCATTAGACTAAGCGGCAACCCAAAAATTCTTACCCACACCAGAAGCTTGTCGAAGTTGAATTCATCCGCACTTAATGTTGGATCAAAGTCACATACGACTAAGAGTTCTCCATCAAAGCTCCAAGGTGTTTTGTTCATCACATCTTGCTTATCTTCCAAAGAATGAAATTTAAACAAGTACATATTTGGCCCTAAACAGGATCCCTCGACAAGTTCGAAAGCTCCCTAAACCGCTCTAAAGACTTTAAGGATAGAGTCTACTTCAGCTAGCTTGAATGAGATTAGTTGCCTACCATCCACTTATCCATCTCTTCAATATTTTCATCTCGGATGACTCTCGATGTTTCAAACTCCACAACCTCTTTTCCGTGAAAGATAACTGGTTAAAAAGGTGAAGAACTTCATCCGCCATCTCTCTTTTTGTGAGCAAAACGAAGGGTGGGTGGAAATGAAACCGAGCTTGCGAAAGCAAAAAGGATAAGAAGAAGAAAGAAATCTCAATTTGTGAGCTAAAGAAATCCTATAGAGCCCTCTTTATCTTTCTCTTTATGATAAAAAATGAATAAAGGTTGTTTGTATATATTAAAATGATTAAATGTTGAATAATTTTAATATTAAATAATTCATAGATTTATATAAATTATCTCTGAATATAATATGTTGTTTGATAATGATTCTTAATCATTTAAAATATTTTTATATTGAATCATTCAATACTATTTTATTGAATCAATTAATATTATTTTACTAATTATTTAGAATTACGAAATAAACACACTAAATATTAAAAGGTTTATCAAACAGCCCCTAAAATTCCTAAGTAAGCTATGTGTTTGTCCTTCTCTCACCTTATTCACAAAGAAAGATTGAAAATTCTTGTCGATTGAGATTGATTTGAAATCTCCAATCCTTTCCCACTCAAACCTTCTAGGGAGGAGAGCTAAATAAAATTGAATGCTAGTTGCTCTAAAAGGAATCTCCTCATGAGAAATGGAAATCCGAGGGGGGATATTTTGTATTTCCCAAGTGTATGAAATTGGTACCTTCCTTATAGGAACCTTTAGAAAATTACATTCAATATTAAATATGCTTTCATACGTATTTCTTCTTATCCCATGTTCTCCAATTTCTTTTCAACTGGAAGCCAACCGAATTTGCTTTTCACCTCGTCGGATTGGAGAGACATTGGAAGCAAATCAGTCCAAACAACACTTGGATTTTCCTTCCTATCCTTGAACTTGTGTGAAATTCCCTCGCACATTATTAATTTTTTTCCTTTTAAGGTGCGTTTGATTCACGGAATGTACGATTATCAATGAAAATAAAAGATTATCAGGGAATAAGATTACTGAGAATATTGTATTTTGTGTTTGGTTGGTTTAGCAGAAATATAATATTACCGTGTTTGATTAAAGTAATAAAAGATTATTGAAATGTATATTTGACCAAATTATCCTTATTATATATTTGTATAATATTAAAAATTATAAAATATTTATATATTTCTTTAAAAAATTAAATTCATAATTATATAATTTTTTTTACAAAATTAAAAATATAAAAAAAGTTTAATGAAAGGGTAAAAAAAAATTTTCCATGAACTTTATATAAAATTTTAATTATAGACTTTTTTTGTAAATCTAAAATAATTTAAAGATAAATTGTAATTTAACCTTCGTAGAATTTTATTATTCAATGACAGAATAATGATATTTTTGAAAAAAAAATAAAAATTTAAAGGCATTTTAGTCCAAAACGCCGGTAATGTTACAATACCTAAGGGAATGGAGGTAATGACATTCCCGGTAATATACCCAAAAAAATCTACTATGATAATAAAACATTACCGGGAATGAGATTCCGACCAACCAAACATGAGAATATGAGATTCTCATCCCATGAAAATCTCACAATCCTTGAACCAAACACCCCTTAGGAGCTATTTTTTAGACTGTTTGGTTTATCAATGTAATCCTTCAATTAAATCATGAGATTCTTTTTCACATTCAGATGAATTTTATTATTTGGATTATGATTTCCTTTCCTTGATTCCATTTCATTCCTATCCATGTATTTCCTTTCGCTCACCTCCTTATATTGGTGCCAACTGTCCATTCTCTTCCAGTTACTCTTCTTATGAAGAGTATTTAGTTTCCTGGTTCGATCTTTTAGGAAGCCAACCGTCCACAATTGGTCCTGAGACGCAAAAGCGCATAGGCTCATTGAACGGGATTTTTCAACATCGAAGTGAGCCACGTAATCTAGGCGCACCTAGGTGCAGCGAGGCTCTGAGGCGCGAGACTTAGTCGAGGTGCATTTGAGGCGTGATGTAAGCTTAAAATCTTGTAATCATTACTGCAATGCCTTCTCCTATGGGTCGACCCTTAAAATCCTCAATCGATTATCAACCGACCTTTTAATCCACACATACTAACCTATTGATCGACCGCTTACTCCTTTTCTTCGAACTGCGACGTTGAACAAGACATCAACAACACTTCGATTAATCTATTTACACATTCAATTCTTCCCGTAAGTGATTATGTTCTTCGATTGATCCTTCGATTTATACTGTTAACCATCTGTGTTGAAAGAATTTTGTTCTTTTAAATCAAATTCTCTAGATAATACTAGGAGAAAGAACGTTGCTAGTTCAAGCTCGAAATGAAAGGAAAAAACTAGATCACACTTGTAGATGAAGATGATGAAGTTGTTATGCTAGAGGAGAATGACACTGAAGAATAAGACATTAGGGATTGTGAGACGGATGAGGAGGAAGTTGATGACATACCATTTGACAATGATGATGAGGATGAGTTTGATGTTTGATGATGATTATCAGAGACTTTATTTGATGTTTTGTTTATGCATATTGGATGTTTTTGTTAAACATAGTATTTAATTATATTTGTTGATAGCTTTTATGACGTTAAGTTGATATTTTAAGTTTGAAAATGAATTCTATTGAAACTTAATATTGAATATATATAGTATTTGAATTTGATTGCATTAATATATATATATATTACATTTTTTTAGATATCATGCGTCTCGTCTTCATAAATTCTGCGTCTTTCATGAGTCTGTGTCTCAAGACTCCATGATACTTTGTGTCTCGATGCCCCCTTAAGCCTGTAATGATTGGGTAATATCTAATGTCCCAATTCCATTTTGGCACTCAATTTGTACTCAATCTTAATAGAATTCTTTACCTTACCGCAAGTGTTTCCCATTCTAATTCTATTTGGGTTTCTCCCATATCTTTGTGCCTCGGGATTTATGCGATTTCTAATCATGAAAGTACATATTCTAGCCCATCTATATCCTTTTCCAATGTGATTAGATCCCTAGAAATGACTCTTATTGATTAGCATTTGATTTCTTAAGATCCATATCACCACTTGAGAAGATTTATGTAAAAGTAGGGTAGATGCTAGCTTTATGATTAACAATCTACAAAATCTTCCCATTTTCCAATTAAAATTGGGCTTCTCATTAGTCGAATTTCTAATCCAATTATCCATTAATTTAGGATTAGTAATCCAAAGTAAAAATGAAATTACTTTGCAATAGAACCAACTCATCCAATTGAAAAACACCCGGAATCTTACCAATTTGAACAAATTTCCAATGATAGTCTTTAGAATTTCTTCTCGAGTCTTCCCCAATTTCCCTTGTGATTATGAGAGTTTCATCTAAAGGTGAGATTTCTACTCGACCACATATCCATATTAAAGGATTTTAAACATGGTATTCCCCTACTTTTTCTCCTAATTTCATATCAATGAACAACTCCACAAAGAAAAATAAAATAAAATAAACAGATGCATGAAGCAAAGGAATATCTTACCTTGAAAGAGGGATCATTTGAGTCCATCTGAAGGGGAGGATTCATCAAGAGTCTTAAGAGAGAACTACAACTCCCGAGGAAAACGACTTCGAATATAGCTTGGAAGGACAATTGACAAGACACTATAATTGTTTATGAGAACTCAAACTGCAGATGCCAGACCGCAATAAAAGCGAAGAAAGAAAAATAAACCAAAGAAAGAAAAACCCAGCGACAAACCAAAATGAATAATCTCTCCAGGGAGGTTTATTCTAACCAAGAAGGAACAATCTCTACAAAAGAGAATGTTCAAAACCAGCAACCAAAACCAAAACCAACCAAATCCATCAAAACATCAACGGTAGAACCAAGCCCCTTAATTCCACGAATGAGAAACAAAGGAGAAGTTAAAGAAACTTTTTATCTCTTTTTTTTTTTTTTTTGCTATAAGTAGACATTGAAATGCTACTTAGTTACAAAGATCAATATTTATCATGAAATAAGTATTATATTATATTTAACATTTAAGGTTACAATTGAAAATGTTATTAAGGTTGAACTTGATAACATTTTAGGTTGTATCTAAGTATTAATACTTGGTTATAAGTATAGATACTTGTGTGGAATAAGTATTGGATCTTATTTAACATTTTAGAACATTTTAGGTAGTAACTAAGTAACGATATTTATTTACAAAAATCGATACTAGTTTTGAAATAAGTATTGAACC
Source organism: Hibiscus syriacus (assembly GCF_006381635.1). Lineage (NCBI taxonomy): Eukaryota > Viridiplantae > Streptophyta > Magnoliopsida > Malvales > Malvaceae > Hibiscus > Hibiscus syriacus. Next base: position 3,041,698 of record NW_024063524.1, read on the forward strand.
ACATGTAACATTTTAGGTTACAACCTCATAAATATAGTTGTGAAATATAGTAGATCTGAAACACTTAAACACAAAAATCTCATAATTTTCTTTCTTAATCTCTCGAAACCTCATAAATAACATACAAATTATATATATCTTTTTTAAATCCAACTATCGAACCCATAATTTTCTTTCTTTCATAGAAATGATTTTTTATGTATTTTTAAAATTCGACTATCGAACCTCATAATTTTATTATTATTTCTTAAATCGAACATTATATCATAGTTTATATTTCTCTTTTTTGAATCAAATTACATCATACATTTTATGTCACAACCTACTTTATTTAAGTACACTTTTCAAGTTAAACCGGATTTGTTAAAGCAACCTATAATATTTTTTTCTTTAATAAAAAAACTTATTACATTTTCGTTCTTAACTAAATTTCTTTGCAACAAATATCATTCTTGGGCGCAACCGGATTTGTTAACGAGAGTGATAGTGGTTATTTTTTTAAACTCATTTTCTAAATTTCAGTAACATTTTCGGTCCAAACAGAATTTGTTAAAGAAAATTATAACATTCACGATTTCAACCTAATTTCTTAGAGACTAATAATATTTTTGAACGCAACCAAATTTGCGCAATTAGTAACATTTTAGGCTTTTCACTTGTTTTGTTGTTGTGACTATTTTCTTTGACTCATTTGCTAAACTTTTTTTACATTGTTGGGTCCAAACCAGATTTTTTAAAGAAACTTATAACATCCAATATAGCAACCTAATCTATCTGCGACCGATAACATTCTTGGGTGCAATCAAAATTTTTACCGCAATTGATAACATTTTCGGCTTTTCAATGTATTTTGTTACTATGACTATTTTCTTTAAGTCATTAGCTAAACTTCGTTAATATTTTAGGTCCAAACCGGATTTTTTTAAAAAGCTTTTAACATTCCAAATTACAAACCTACTTTATAAGCGACAATAACATTCCTAGAAGCAACCAGATTTCTTATAGATATTCATAACATTTTAGTTTTTAAATTATTTTGTTATCATGAGAATGTCTAAATCTCCATTTGCTAAACTTTGGTGATATTTTAGGTGCAACTAGATTTATTATTGAGAAGTTTAACATTCCAGATCACAACATTCTTTATTAGTGATCTATAGCATTCTTGGGGGCAACTGTATTTCTTATAGATGTCGACACTAGTTTTTGTCTATTTTTATTATTAATTATATATTATTATTATTATTATTATTATTATTATTATTATTATTATTATCTTACAAATTTATTATATAATATATTATTATATTATATTAATATTTACAAAACCGAGGCCCAAATATAAATAACCCGAGAGCCCGATTACAAGCAGAACCCGAGTCAGGCCCAGTGCAGATTTGAAAGCCCAGAACAAGTCAAACCCAGTCCAGGCCCAAGAAGCCCGAACTCAGCAGCTAGGGTTTTCACTGCTCTAATCCATTGCTGCCACGACGCCACCACCTCTGATGGAAGATTCCAGAAGTATCACGAGAACCGTACACCTCACCACCCCTAGGTAAGTCACCGCCATAGCCTTGGTGACTCACGGGGTAATCCTCTTTAACCAGTCCGAAGGGTGGTTCGACGAGGGCTATAAAATAGCCTCGTTCCTGTAAGGAAACAAAACACAGCAACAGAGAGAGAGGAAGCAACAGCAAGCCACATGTAAGAGAGATAGAGAGCAACACACACAAATATAAAGAACGACGAGAGCTACATACGAACCAAACAGAAACAAGAGCAAGAAACAAAGGAAAGCAAAAGAAGATGAGAAAAGCTTACTGTATCGTCGGAGTCTTCAACGTCTTTGAAGAGCCAAAATACCGAAGGTAAAGTACTTAGATCTACGTTAATCTATAGGCTTTTAGGAGGAAATAGGCTCAGAATAGTGTTTAGGGTTGAGAGAGCTTCATTTTGGTGTAATTTTATATTTTCGGCCACCGTGGGTGATGGTCGGTAGTGGTCGGTGACGGTGGAGAACGCCGGCTATCGACAGCCGGCGGTGATCTATTCTTCCCCCGGTGGAGGGTCTTAGAGAGAAGACAAAGAGAAATAAAATTTATCTCTGTTAGTGAGAGAGAAGAAAAGGAAGAAATGGGGAAAGAAGGCCATTTAGGGTCTGTTGGGATATATTTATACCTTCCCAAAACTATGTCGTTTTGGGGAGGGGCTTCAGTGTAATTAAGAAATGGTCAAATACCACACATGGTCCCTCTATCTTTGTAAACCTTTATTTTTTATCTCGAAATCAGGTTCTTACATATTTCAATTCAGGTTTCACATTTTAATTATTTTTATTTTAGTCACTTTTATGTTTATATATATATTAAGGTAAACTCATATATTTAATCCTTTATATTTTTAGTAATTTATCTTTTAGCCATATTCTTAATAAATGTTAAATTACGGTATTAGTACATCATTCTAGTTGTATTTCAAATTAGGATTAATTAATTTTACTATTTTATATTTTAATCATTATTTTAAGATTAATTATAATATTAGTATACTCTTGTATATTAGATAGTTCTAATATTAAATATTATAATATGATTAATAATATTTATATTAAATATTTAGTAATTATTTATAAAAAAACAAATTTATAATTTATTACAAAGATATTAATTAATAAATACCGGTACCAATTTTGGGCGTTGTAGGGGTACTAATCCTTCCCTATACATAACCGACTCTCGAACTCATTTTTCTGGTAAACAGACCCGAGTTGTATTATTTTAATATTATTCTTAGGAATTTTATTAAAATATTATGACATTTTGGTAGTCAATCTCACTAAATTAAAAGATTGGCAGTGACTCTACAACTTGGTGTTTCATCTGATTCAAGGAGGATAAACACTTATTTTTTCGAGACTAGTTACACCCTTTGAGGTGTACTATTTGTACTCTCCGTCGCCGGGCAGAGAAACGTCTCAACAGCTTGGCGACTCTGCTGGGAATTAAAAAAGAGAGTTCAACCACCAATTTATTAAATATTTGTCTTTGCAATAAAATAATAATTTTTTTTAATTGTGTTATGATTATTTTAATTATCTTACTAACTTTTTGTTTTATGTGTGTACAGATTTAATTTTGGGTCATTAAAATAGAATAATAGGGTGTACATTACTTTATTCCTTTTTATGCTTTGCCTCACCCACTGTGCACTGCATTCATGACATGAGCTAAAACTCCACTCTTATCCTATTTAGATCGAATGAGAAATTACTCCCTCTTGTGGTTTGCACTTCCATATGGGCAGGGGACCTTTCTTTGAGCTCATACCTTATGTTCCTCGTGTGGTTTTCACCTCCGTATTGATATAGGGAAGTGTGTTCCTTCGAATTGAACTTGATCCGAAGGTCTGTAATGGACCAGGATTGAGGGCTTGACAGTCCAAGGGGACACCAACAAAGGACAATTCGTTGAGGTTTTTACCTTAGAACTAAAACCCAACATATAATAAAACCTAGAACTAGAGTCTAAGAGGAGCCTAACCCGAATAAGTCTTGTAAGATTAAGCACACAAGAGAAAGCATGTTGAGTCTTTTATTTTATTTAGTATTATTTTATTTTCTGAATAAATGCTTGTGAACTAGAAATCATGCGGTTATGTTTATTTTTCCAAACAAAGCATGGAACTAGAAAGCATAAGGTTAGGATGTATATATATAATAGATATGATATTTTCTTTTCATTAATTGGTACTAACCAGTTTTCCTATCTTTATTTATTCTAGAGATGCATATATTAATTGTTCTATTTGCATTTGCATAATCATAACATACTCAAGGGTGTGGATTCAAGAGTGATTATCAGAATCAAAGGTTTTTATTATAAACAAAGGGTTTCATGATCAAGTAAATTGTGAAGCAGCCAAAGAAGGGTATCTTGAGGAAGCTTTTAAAATGATGGAAGGATATGCACATAAAAATCCTGTTAGATTGGTACCGAAATCATTTTTATGGTAAGAGCATCAATAGAAGCAGTCATAAAAGAGAGAATTTTTATGAAGCTCAAGCCTGTTTTTGGAAAGATCAAAACAAGAAATTAAGCACAGAGGTTGAAGCCATGCTTAGTGATTTTCGAAAAGTTAGTCAAACCTTAAAAATGTTGGACTTGGAAATACCTTAAAAGAATGGATAGTAGGAATCATTAAACTGAAGAGTAATGTTGATTACTGGAAAAAGACGCATGAAGACCAAGAAAAGAAATTCTCCTATGACTTTCAAATTGCTGAAGAAATATACAGTGCAACTATCACCAATTTGGAAACATGTCAAGTTAAAAACCACATATTGAATAAGGATATAGCCAACATGAAAACCTCATATCTTATTCATTAATATGAGATTGATGCTGAATTAAAATCCACTAGAGCTAAGAATCACACATTGATGAAGATGGTGGATGATTATGGAGATCTGGTACAAGAACTTCTTGAACACAAAGGTTCTCTGATAAAGGAGAATGAGCAATATTGTCTACAATTTTGAGAGATGGTAGGTAAGATTCAAGAAAAAGAAGATGACATAAAGAAAGTTGTTGCCCAAGCAAGCAAGGTAACCCATAAGTTGGTAAACTTAGCTGGCTTTACAAGGGAGCTGAAGCAGAATGACAATTTGATTTTGGAGCATAAATGGAAATTAATTTGGCTTTTTAAGGAAATAGAGAAATTAGGGGGGGGGGGAAGATATCCCTTATATACAATGATCGTTTGATGTACTAAAAAACCTCTTTTGTGTTCAATTGAAGCTGTTTTAAGATAATCACTCTTGAATTACACCCTTTCATGCATGCATTTACATTCATTCATGTTCTGTATAGCATGATAACATGTGTCAATCATGAAAGCATGTGAGTAATCAGTAAAGAATTTTGGAATCAGGAATTCTGAAAATAGGGGCAGTTCTCTAAAAGATTAAAATCAATGAATGGAATATTTACTCGAGTTGGAAAGATTGAAAGAATCCAAGAACAACTTGTAGAAATCCAACGAGAAATGCTTAAAGAAACAAGAATGTTCCAAGTTGAGTTCAGGGAATAGATGAACAAGATGAAAAGTATGATGGTTGCTCTACTATATGGGGATAAGATGTTAGAAGACCCTATTGAGCATGAAAAAATGAAAGCCTTGGAAAAAAGTCTGGATTTCAATGATGCAGTTACTGATATGATGACAAATGACAAAGAACCTGTTGTGGAACTCAGAAAACTAACTCATCTTCATGAATCAGGAAATATGACAGAGAATATGGAAATTGAAGTTGGTTCAAAGAAGAGAAACATGGAACAAGTTTCATTGAAAAGGGATAAAAAATGCAAGAAGAAAAAGAGGATGACACATTTCATTCCAATTTCAATCTCATATTCAGAGTTGTTACTTTTTCTCTTTGAAAGTGGTCTTGTGATACCTATCTCTCCTAGTACTTATTTGCATCCAAATTGGAAAAATATCAAGGATCCATGCAATTATCACTCTAGAGATTTTGGTCATTTTACAGAAAATTGTATAATTCTGAAATTAAAAGTCCAAGACATGGCAGAAGGGTTGTTATGTTTCGAAAATGGGAAACCTAAGCTCCTCAAAAATTCAAAGCTAGAGAAATCTTCAAGTCATCATATTGGTCAAGAATTAAACATCAAAGCAAACACGTTGATTATCAGTCCATGGTCCTAAGGAAAGCAATAGTAAAGAAGCAATGATGTCAAGGGAATTTCTATCATGTTTTCCATCAATCTCATGCAACAAGTTATACGCTGAATTACACGAAGCCTGACTTATTGCTCTATGTCTGGCTAAACCTTTAGTACCTCCTTACCCAATATGGTATAATAAAAAGGTCTTTTGTGAGTATCATGTTGGAATCTGAGGACACTCCATCGAAAATTATGCCAACTTCAAACGACGAGTTCAAGATCTTCTAACTCTTGGAATTATAGAAGTGAATGCTATCAATTAGTTCATTTTGATCAAACATTTGGAAGTCAACCCCAAAAATGAAATTGATAATGTCAAAAAATAGGGGACAAGGCAATGACAAGGAAGATGAAGTATGTATGGCCGATTTAACTCTCGATACTTCTCTAATAAGAAAGGAAAAAGTGAAAGGAAAGGTAATTCGAGACTGGCCTATAGGTTTAAGAAGAAATGAGGCAGATACAACCTTGGAGACACTTATATTAGATCTTCTGGAATCAAGGGAAATAGGGAGCAATTTAAATAGTATAGTGAATACTACTCCAATCACATTTATAAGGAGCATCCAGAACCAGGATACAACGACCAAAGAGATTGGTTCTGAAATTCAAACTGAGCCCAACTGTCAATCAGGAAAAGATAATGATAGGATTTATCAAGAGATAGCTCAGAAAAATGTAGAAGTTTGTGTGTCTAAAAGCTCATCCAAATAAGCTACCCAAGAAATGATCAAGAAATGGGGGGCAAATATCGATAAAGATCCTGGTCTGATTATACCCACGACATCCAAGGAATAATGGGGCAGTGGAAGTTGCTATCTACCCCTATTGTACCTTTCTTTTTGCAACATCTTGTTTGAACATGTTTTATTTCTTTCTCCGCCTTTATATTAAAAATGTGTTGCTTTTAAGGTTATGAGCATTGAATCAATTTTGCAATCTTGTAGTTCTTTGAATATCATTAGATTAAAATCTCTTTACAATTAGAGTTATACATCTTTGACAAAGTATCAAGATTGAATACCAGTAAAAAAAAGGGACCCTGACCTTACCTCAGATGAAATATACCCAAACATTACACTATCTCACAAATATGAGAGAGCCTTCTCCAATGCAATGAATTAGACAAAAGGCTTGGTATTGATATTTAGAAGCATACAACGTGGGGTATCTTTTGTAACATTGCAAAGCTGGCTAGATTACTTTTCTATTGATGAGGTTTGACGATTAAACTTTGACAAATCTAGTCTAAAGTCAGTTGCTTGTGAATTGAAATTTGGTAATGAGATTTTCTAAATTCCACCAAACACATAGACTATAACAGGTTCCCTAAAAAATTTAGAGTTATATATGTAGTAAAGTTGTCCCTCTAGAGCAATTATTTAATAGTATGGATAAGTTTCAATTAGCCCAATGAAGGCTAATTTTAATAAAGTTGAATTCAGCTAGCCAAAATGATAAAAGGTTATGAAATAAAAAGTGAAATAAAAAACTTGTTATAGTCTATTTCACATATGTACACACAGAAATCTTATTGTTAGACTGATATTTTCACAATGCTTTGGATAGAATCAAGGATTTCAAATAATTGAAATGGAAGTATTCTAGAAGGTCTAGTAACTGTTATACTAGATTGTGTCATTTTGTACGCATCCGGTTAAAGATACCAAGTCAAAGAAAGTGAGGCATGTGACAATGTTCACAAAAAAGTGAGAGAGCAGTGACATCTTCACTAAGATGTAACCATAGAAAATTGGGAGGCCAACCTGAAACTAACCTCTCAATCTTGATACTTGTCAAAGAACTATAACTCTGAAATAGTAAAAGTTGTTGATTTTTTTTATATTCTTTGAAGTCGTGCTTATGATTTGTTTCTATTTTGAACCTGTAAGGGACAATATTTTCCAAAATTCTTTCATTATTTGATAAGAAATGATGAAGAACATTTTCAAACAAGACAGTTCAAATAAGAAAGATTTTTGAAACAAATTGATGTCTATTCTACATCTATTGGAGAAAAAGAATAAGCAAGGCTAGAATGATAAAACATTTCACATTCTTGAAAGAAAATGGCTTTAGAAACCAAGGTCTGGGGAATTGAACTTATAACATTCCTTTATGACAGCCTATCGAGAAGAACATGATCGCCTTATTCAAAAGAAAGGTACATATCTCAGGCCTATAGAAAATGAGATCATTCAAGGAATAGATGATTACTTTGTTTGGAAGATACATGTCTATAAAAAAATTCCTCAAGGTGCTGGAATGAGAGCATTTTAAATCAAGAGATTAGGCACGAATAGAGCCATGAATACCCACAAAGAGGGAATTATCAAAGTTGAACCTTGTAAGGACATTGAGAGTAAACCCTACAACTTAGCATGTTCAGATATCTTGAAGGCTCACATTCACATAAAAAAGGTTGGGGCATGCTAAAGGCCCATTTCAGATAAAAATGATCCAACAGGGTATTTTGAATGATCACATTAGTATGAAAATGTTGGGTCATCTTGAAAGCTCAAATCAGACAGAAATAATCCATGTGAGGGCATTTTGAAGGAGCACTTTTACAAAAAACAAATGATGAAGGCATGTTGAATGCCTATATCATCTAGAAAAAAGGGTATTTGATTTGAGCAAATATTTCCCTGAAATAAAAAGGTATGAAGAATGAAAATGGTAAAACAATGATAGTAGAGTTCACCATACATAACTGTTTTGTTCATCATGTGATTACATTATCCCCATAAGATCCAGAAGAAATGATGAATGTGTTGTCAAATGTTCCTTGATATGATGCTAACAAGTTAAAGCATCTCACTTATGGCATTATACAAAAGCTCTGAATTATGCAAAGAATTCCTTGGTTGAAAATTCAGACAGAAGCCACATGAAAGGATGAATATTTTTTCAAATGTTTTATGAACCAATAATTATGGAGCTGAACCAATGTTGCGATCATGTGGTTGACTTAGGATAAAGTTTGTCCTCAACTTCAAGGATAGAAATGAGAAATGATGAAGATATACCCAAACATTACACTATCTCACAAATATGAGAGAGCCTTCTCCAATGTAATGAATTAGACAAAAGGCTTGGTATTGATATTTAGAAGCATACAACGTGGGGTATCTTTTGTAACATTGCAAAGCTGGCTAGATTACTTTTCTATTGATGAGGTTTGATGATTAAACTTTGACAAATCTAGTCTAAAGTCAGTTGCTTGTGAATTGAAATTTGGTAATGAGATTTTCTAAATTCCACCAAACACATAGACTATAACAGGTTCCCTAAAAAATTTAGAGTTATATATGTAGTAAAGTTGTTCCTCTAGAGCAATTAGTTAATAGTATGGATAAGTTTCAATTAGCCCAATGAAGGCTAATTTTAATAAAGTTGAATTCAGCTAGCCAAAATGACAAAAGGTTATGAAATAAAAAGTGAAATAAAAAACTTGTTATAGTCTATTTCACATATGTGCACACAGAAATCTCATTGTTAGACTGATATTTTCACAATGCTTTGGATAGAATCAAGGATTTCAAATAATTGAAATGGAAGTATTCTAGAAGGTCTAGTAACTGTTATACTAGATTGTATCATTTTGTACGCATCCGGTTAAAGATACCAAGTCAAAGAAAGTGAGGCATGTGACAATGTTCACAAAAAAGTGAGAGAGCAGTGACATCTTCACTAAGATGTAACCATAGAAAATATGGAGGCCAACCTGAAACTAACCTCTCAATCTTGATACTTGTCAAAGAACTATAACTCTGAAATAGTAAAAGTTATTGATTTTTTTTATATTCTTTGAAGTCGTGCTTATGATTTGTTTCTATTTTGAATCTGTAAGGGACAATATTTTCCAAAATTCTTTCATTATTTGATAAGAAATGATGAAGAACATTTTCAAACAAGACAGTTCAAATAAGAAAGAATTTTGAAACAAATTGATGTCTATTCTACATCTATTGGAGAAAAAGAATAAGCAAGGCTAGAATGATAAAACATTTCACATTCTTGAAAGAAAATGGCTTTAGAAACCAAGGTCTGGGGAATTAAACTTATAACATTCCTTTATGACAGCCTATCGAGAAGAACATGATCGCCTTATTCAAAAGAAAGGTACATATCTCAGGCCTATAGAAAATGAGATCAGTCAAGGAATAGATGATTACTTTGTTTGGAAGATACATGTCTATAAAAAAATTCCTCAAGGTGCTGGAATGAGAGCATTTTAAATCAAGAGATTAGGCACGAATAGAGCCATGAATACCCACAAAGAGGGAATTATCAAAGTTGAACCTTGTAAGGACATTGAGAGTAAACCCTACAACTTAGCATGTTCAGATATCTTGAAGGCTCACATTCACATAAAAAAAGGTTGGGGCATGCTAAAGGCCCATTTCAGATAAAAATGATCCAACAGGGTATTTTGAATGATCACATTAGTATGAAAATGTTGGGTCATCTTGAAAGCTCAAATCAGACAGAAATGATACATGTGAGGGCATTTTGAAGGAGCACTTTTACAAAAAACAAATGATGAAGGCATGTTGAATGCCTATATCATCTAGAAAAAAAGGGTATTTGATTTGAGAAAATATTTCCCTGAAATAAAAAGGTATGAAGAATGAAAATGGTAAAACAATGACAGTAGAGTTCACCATACATAACTGTTTTGTTCATCATATGATTACATTATCCCCATAAGATCCAGAAGAAATGATGAATGTGTTGTCAAATGTTCCTTGATATGATGCTAACAAGTTAAAGCATCTCACTTATGGCATTATACAAAAGCTCTGAATTATGCAAAGAATTCCTTGGTTGAAAATTCAAACAGAAGCCACATGAAAGGATGAATATTTTGTCAAATGTTTTATGAACCAATAATTATGGAGCTGAACCAATGTTGCGATCATGTGGTTGACTTAGGATAAAGTTCGTCCTCAACTTCAAGGATAGAAATGAGAAATGATGAAGATTTCTTTTCATGAAAGAACGTTGGAACTTTAACAACAAGAAACTAGTGGAGCCAACTAAGGTTCGAGATCTGATTAAATGTGGAGACATGAAAGGAATTAGGATAAATCCTTCTTACAATGATGTTTTAAGAGTCAAATCAGAACATATGTTGCTCTCCTGGTTAATCTTTTCTGAGTTTAGCATAGTTACATCTGCATAGATGTTGAAAGATGATAGATTCTCTTTTCAAAGACAAAAGCTTTTATTGGATTTCTACACAATTTCAGGTAAAGACATCTGGTTTTATCAAGGACAAAATGGGGCAACAAAGTCATAATTTTGAATATGACAAAAGTTTCATACATAAAATAGTTCTTCTGAAAGGAAAAGAAGACACAAAGATACAAGTTAACCAAATGGTTATTCAGAAATGCAAAGAAATGATCAAGTGGAAAAATATCAAACTTTTGGGTCAAATGATGATTGAATTAATTCATGCATTCATAAAAACATCATTTACATAAAGATCATGCATTTCATTGATACATTTGATTACATTTGCATAAATTCATTTTTCATAAGAAGATGCAGGGACAAAATACCTTATCAGTATAAGGTAGAATCCAAATCACAAATACAAAATCGTGTTAGGAGAGGCAAACATCTGAAGAATAAATGGACGTAATCCGCAGAGGAAGCATTATTTTGGGGCATGCCCAACCAACAAATTGTTTCGAAAAATGAGAAAGTGATTTTCAACGTTTCTCATTCAATATTTTCCAAAAATGAAACTATTAAAAAGTAAGAATGCGATTTCCAAAGTTTCTTACCCAGTAAATTATTTCCTACATATAAAACCTTTGGGTCATCTGTCAGTCTCTCGAGTCAGATGATAAGTCCTTAGAGGGCCATCCGTCAAACCTTTGGGTAGGATGTTTACATATGATAAGTTTCTCATTTAATGTTCAAGAAAATGAAATTATTGAAAAGTAAGAAAGCGATTTCCAAAGTTTCTTACCCAGTAAATTATTTCGCACGAATTTGTAAATCCTTCGGGTCATCTGTAAGTCCTTCGAGCATGATGTTTAAATCCTTTGGGTCATCTGTCAGTCTTTCGAGCCAGATGATAAGTCCTTAGGGCCATCCGTCAGACCTTTGGGCAGGATGTTTACACTCTCTAATTCCAGTCTCCACGGAAGAGTAGTGGAACGGATTTTTATCAAAATTTGTAGTCAACTAGACAAAAACTTATTATCTTTTTTATCTTTGCTTTATTCTTGTTTACACAAAAATAAGCAAAGAAGGGCAGTTGTCAACACTAGTTTTTGTCTGTTTTTATTATTAATTATATATTATTAGTATTATTATCATCTTACATATTTATTATATAATATATTATAATATTATATTATATTATATATTATTATTTACAAATATTACAAAACCGAGGCCCAAATGTTAATAAGTCGGGAGCCTGATTATAAGCAGAACCCGAGTCAGGCCCAGTGCAGACTTAGAAGCCCAGAACCAATAAAATTCAGTCCAGGCCCAAGAAGCCCAAACTCAGCAGCTAGGGTTTCCACTGCTCCATCCATTGTTGCCACGCCGTCTCCACCTCCGATGGAAGATTCCAGAAGTATCACGAGAACTGTACACCTCACCACCCCTGTGACTCACCAAAGCCTTGGTGACTCATAGGGGTACTCCTCTTTAACCAGTCCGAATGGTGTTTCGACGAGGGCTATAAATATCCTCGTTCCTACAAGGAAACAAAACACAACAGCAGAGAGAGAGGAAGCAACAGCAAGCCACATGCAAGAGAGACATAGAGCAACACACACAAACATAGAGAACGACGAGAGTTATATACGAATCAAACAGAAGCGAGAGCAAGAAACAAAGGAAAGAAAAATGAGATGAGAAAAACTTACCATATCGTCGGAGTCTTCAACGTCTTCGAAGAGCCAAAATACCAAAGGTAAAGGACTTAGATCTACGTTAATCTATAGGCTTTTAGGAGGAAATAGGCTCGAAATAGTGTTTAAGGTTGAGAGAGCTTCATTTTGGTGTAATTTTATATTTCCGGCCACAGTGGGTGGTGGCCGGAGGCAGTGGAGAACGCAGGCTATCGACGGCCGGCGGTGATCTATTCTTCCCCCGGTGGAGGGTCTTAGAGAGACGACAGAGAGAAATTTTATTTCTCTCTATTAGTGAGAGAGAATAAAAGGAAGAAATGAGGAGAGATGGCCATTTAGGGCCGCTTGGGATATATTTATACTCTACCCAAAACTACGCCATTTTGGGGAGGGGCTTCAGTGTAATTAAGAAATGGTCAAATACCACGCGTGGTCCATCTATATTTGTAAACCTTCCTTTTTGATCCCGAAATCAGGTTCTTACACATTTCAATTCAAGTTTCGCATTTTTAATTATTTTTATTTTAGTCACTATTATGTTTATATATATATTAAGGTAAACTCATATATTTAGTCCTTTATATTTTTAGTAATTTATCTTTTAGTCATATTCTTAATAAATGTTAAATTACGGTATTAGTACATCATTCTAGTAGTATTTCGAATTAGGATTAATTAATTTTACTATTTTATATTTTAATCATTATTTTAAGATTAATTATAATATTAGTATACTCTTGTATATTAGATAGTTCTAATATTAAATATTATAATAGGTTTAATAATATTTATATTAAACATTTAGTAATTATTTATAAAAGAACAAATTTATAATTTATTGCAAAGACATTAATCAATAAATACCGATACTAATTTTGGGCGTTATGAGGGTGCTAATCCTTCCTCATACGTAACCGACTCCCGAACTCATTTTTTTGGTAAACAGACCTGAGTTGTATTATTTTAATATTATTCTTAGGAATTTTATTAAAATAATATGACATTTTGGTGACCAATCTCACCAAATTAAAAGAATGGTGGCGACTCTACAACTTGGTATTTCATCTGATTCAAGGAGGATAAACACTTACTTTTTCAAGATTAGTTACACCCTTTGAGGTGTACTATTTGCACTCTCCTTCGCCGGGCAGAGAAACGTCTCGACAATATATATTCATAATATTTTTAGCTTTTAACTTATTTTCTTACGGTGGGAATGCCTAAGGCCCTATTTGCTAAATCTTGATAACATTTTAGGCCCAACCAATTTTTTTTTATGGAAGTTTAACATGCAAGATCGCAACTAATTTCTAAGAGACCGATAACATTCTTGGGTGTAACCGAATTTCTTACAGATAAGGGAATTCAATCGGTTAATTCTGATAACCGATTGAATCAAATTACTCAAAATTCATAGACCATTTTTTTCATTAACCGTTAACCAAACCAAAATTTTTAAGAAAAAATAATCGAACTGAACTAAATTTGGTTAATTGGTAGGTTAACTAAATTAACCGAAATTTATAAATAATATATAAACAATATATATATTATGTATTAAATATTAAATATTTTTTTGTTTTATTCGATTAATTCGGTTGTTAATTTGGTTAAAATTGAAGTTTAAGTTAAATGATAATAATTTTAATTAATTTGGTTAATTAATAATTTTCGAACTAAATTAGCCAATAACCGAAGTTTGAGAAAATCACTAATTGTTAATCGATCGAACCCAAAATTGACCGGCTAATTGAAATTTTGATTCAGTCAGTTAATTCAATTTCAACTGAATTATGAACACCCATACTTATAGACATTCATAATATTTTTAACTTTTGACTTATTTTGTTGTAGTGAGAATGTCTAAGGTCTTATTTTTTAAGCTTTGATAACATTTTGGGTGCTACCGAATATATTACAATTGATAATATTTTCAATTTTTAACTTATTTTGTTATTCAAATAACATTCTTGCGTGCAACCATTATTGTTATTAAAATAATTAACAGTTTCGATTCTTATTGGTCACATTATGTGTTTCGCTTTTAATTGTTATAATCAATCACATCATTTATTAGCCTTATTTTAAGGCTTAAATACCCCGTTGCCCCCTCTGTTATACTATTTATGCCGAGTTGCTCCTTAAAGTATTTTTCGGGACGTTTTATCACCTCAATTATAAATTGTTACTCCATTTACCTCAAATCGTTAACAATGTTTAAGAAAATCACGGACCAATCAAAACATTCCACGTCACCTCTTAATTTTTATTTTCTTTATCTAAATAAATAAAAGTTATTTAATAAAATAAAATAAATAAACAACCGAAATTACTCTTCTTTCTCCATCAACAAGAAAACACTCATTTTTTTCATCTTCACCGTTCCCCCTCAACTGTCCTTTTCCCCGCCAACACCCCCATTTTCCCTTTCTCCACTTTATGACCCAATCTCTCCCCAATTTCTTTTATCATCTCTATCACTCATTTCAACTCCATTAATATGATATACCTCTTCTCATTCATATTCATCTCATTCCCCCTTTAAAAAACCAGACCATTTTTCAACTTCATGTCCTCTAACAAATGTATAGTTTTGACAAACAAAAATACAAAACCAAATAAAAATGCATACTATTGAAGCTGGAAAAAGAGAGGCAGAAAGAAAGAGAGAGGGTGTGATTACGTCGACACCCAACCCTTTGATGTGTAGCAATTTTTTGCTTTTTGTCCGTTGATTAAACCTCTTCTGTTTTCATTTTTTTCTATACAAATCCTTTCTTTCTTCGAATTTTTAGTTTTTTTCTGCTCTTTTGTCTATGTTTTATGGCCGAGAAAAATGACGAGTTTTTCTGTTCTCTTAAACCTTCTTCAACTTTCAGCATTGTATATGAATTTGAAATTTGGAAGAAAAAAATTGTAGACTATCACAATAACGTTGATGGTCGCATTAACATCATGAATGGTTATATCAACACTGCAACGATTAATAATATTTTTTGTCGATGAAAATGTGACATTAATTAATTTTTTAATTTTAAAGATTTAATTAGATAAAAAAATATTAATTATTTTTTTAAATTTAAATATTTTTTCACCTTAAACCAACTAAAACCCATGTATATTATTAAAACACTAAAATAACATATTATCACGTAAATTATAACAAATAATATTTTACCCCAACCTAATATTTAAACTATTATCAAATAACAGAACAGTATATTTAAACAATTTTTTAATTAATTACGAAAATATAAATCACATTCAAACATCAAACATAATAATCTAAATTAAAAATTAATAACAAGTAACGAATATTTATTCGTAACCTACAATTAACGAATGTTTTCACAAAAAACAACATTCAAAAGGGTTATATTCTAATAAAACCCCCTAATTCTCACCCTATCAATGTTTATTTACTTCTTTAATAAACTTCATTCTCAAGAAAATTACTAGTAGAAGAGTTAGTACTCGGTCTGGTCGAGTAAAAATAAATTCGAGTTATTCGAGTTGACGTTTCGTATTTTACAACTTGAACTTAACATGAAATTTTTTCGAGTCAAGTTAAGTTATTTGAATTTCTATACTAGTTTTATTATAATTGTTTATAGTATTATGGTAAGAAATTGTTCCAATTATTGACTTTCTCTAATCATGTAAGATATATATATATATATATATATATATAATATTATTTCACATTATAATATTACTTAATATATCAAATGCAATCTAAAATTATAAAATATATTCATACTATTATATTTTAAAGAAAGTATTTTGAGGTTAAAATATTGATGAGAGTATAAATTGTTGGGAAAAATTTCAATAATTTTAAAGCTTTGAATGAGAAATTGATCCAAAAATTGTTGAGAAAAAAATATGGAAACAATAGTTGGTTTGTACATTTGTAGACGTGTATGATGTGGGTAACGTTAATGTCCGAACATGTCAGACTCTTTGTGGACTTGCTGATATTTTAACCCAAATGTTAAATATTTTCCTCAAATAGAGTATATATTTTCAAAATTTGTTTTGAAATTAAAAGGATAAATATTAGAAGGTTTCTTTAATCAAAACTTTAATTTTGGAAATTTTTTGATTCTCATTAATGCTTCAATAGGTCAAAAATTTCCAATTGTTCACAATGTGAAATCCCTATAAATAATGTGTAAACCTACTAGGTTAAAACAATTCAAAAAAAACTAAAAGCAATTCAAAATAATTCTTTTATCTAGTTTTTTGGTGTAGACGAAGACAAGGGATAGTCAATGATCTCCGCAGTAGTGCAATTGTAGCTGATCATTTAGATGTTGTATCTTCGAAGACATACGACCAATGATCTCAAGCACCATAGGAGTGGTCGAAAATCTGTCTTAAGGAAATTGCGGCGCTGCAAACCTCAACCCGGTTCCAATCATTTATTCTATAGTCCTTTTGATTAATTAATAGAATAATTTTTCCATGTTATTAATCGTTTTATTTTATTCTTGTTTCATGTACATGAATTTTGTGACGAGATCCTACCGTGGAATTAAATGTTATCGCGACTTGTGTGAATCAATTATTTAAATAAGATTTTCCTTTTGTTGTATCGTCTCGGATTTTTATACTTGTAACAATCTTAAGACAAATTCTATCTTATACCATTTTGAAAAATATGAGATGATTCGAAAATCTTGAAAAAATCATGAAAAGCAAACAAATAAATTTGTTTTTGGGATTTATCCTGTAGTTTAAATGGGTTTGCTTAATTTCAAAGTGGATCATTTTTTTATAGAATTGTCGTTAAAGTAAAGTTGGTTCCTGATTTTGAAACGTTCATTTTATTCGATAATAAAATAAAAAATAAGTGAGATTAATTTGAATCTGTGCAATAGTATATGAGTTTTTGCAAATTGTTTTGCAAGCTCACATAGGAACCAACTTGTGTAAATACACATATGTATGGTGATTAGCGCATAATAGTTTTCCTTTTTGTAAATAAAAAATTAATGTTATTCTTTTTATGTTATGATATTATTGGAGAATATCATTATTGTCAACACCATTTTTTTAACTAAATAAAACTAAAATTTTCAACTTTTGAAAAGTGATGGAGTCACCATCAATCAGTTTAAGGTGATATTTGAACACCATAAAAATGTTAGGTCTACGAAAACTAAATTTGAGTTCGGGGGCATGATTACGTGTGAGGAAGGGTTAGCACCCTCACAATGCTCGTAAAAATAACGCTTAACCACAATATTTTATCTCAACTCATGTATGCAATTAATGTATTATTAGATTAATAAGGAATTTTTAAATTTTCAAGAATAACTTTGAATTCTGTAACAGATAAGAGAATCAAAATTACGCTCAAAACCCTAAAAATTAACAAATCAATCTATATAAAAATTCGAGGGCGAAGTCTTTCATGGGTGATCTCGAGCGTTCTCCAAAGTCTAAAAGAATATTTAAATTTAATCCCATTCAAAAAGACACCTCGATTTTCATGAATCATGCTAAAAACTCAGAACTTACAACTCTTTAAAACCTCAAAAAAATTTAATGTCTAATAAAATTTAGAAATATTTCTCAATGTCCGAAAATTCTCAAGAGAATAGTTTGTGGAAAAAAAATCAAAGATATATTCTCTCATTAAATAACCTCTAAATCCTCCAACATCTAGAATGATATTGAAAGTCCAATTAATTCGAGAATATACTCTGTTTGAAATAATGTGATGAAAGTATAGAAAATGTATGATATGACTATCTAATCTAAGTGGGAATAAATATAAACAAAAGAATAATTCACTAACCATTCTATGTACTAAAAAAACTAATATTATCTAATCCTAACATTGAATACTAAGTTCTCTAACTAAGTCTCATCCTAACATTGGGTATTAAGCTCTCTAACTAAGTCTTTAATGCCTAAAATAAAGTAAGGGTAAAGTATAGTAATGGCCATTAAACTTTTCTAAAGTTTTCATTTAGGCCCCCTAACTTTTAAAAATTGTAATAGAGTCTTCCAACATTTAGTCCATTTGCAATATGATCCCTGACATTAAATTTCGTTAATACATTTGCAATATGGTCGCTGAACTTTTCAAGGGCTTGCATTTAGGTCCCCTAACTTTTAAAACTTGCAACACAATCCTCAATTTTATTCTAAACCCTAAATTCCTTTTCAATCTCGAATTTTCTTTTTCGATTCTCTCTTCTCATTTTTAGGGTAACTTTTCAATCGGGGATACATGAGAAATTCTAATATAACTTTGAATTATGTGGAGGTGTTAACTTGAATAAGGGTCAATTGAGAGAAGACCAGACCAATGGACTATCGGAACCATCAACGATTCAAGGTGTAATGTTAGATACATGTCATCTCAGGTGAAGCATAGATGTTTGATGAAATACTTGTGAGAAAAAAATGGGGTTAGAAATGCAGAGTTGATAAATACTACTAAGATGAACTAAGTATCATTGTTAAAAGTCATCAACAAAGCTGGAATTATTTTGTATAAATGACATATAATAATTTATTCATTTAATCCTTGTTGTTAAATATTTTTCATCAGATGATCAAATATAATGAAATCTCAAACAACTTATTCACCTCTCAGACTCTTTCGCTCACATGCACTCTCGTTTGGTTTTTGTTCTTTAATTTTTCGCCATATAAAATTGTAAACCCAAGCAGTGCTCCATCTTTCAGCTTTTTATTTACAAAGAAAAAATGGAGGAAGAATTGCTGGAATGTAACACCAATTTTGTTTATTTCTTAGCCTCTCCCCTCACTTGTAAGAAGGTATTATTTTCTCTTTTGAGCTATCCGGAAGTAAGCTTTTTCTCTTTGGCATTTTCCCATTTTCAGCTCGCATTTTTTGTTTTTGTTGAAATTTTTATGTTTCTGGAACTGCATGTCAATGATCTGGATATTCAGTGTTAGTTTTGAACTAAAATCATCTAATTTTCTTTCTTTCTTCTTAATCAAAACTTTTAGTACTCCTTATTAAATATATTTAGTCCACCAGAATAGAAGTGAAAGATGGTCCTAGGCTAAATTTTTTTGATCTTCTTGTTTGGTTTTTCTTTAAATTAGGGAATTGGTTGTGAGTATCAACATAGTGAAATCGCTAGGCTCAATCCGATAGACTGTTGGTACTAGTTTACTGGGAATTGTATTGGTCCGACCTGTGGTTTTTGGCATCCTGTGAGCTCGTATTTTTTTAATAAGTTCATGTTGATTATGAGACTGATATATCATGAATGAATTGAATTTTTTACATGTTTTGGAAATTTTATAGTTGAATTGTATTGAATTATAGCTTTAGAAGACAATTCTGCATGCACGCAAGTCGAAAGACATCATGACAGGGTATTATATTTGGAGCAGTTACTTGACCCTGTCATGATGGCTTTCGAGTTACGAAAGAGACTGAGAAGTGAATGCGCTGTTTGAGATTTCATTATATTTGATCATCTGTTGGAAAATCTTTAACCACAAGGATTAAACGAATAAATTATTATATGTCATTTATACAAAATAATTCCAGCTTTGTTGGTGACTTTCAACGGTGATACTTAGTTCATCTTAGTAGTATTTGTCAACTCTGTATTTCTAACCCCATTTTTTTCTCACAAGTATTTCATCGAACATCTATGTTTCACCTGAGATGCCCTGTATCTAATATTACACCTTGAATCGTAACTGGTTCCGATAGTCCCTTGGTATGGTATTCTCTTAATGGACCCTAATTCAAGTCAACACCTCCATATAATTCAAAGTTATATTATAATTTCACATGCATCTCCGACTGAAAAGTTACGCTGGAAATGAGAAGAGAGAAGCGAAAAAGAAAATTTGAGATCGAAAAAGGAATTTAGGGTTTATAATGAAATTAAGGATTGTGTTGCAAGTTTTAAAAGTTGAGGGACCTAAATGAAAGGTCTGAAAAGTTCAGTGACCATATTTGAAACGTACTAATGACAGTGTAATGTCGGGGACCATATTGCAAACAGACTAAATGTTGGAGGACTGTATTACAAGTTTTAAAAGTTAGAGGACCTAAATGAAATCTTTAGAAAAGTTCAGTGACTATTACTATACTTTACCCATAAAGTAAATAAGAAGGTAAGAGTTAAAAAAAGATAAATTTAAAAGTTCTACCTCATTTAACATCTAGGATAAGAAAGATCCCTTTGAGCATTTAAATTTTATTGATAAATAAATATATGTAATAAAATATTTTTTTAATGAAAGTAAAATAATTTCAAAGTCACCTTTTGATAAACGAGACCTTCTTAAAACATTTTGACTTATGAAAAATAAATATTAATGATAAGAGACTTTTAAGGGAGGTAAAATAAATTCGAAAGATTTCGGTTTGTCTAACCCCTAAGACAAATTGAGTTCTCCTAGAATCTTTTTATTCTATAACCAAATAATGATTAATACCTTATGTGAAATAAAGACGAAATCAAGAGAATTTGATTTGTTTAACGTCTAAGAAAAATCGAATTCTCCTCAAATACACATTTAAAATAGAAAATAAAGTTTGACATTTAATGATAAACAAGAGTAAATTCGAAAAAAAAAATCAATTTACCTAACATCTAAGACGAGAAATTTATACATTTTATAACGTGTTGATTATTAAACAAATGCATAAAAGCCAAACGGCTATAGTTGTGAAGCACCAAGCATCGGTTAATTCAATGGAGTCTTGGGAAGCCAAAAACCAAAGAATAATAATTCCCCACATAGAAGCCAATAAAAAATGAAATTAAAAATCAACAATTTACCCACTTAACTATTAATACACGTGATTTATACATATAAAATATAGTAAAAATATTAACTCATTATTTAAGATAAATTTACGTATATTATATACATATAAAATGTATAACATTATTTTAAAATCATCAACACATACGCATATTGAAAATAAAAAAGGGCTTGAACGAACAGTAAATCACAAAACAACCACAGTGTAAAATTCAAGAAATATATAGCTGAATAAAAAATAATGAAACATACAAATTGAAGAAATTGAAATAAATGACGATTTAAATGAACTAATCAGCAAAATAAAAAAGAATGGGGACTAAAATGAAAGTATAGCAAAATTTAAAGGTCGAAATTAAAGTACTTAAAAATGATGGAATCAAATAAAAATTAGAAGCTGGTACTGAAACATAAATTGTGATAATTAAAAAAAACAAAAATTTAAATGCGGGAAATTTAAATCGAATATGAATGCGTAAAATTAAAGTGCGTAAATTAAAAAAGACAAAATTGCAAGAGAATAAAATTTTAGGGGTTAGTAGTGAGATATGTTAAGGAGCTAGAATAATAATTATAAAGTTAGAGGGGTTAAAATGCAATAAAATAAAAAATGAAAAGATGATGACCATAATGCAATTAATGTTTAAACTTGGATGACCTAAGTGAGATTATCCCAAAAATATTTAAATACATAGCTTTAACTTTGCCATTCTCGTCATTTGGTAATCTGAAGCCCTAAATATTTTTACCCTATTTGTTTCTCCCTTACACACTGCTCTCTCCCCTTTCAAACGGTCGCCCTCTTCCAAAACCATGACCCCTTTTCTTTGATGGTCCTATATCGGCCAAGATTCTTTCCTTCCTGCTACCACTAGCGGTGGCCGAACTAATCTAGACCCCTAAAAATGAAATAAAGCTCGCATTTTTCTTCTCCAGCCCCTAAAACCGAGACCCCAACTTGTTCAATAAAACCTTTTTTTTTTTAATTTCAAAATGATAACCCCTAAAAGGCTAAGCCTTTTCCTTCAATGAGACCCTATTTCATACGACCGTGGAGGTAGATCGGAGGCATCTAACGCAAGATTTGAAAATAACGAGGTAAACACGAATAAAACTCTCCTATTTTTTATATGTAAATCGAAAAATAGTAGATGTAAAAGGCAAAGTATCTTAAACGTTTTTGTTTGTATTGCTTGATTGAGTGAGTAAAACCCGATCATTTACATGTATTTTAAAGACGGTTTTATAGAACCTCTAGAGATTACAAAAAGAAAGACTAAAAAGCTTCATCTTTTTTCGTTCCGACTCTGTTTCCTTTTCGTTTTTTTTTCATGTCCACCATGGCTCCGAAGAAGCGCGGAGAGAAGGAATAGCATGATCAGGGCATTAAATGCCCCTGATATCTTGTGATCATGTCTCGGCTCAGTTGGGGTCGACGACTTTGATGATCGGCGCGGCTGAAATTTTGAGCTTGACGGCGGCTGAATGTAACACATTAGGGTGAAAACCCTAATCTTGTATCGATCTGGACCGTCAGATGGAATCCAGATCTGACGACAGGTATGAAGCGGCGGCCGGGAGAAAAATTAAAGATCATAGCTTCATTAGGTTGCCATGTGTGGGCCTCTAACTCCATTTGCGTTGTTGGGTTAACTTGTCTGCTGTGCTTGTAAATGGGCTTGTAGTGGATTGTTTGGTGTACATACATCAATAATATTTTTAATAATAATAATAATAAAGGTCGGATAAAAATATGGTGATTACAATTATGATACAAAATGAATTCTGTGTTTAGTCCAAGGCTTTTAGTTATTGTGTTGCCAAAAATAAAAATGAAAGGATTAGTTCCTTCTTATTACTTGGTTGCGGAAATTAAAATAAAAGGATTAGTTCTTTTTTATTATTAGACTGTAAAAATTAAAATCAAATGATTAGTTTTTTATTATTAGGTTGCTAAAATTAAAAGGATTAAATCTTTTTAATTTCTATTTGTTAAACAAAATTAGGTTGTCATGATCTATTTTGGAGTTTAGTGTTATTAATCTTGTCAGTTAACAGAATATAAAGAAAATAAATAATGAATTTATTTCATCGTTAGAATCTTGCTTTAATTCTAACTTTGTAACGAGATATTTTTTTAAGAATTTTGGATGATTTTATCTTTTAAAAAAGAAATAGAAATAAATTGTTAAATTTATTTTCTTATAAAATTTTAATGTTTTTATTTTATAAAAGGAAATAATCGTTAGATTTCATTGAATTTATTTTTATGTTTTATAAATGAAATAAACGGTTGAATTTATTTTCTTGTTTTGTAAAATAAAATAAATGGTTGAATTTATTTTCTTATTTTGTAAAAGAAAATAAATCATTAAATTTATTTTCTAAGAATCTCATATGATTACGATATATATAATAAAATAAAACGTAGAATTTAATTTTTTATTTTGTAAAATGAAATAAATTGTTAGATTTATTTTCCTATGTTGTAAAAGAAAATAAGACATTGGATTTATTTTATTTTTTGTAAAAGGAAATAACTCGATGGACTTATTTTCCGTTTTCGAAAATAAATCATTAGATTTTATTTTCCTATTTTACAAAAAGAAATAAATAATTGATTTTTTTAATGGACTTATTTTCCGTTTTCGAAAATAAATCATTAGATTTTATTTTCCTATTTTACAAAAAGAAATAAATAATTGATTTTTTTAATATTACACGATTTTGGTTTGCAAAAAGGAAAATGAAATAAACTGTTGGATTTTATTTTCTTATTTTGTAAAAGGAAATAAGTTGTTTCCTTGATAATCTTAAATGATTTTGAGTTGTAAAAGGGAATAAATCGTTGAATTTATTTTTCTTTTTGGAATTATTAATTTTTAATTTGTAAAAGAAAATAAATCATTCAATTTATTTTCTTGAAATTTAAGTATTATTATACTTTAATTTATTGAGAATCAAGTATGATTCTATTTGTAAGAAATAAATAAATCGTTAAATTTATTTTTTTGAAAAACTCGATATGTTTATAAAGTGAGATTTTGAAAGTAAATTTACTTTGAGAATTTAATTCATGTCTTTTCAATTAGTTTATTTAATCTTTTTTTACAAAAATTAAAGAATAAATATTTTATTACCTTCATTGGTGATAACAAAAACTACTACTATAGTTTTTGCTAAAGACAAAAAATAAAGATATAAAGAAATTTATTATGTACAAATCGAAAGGTGAAAACCAACTTAGTAAAATATTAAGATTGTAAGAAGTGATTATGATGGTGAATAGATTGAACCATTAATTGATCAATAATGTGAAAAATATGATATTATTCATAAAGTGATACCATCATACTCTCCAAAATTAAATGGAGGAGCAAAGCGGAAGAATTAAATCTTAAAAATAAATTATGAACGCAATGCTAAGAAGTTCTGGATTATCACAGAACATGTGGGGAGAAGTTGTTTTTCAGCTAGTTACCTTTTAAATAAGGTTCTCTAGGGAAAAAATGATAAGACATCATATGAGTTATAGAAATGTAGAAAATATTTCTACAAATACTTCAAAATGTGGGGGTGTCTTGTAAAGATAACGATTTCATTATTGAAAGAAACAAAAAAAAATCCTAAATAGTGGTGTAACATCCTCAATATCGGGTTAGTGATTAAATTGTAAAACTTTAGAATTTTGTGACTAAAGTAGAATAATTGAATAGTTCAAGGACTTATATAAGAAATGTGGTGTATGACTGAATTACAAAGAAGGAGGAATTGAAGGGAAAATTGGTCATTTAGTAAAGGAAATAATTAAATTTGGTTATGGTATTATATTAACCCACGTGGAAGAAAAAGAAGGCAAAGTTGGTTCCAGAGTTATCTCTTCTTCTTCCTCTTCCTTCATACGTGAGAACCAAACAAAGGTGAGTTATCTTGTTAGTTAATTTCTTGCTGAATTTAAGGTTGGTTTATGATCATTAGATGATAATTAAGCTTAAGGAAAGCTTAAGTTATCTTAAAATCAAAGGATGAAGGAGTTAGGAGAGATTAAAGATTATGAGTTCTTGAATGAAAACGTGGAATAGAGTTAATAAATAGAATTGGAAGTTAAATTTGACTTGTCATCAGTGGAATTAAGGAGTAGGAAGTGTTAGAATTGAATTTAGAACAAGTAAGAAATTTGGTATGATTCTTGAATTCCATATGAAAGATAAAATTTTGAGGTTAAAGATGGGATTAATGAGTAGAAATGAGTTTAAGAATGTGTATATGAGTTATGAATATGTAAAGGGATCAAATATGAAGTGTTTATGAGGAATTGAGTGAATTTTCGGGCTTAAAACGTGATTTCTAGGCTAGGGGTATCGGTACTCATTCAACAGGTACCGATACCTCAAGAGTAAAAATAACGAAGGCATTCAAAGGGTATCGATACCTGGGAAGGTAGTATTGATACCATAGGTACAAATACCTTAAGGGAGGTATTGATACCAGGGAAATATCGAATATAATTTCGGTACCGATACTCGTCTTGGTATCAATACCCTCAGCTAGGGTAGTACCGATAACCTATAGTGGGTATCGATACCTCTTCAAAGAGAAATTGAAAATAGACTTTTCTTTTAGTTTAAGAAATGAAAGATTAAAGTATGCCATTTAGAATATTGATATGTATCAATGTATGATTATGTAGATATTGAACATAACCTTGTTCTGGAGCAATCAAAGAATTAGAAAAGGTCGAGAGAAAGATAAGTGCTAGAATCAAGTGAGGCTAATGTGATTGTATACCATAGTTAATATAGATATGGTTTTATGGAAATAAGACTTGTGATAAGTCTATTTCCTATATTTAAGTTCATGATTCCATATTCATGTAAATGCATATGTTATGATTATAATAAGTAGGTGCATGACTCATACATGTTTAGATATAATATATATACAATGTATGCAATTACAAAGAATGAATTCAAGTATTTGTAATAAGCAATTGATCATATATGTGTGCATGTGAAGTGAGTAATGTGTATATGAAAAGTGATAAAAGAGATATATAAATGTGAAATGTATCAATAATTAAGCTCATGCTATACGATATGAGAGTTGTAGGTATAATTGGCATGCCAAGAGTCGAGGGATTATTAGTGGTCATTGGGACAAATATTTAGTGCCCCTAGTGGAAATTTATTCGAGCTGTGGTGACATCATTTGTGCACAACCTCAGTGTACTCACGTCCTCATGTTCTCAATAATGTACATGGGCATATAAAGATATATTGAATGGAAACTCTGATTAAAAGTTAAGTTTCATATGTGCATATCATAAGAGCATATGTTATAGTTAGTAGTTACATGTAAATTGTAATGTTATAATTGATTGATAGTAGTGCATGTTTAATAAATTTATGATTACATATTCTTTTATGCCTCATTAAGTCTATGACTTAGCGTGTAAGTGGTTTACACGTAGGTACAAAAAAACAGGAGCACCAGAATTAGGAGTTGCAAGGACATCATACAATTACTAGCAGATCATATCAGAAGTAATTTGCAAAGTAGGTATTTTGTTGTATTAAGTGTGTTGGCATGTAACCAAGTTGTGAATTACACATGCTCTGATCGATTTTGTATTATTTTGGTCTAACTCATGTAAATTAATGTATTTTCTTTAATGAAAGTTTAGATTTTTCATGCTTTTGATAAGAGTCGAGTTTTTGAAAAGTCAAATGTGACACCTCAGATTTGTATTCGGGTCGGGTACGGGTTGGGGGTGTTATATTTAATGGTATCAGAGCTATGGTTTAGCTGATTCTAGGCATAAACTGGAGTCTAAAGTGTCTTTAAATGTGTACATGCCAACGTATAACTAAGAACTTCTGATCTGATAGAATAGTGAGTATGTTTTGTTGTTAATATAATGATATGATTATATTTTAATAGATGTCCGGACATGATAGCTCTAGAAGTGAAGCAGGAGACAATAGGCCCGCTGAGAGCAGTAATTCACATGCCCTGGCTAGGCAAGGTGAAGAACATGCACATTCTGGAGTGCATGTAGGTGATCAAGATACGTTCTTTAGGACGTTGGACGTGATATTGGAGCGTTTCTAACCTCCTGTCTCTTCAAATCAGAGAATGAATGTTGTGAAAGAGTTGAAGGGTTTAGGAGCTCTCGAGTTTAGAGGGGAAGCCGAAAAAAATCCTGTTGCTACAGATCTTTGGCTCAATGATGTAAAAATCATGCTTGAGGGACTTCATTATTCTGATTCGGAGAAGCTGGATGGAGTAGTCCTTGCTCCGTGGGCAAGCCAGAATTTGGTGGACCAACGTTACATTGAGGATGTCTGGTGATCAAGTAACTTGGTCCTTGTTTTTAGAACAATTCAAGCATAAATACGTATGAGATCAGTTCATCTGACAGATGAAGCAAGCGTTCATGAATTTGAAGTAATAAAACCATACAGTATATAAATACAAGTGTGAGTTCAACAAGTTGAGCTGCTTTGCTGCCAAGCTTATCCCAATTGATAAAGATGCTTGTGACTGGTTCATAGAAGGACTGCGTCCAAGACTGAAAGAAATGTTGATTGTGTTGAATCTGTCTTCGTTTCAAGAGGTGGTAAATCGTGCCAAAGCTCTAGAAAGTGCTCAGAACGAGAGGTTTGGATATTCAAAAGATCAAACATCTAAAAGAACAAGTGTTTCTTCGAGTTTTACACCATAAAAAAGGGCAGAGATGTGGGTTCTCGACCTCAAGCTAGATCAGAGTCAGTGACATCCTGCGATAGAGGATTGAATCCGATGAGAGGCAGATAAACTCAGTTAGTGGGATCTGGAGCTGGGAGATCTAACCAGGGCCAAGTCAGATAATGTCCACATTGTGGAATGAATCACTCAGGGATTTACAGAATGATTTCTAGAGCATGCTTTAAATGTAGGGACATCGGTCATTTTATCTGAGATTGTCCCATGATAGCTGGTGAGTCTGTACAACCAGAGAAGTCTGCTTCTGTGACTCAGAGGGAAGAGGTAGAGGCAGAGAAGTCAACCAGAGTCCTCTTCTCAACAGAAGATACGCTCCACGACTCGAGTGTATATTCTCAAGACCAATGAGGATCGAGATGGCCCGGAGATCATAAAAGGTATCTTTCAATTGTATGACAAGAGTGTTTGGTAATGATTGATTCTGGTTTTACCTATTCTTACATTAGTAGTAAGCTAGTGAGGGAATTGAACATTCAGTTAGAAGTTACTAGTAATGATGTGATAGTGACGAATCCATTAGGACATAGTGCTCGGGTAAATATGGTGTGTCGAGGTGTCCCATACAGGTTCAGTGAATTGAATTCCCTGCTAATCTGATAGAATTACCCTTTGACGAATTTGAAGTGATACTGAGAATGAATTGGTTAGATCGTTACCATGCTAATGTGGATTGTAGACTGAAAAGTTTAACGTTGTTAAGTCCTAAAGGTGTAGAAGTTATTATATTTAGTGAATGATGGAATCCATTGGCAAATGTGATATCAGTGATGTCAGGAAAGAAGTTATTACTACAGGGATGTCAAGGGTTCATTGTTAACGTGCTGTATGTTAGAACTAAGGAGAAGGGGATTGAAGAAATTCCTATAGTCAGAGAGTTTCCCGATGTCTTTCCTATAGAATTATCGGGTTTACCTCCGGATAGAGAGGTAGAATTTCAGATTGAGATAATGCCAGGAACAACGCCCATTGTAATGAAACCATACATAATGGCTCCAAAAGAGTTGCAAAAATTAAAGATTCAATTACAGAAACTACTGGACAAAGGATATATTAGACCAAGTGTATCGCCTTGGGGAGCTCCAGTTCTGTTTGTTAAAAAGAATGATGGTTCAATGCGTCTCTACATTGATTATATGCATCTTAATAAGGTGACCATCAAGAAAAAGTATCCCCTCCCACGAATTGACGATTTGTTTGATCAGTTAAAGGGAGCTTCAGTATTCTCAAAGATTGATTTACGTTCGGTTATCATCAATTAAAGATTCAGGATAAAGATATTCCGAAGACAACCTTTCGAATGAGATACGAACATTATGAATTCATTGTGATGCCATTTAGAGTAACCAATGCATATGCTGCTTTCATGGATCTCATGAACAGAATATTCCAACCTTATTTAGATCAGTTCGTAACGATATTCATTGACTATATTTTGGTGTATTCGAAGTCAGAATAAGAACATATTTCGCACTTGAAGATAGTTTTACAGATTTTACAAGAAAAGAAGCCATATGCGAAACTATTTAAATGTGAATTATGGTTGAACAAAGTGATATTCCTTGGACATATAATTTCTGCAGAGGGAATTCGAATGGATCCTCAAAATATTAAAGCCATTTTGGAGTGGGAGGTTCCAAAGAATGTGTCGGAAGTTCGAAGTTTTCTGGGGTTAGCCGGTTATTATCGAATGTTCATTAAAAAAATTTCGATAATAGTTTTACCCCTAACTAAGTTGTTGAGGAAAGAGGTAAAATTTACCTAGACTCATGAGTGTCATGAAAGTTTTGAAATGTTAAAGAAGATTTCGACAAAAGCTCCAGTGTTAGTCCAATTCGAGTCTGGCAAGAATTTCGTAGTCTATGGTGATGCGTCTCATAATGATTTAGGATGTGTATTGATGAAAGAAGGTAAGGTAGTAACTTATGCATCGAGACAGTTAAAACCGCATGAGAAGAATTATCCGACGTATGATCTGGAGATGGTTGTAGTAGTGTTCGCTCTTAAGATTTGACATCACTACTTATACGGTGAATATTGCTATTTGTATACTGATCATAAGAGTTTGAAATATTTGATGACTCAAAAGGATTTGAATTTAAAATAGAGAAGATGGGTGGAATTTCTCAATGATTACGATGTGGTAATTGATTTCCATCTAGGAAAAGCAAATATGGTAGCAGATGCCTTAAGTCGAAAGATGTTTACAGCCTTGCGAGCTTTGGATGCCAGACGATCATTAAATGGAGATGGAGCAATATGTACGGATTTGACTCTCAAGCCATCATGGCTAGATCAAATTAAGGAATTGAAAAATAAAGATGAGACGTGTTTGAAGAAATTGCAGGAAGTAGAGAAAGAGCAGATAAAAGATTATAAGATCAAGTCTGATGGGAACTTGTACTATCGAGAGAGATTGGTAATTCCGGATGATGATGTGTTAAAGAAGGAATTGTTATCGGAAGCTCATTGTAGTCCATTGACGATGCATCTTGGAGGGAATAAAATGTATATGGACCTTAAGAGCCGATATTGGTGGCCAGGAATGAAGAAGAATATTACGGAATTTATATCTAAGTGTTTGACTAGCCAACAAGTCAAGGCTGAACATCAGGTTCCGTCAGGACTGTTGCAACCAATGTCTATTCCTCAATGGAAATAGGAGAATATGATAATGGATTTTGTGATAAGGTTGCCTTTAACTCCGAATAAAAGATATTCAATCTGGTTAATCGTAGATAGATTGATTAAGTCAACCCATTTCATCTCGATAAGAACTGATTTTGCTATGGAAAAATATGCTGAGTTGTACATCAAAGAAATTATTAGATTGCATGGAGTTCCTGTTTCCATAGTTTCTGATCGAGACCCTCAATTTACTTCAAGATTTTAGAAGACCTTGCATGGAGCGTTAGGCACTCGACTGAACTTCAGTACAACATTTCATCCTCAGAAAGATGGACAGTCTGAGCGAACTATCCAAATCCTGAAGGATATGTTGAGAGCTTGTGTTATTGAGTTTAAAGGATCGTGGGAAATATATTTTTACTTGTTGAGTTCGCTTACAACAATAGTTACCAATCAAGCATCAAAATGGCTCCCTATGAAGCTCTTTATGGAAGAAGAGAGATGTTGTACGCCCTTGAATTGGTTCGAGCTTAAAGATAGAGAAATCCTTGGTCCTGAGTTGATTCAGGAAGTGAAAGAAAAAGTCCAAGTAATTCATAGTAATCTCAAAGCAGTAGCTGATCGACAGAAATCATATGCGGATCTAAAGAGGAAGGATATAAAATATCAAATTAGATACAAAGTGTTTTTAAAAGTATCTCCTTGGAAGAAAGTTTTGAGGTTTGGACGTAAGAGAAAACTTAGTCACAGGTTCATCGGACCCTATGAGATCGTTAAGAGAGTAGGACCAGTAGCATATCAATTAGCTTTGCCACCTGAAATGGAAAAGATACACAATGTATTTCATGTCTCAATGCTTCGAAAGTATAGATCTGATCAATCCCATATAGTGATGCCAGAAGATATTAAGGTTCAACCAGATTTGACTTATGAGGAAGAACCAGTCCAAATCTTAGCTCACGAGGTTAAGCAACTAAGGAACAAGACTATTCCATTAGTTAAAGTCTTGTGGAGGAATCACAAGGTAGATGAAGCAACGTGGGAGCATGAAGAGGACACGAGGAATCAATACCCCATCTTTTTGCGTAATAAAAATTCGAGGATGAATTTTCTTAAGGGGGAGATTTGTAACATCCTCAGTACCGGGTTAGTGATTAAATTGTAAAACTTTAAAATTTTGTGACTAAAGTAGAATAATTGAATAGTTTAAGGAATTATATGAGAAATATGGTGTAGGACCGAATTACAAAGAATGAGGAATTGAATGGAAAAATGGTTATTTAGTAAAGGAAAATAATTAAATTGGTTTATGGTATTATATTAACCCACGTGGAAGAGGAAAGTAAGGCAAAGTTGGTTCTAGAGTTATCTCTTCTTCTTCATCTTCTTTCATATGTGAGAACCAAGCAAAGGTAAGTTTTCTTATTAGTTAATTTCTTGCTGAATTTAAGGTTGGTTTATGATCATTAGATGATAGTTAAGCTTAAGGAAAGCTTAAGTTATCTTAAAATCAAAGGATGAAGGAGTTAGAAGAGATTAAAGATTATGAGTTCTTGAATAAAAAACTTGGAATAGAGTTAATAAATAGAATTGGAAGTTAAATTTGACTTGTCATCAGTGAAATTAAGGAGTAGAAAGTGTTAGAATTGAATTTAAAATAAGTAGGAAATTTGGTACGATTCTTGAATTCCATATAGAAGATAGAATTTTGAGGTTAAAGATGGGATAAATGAGTAGAAATGGGTTTAAGCATGTGTATATGAATTATGAATATGTAAAGGGATGAAGCATGAAGTGTTTGTAAAGAATTGAGTGAATTTTTTGGCTTAAAACCTGATTTATGGGCTAGGGGTATCGATACCCATTCAATAGGTACCAATACCTCAAGAGTAAAAATAACGAAGGCATTCAAAGGAAATCGATACCTGGAAAGGTAGTATCGGTACCATAGGTACCGATGCCTTAAGGGAGTTATCGATACTTGGGAAATATCGAATGTAATTTTGGTACCGATACATGTCTTGGTATCGATACCCTCAGCTAGGGTAATACCAATACCCTATAGTGAGTACTGATACCCTATAGTGGGTATCGATACCTCTTCAAAGGGAAATTGAAAATAGACTTTTCTTTTAGTTTAAGAAATGAAAGATTAGATTATGCCATTTAGAATACTGATATGTATCAATGTATGATTATGTAGATA
Source organism: Hibiscus syriacus (assembly GCF_006381635.1). Taxonomy (NCBI): domain Eukaryota; kingdom Viridiplantae; phylum Streptophyta; class Magnoliopsida; order Malvales; family Malvaceae; genus Hibiscus; species Hibiscus syriacus. The sequence goes on from NW_024063524.1 coordinate 3,074,700, forward strand.
TTGAACTTAACCTTGTTCCGGAGCAATCAAAGAATTAGAAAAGGTCGAGAGAGAGATAAAGTGCTAGAATCAAGTGAGGCTAAGGTGAGTGCATACCATAGTCAATATAGATATGGTTTTATGTAAATAAGACTTGTGATAAGTCTTTTTCCTATATATAAGTTCATGATTCCTTATTCATGTAAATGCATATGTTATGATTATAATAAGTAGGTGCATGACTCATACATGTTTGGATATAATATAATATGCAATGTATACAATTACAAAAGAATGAATTCAAGTATTTGTAATAAGCAAGTGATCATATATGTGTGCATGTAAAGTGAGTAATGTGTATATGAAAAGTGATAAAAGAGATATGTAAATGTGAAATGTATCAATAATTGAGCCTATGTTATATGATATGAGAGCTGTAGGTATAATTGGCATGCCAAGAGTCGAGGGATTATCAGTGGTCCTTCGGGACATAGTGGTCCTTCGGGACATAGTGGTCCTTTGGGACAAATATTCAGTGCCCCTAGTGGGAATTTATTCGAGCTATGGTGACATCATTTGTGCACAACCTCAGTATACTCACGTACCTCTTATTCTCAATAATGTACATGAGCATCTAAAGATATATTGAATGAAAACTCTTATTAAAAGTTAAGTTTCATATATACATATCATAAGAGCATGTGTTATAGTTAGTAGATACATGTAAATTGTAATGTTATAATTGATTGATAGTAGTGCATGTTTCATAAATTTATGATTACATATTCTTTTATGCCTCACTAAGTCTATGACTTAGCGTGTAAGTGGTTTACACGTAGGTACCAAGAAACAGGAGGACCAAAATTAGGAGTTGTAAGGACATCATACAATTACTAGCATATCAGATCAGAAGTAATTTGCAAAGTAGGTATTTTGTTGTATCAAGTGTGTTGGCATGTAACCAAGTTGTGAATTACACATGCTCTGATCGATTTTGTATTATTTTCTCTAACTCATGTAAATTAATGTATTTTCTTTAATGAAATTTTAGATTTTTCATGCTTTTGATAAGAGTCATGTTTTGAAAAGTCAAATGTGACACCTAAGATTCGTATCCGGGTCGGGTACGGGTTTGAGGTGTTACAAGTGGATTGTATTGGCTATATAGATTATAGCAAGACATATCGATATCTTGTGTATGAATCAAAGAACTCTAGGATTCACAAGAACATGATAACGAAATCAAGGGATTCATCATTCTTTGAAACATATAAAGATAGTCTAGATGTTTAACAAGAGGTTGAAATAGAGACATTGTGATGATGACAAATGAATGTGAAAAAATATATAACATTGTTATAAGTAACAATGAAATGGTAAAACGTACCAAATATATGTTAAATTCAAGATTTGACATGAAAAAAACTTTGAGGCCGATTGATATGATTTTGGACATCCAAAATGTAACATCTTTCTAAGGGTCTCATATTGTTGAATTCACACTACGTGGACAATATAAGTTTAACAATGATTTTTCTGACATAACTAGAACTCCAATGAATATGAGTCAACATTTTTCCAAAAAAAAAGTTAAAATGTTAGCCAAATGGAATATGCAATGGTAATAAATGCCTAAATGGATTGTATTAGACTATATATTGCTTTCATTGTGAGTAGTTAAGCATATTCACATCTATTCAAGGTTAAATTTTTGAAAAGAGATTGGGAGAGAATTGAGATATTTCAAATATGCTCAATATCATGAATTGCATTATTCCATAAGGATATTCCTATGCTAGTTGTGTATCTTATATTCAAGATATCAAAGACAAAAGCGAATATGTTTTACATTGGAAAGATGAGTCGTGTCATGAATATCCTCAAGAAAATGGTTATAACTAGATCCACAATGGAATCTAAGTTTGTAGCTCTATACAAGTCTGGAGAATAAGTTAAACAACTTTAGAATTTCTCAAAGATATTTTTGAATGACCAAAGTGTGTTCCCACAATATTCATATACTGAAACAAACAAAACTGATAGAGCACAAAACTTTATATATAGTGGTAAGTCAAGATATATGCATCATTGACACGATACCATTAGAGAACTGATCTTAAAGAGAGTTATCTTTATTGATTTTGTAAGATCAAAGGATTACATCGCGGATCCACTAACCAAAGGGTTAAACTGAGAACAAGTTGAGAAAGCATCTAAATGAATGAGACTAAAACCTGGAATTTAAAGGAGTTATGTGAAGAAAAACCCTACCTAGTTTACTATAGATTCCAAGATCTAGGTTCAAAGGGACAACCAAATTGCATAAATCGTGTATGGTCACTGTAGGAGTTTCTTATCCCAAGTTCGTTCCTATGATGTAAACAATGATCAAATTGGTGTAGACTACAAGAAGCTTTTAATAACCATTGTGTGATTTGATGAGTCGAGCAATATAAGTCACCTATGTGAGAGTGAAGTGAGGTCACTTCAAAGAGACTATTGGGGATAATTTTTTCAAACTCTTACAGAACCAAATAATATTAGAGGGATAGTTGTGTGAAGTATATCATCGTTTACACAAATGAAAGAACAGTTCAAGGACATCACATTTACTGGTTAGCCAATAAAGTAAATATAATATCACAAGGGAAGGTTCAAAAGAGGATCTACCTATCCTATTCAATTATCGATCATAGAGTTCACCACATCGAGTCAAAATGGTTTTGATAAAATGATCAATTTCATTCATGTGGGGGATTGTTTGAAAAAATTGATAATTTTAAAGCTTTGAATGAGAAATTGATCCAAACGTTGCTAAGAAAAATGTGGAACCAATTGTTGGTTTGTACATGCGTAGATGTGCACGATGTGGGTAACGTTAATGTCCGAACCGGTGAGGCTCTTTGTGGGCTTGGGGATATTTTAACCCAACTGTGAAATATTTTCCTCAAATAGAGCATATACTTTTAAAAAAATTACAATTAAAAGGATAAATATTAGAAGGTTCCTTTAATCAAAATAATAATTTTGGAAATTGCTTGATTTCTCGATTCTCATTAATGTTTCATTAGGTCAAAAATTCTCAATTGTTTACAATGTGAAATCCCTATAAATACCGTGTAAACCTACTAGGTTAAACACAATTCAAATTGTCTAGTTTTTTGGTGATAGAAAAAGACAAGGAATAGTTTGTGATCTCTACAACAATGCAACTGTAGATGATCATTTAGTTGTTGTATCTTGGGAGACAGACGATCAATGATCTCAAGCACCATAGGAGTGGCCGAAAATCTGTCTTAAGGAAACCACGACGCTACAGGCCTTAACCCGATTCCAATCGTTCATTCTATATTCCTTTTATTTTATTATTGTTTCATGTACACAAATTTTGCTATAAGATCCTGCCGTGGAATTAAATGTTATCAAGACTTGTGTAAATCAATTATTTAAATAAGATTTTCCTTCTGTTTTAGCATCTCGAATTGTTATGCTGTAATATGAAGGAGTCAATGAATTGATGGGAAAAAAGAATTTGCAAACAATTGTAGCCAAAAGACCCAATTGAGTAAAATGCAAAGTTAAGAGACTAAATAAAGAGAATAGAGTACATTTTAATAAAAAAGTAAGAATTAAAGTTACATAAGTATTCTATTGTGGTATATGAGCATGTGATTCAAATTTGATAAAAAACGAACTTAAAATATAGGATTAATCGAAGAAATAAGAAATTATGAAAAAATTGAGGACTTAATTGAAAAATAAAAAAATTGTTATGAAAAAGATGAATTAAAAGTACATATGTATTCTGCGAATGTTTAGGAACATGTTCAAATTTGATAAAAAAAGACTTAAAATGAACGAGGAATTGAAGAAATAATAATCACAGACTAAATCGTAAAACTGCCAAAATACTTAATCAAATTTTGGAATTTCAAGTAACTTGAAATTCCAAAATTTCAACTCGACTCGAACTCGATAACCGAATTGATAATTCGAGTTGACTCGAATAACTTGAAATTGAAAAAGAAAATTATTTTTCGAGTCTTTGTTCACCCATGTGAAATAGAATGGTGAGTAAAAATAATACCAAATAATCGTATCTAATCCTAAGGAATGCTCTCAGTGTTGCTTTTCATATTTCACACATTGCATTTCAGTAGCAAGAGTGAGTGGCATTGAGAGTTAAAACAAAACGCTGATGAGAAAATTGCTAATAAAGACCTCCATAAACATCGTATGATCTCTTATCTCACGTATAATAGGTAATAGATGCACCAAATCGTCATATACAAAAGCTTCGACACCACACAACGACATTCCAATGTGTTTCTTACATCATTGCTCTCTCCTTGATCTCTTGTATCATCTTCACACTTGCCACATCGCTGGCCTCTGCTCCGGTGAGGTCAAGCTACAAACACTAGCAACTTCGGTTAGCATTCCGAGCCTGTGGTTTTCCCCGACGTCATCTTCTCGAGTTGTTCTGACCCATTCCAGCAGGTCATGGGGCACAAGTACCGGATGTTGCGACGGATGCTTACCGGTCAATAGCTCAAGCAGGAGGACACCAAAAGCATAAACGTCAGACTTGGGAGTGAGTCTGCTGTTGGATTTCCGAACCTCGGGGCTTTATAGGCTGCAAAGTCGGGATCTTCAGTAGGAGAGTCTGCAAGGACGGCAAGGCAGTAGTCGGTAAGACAAGCTTCGAAATCAGCCCCGAGGAGGACGTTGGTGGATTTCAGTTGCCATGGACAAGCCTCGACGCTTGGTGGATGTAAGCCAGGCCCTGTGCAACATCTTCTGCTATTTTTAAACATGATGTCCAATGAAGAGGCTTTGCCCTCGTTGATCTTGAACCTGTACATAAGTTGGCAATGAATTTGATCTAAAATTATTTCAAGAATCTCATAACTGAAAGTGAAATCTACAAGGATGAACTGAAATCCCAGAATTTCGATTGAAAAGTAATCGTGGGTTGAAGACAATAATGTTCTAAAAGCTGCCAAAATTTTCTCATTACTTTTTCGCAATAACTTTAGCTTAAGTCGTCCAGAATCCAATGGGAATATTATCCCACCAATAATTAAAAAAGTTGGAAACATAGGCCCCATTTTTGTTCATCTTTTACGTTTTAGGTTTTATCCCATTCTAACCCTAACTATAATGTGAAACTCGGCCATTAACTCACTGGCACCTAGTAAACCCAGAACCAATAACTTGAAAAAGAAGGGAAACAATTAAATTCATACCATGAACGAGATTGAAAACGCTTCCATTGGGTTGATAATCATAAATCACAAGCCTTTCTCCTTTGGCTTGAAAATAAGCTCTAAGCGGCACCAAATTTGGATGTATCAGTTCTCCGACAGCATCCATATGCTGCTCAAAATCCTCACCGGTGGTTGCCGCAGATTTGCTCGCGTCCAATCTCTTCACCGTCAAAATCAACTGCCGATCAACCACAGCCTTGTAAGTGGTCCCCATCGTTCCCCTCCCTAATAACTCAGCCGAAGCTCTCATTAACTGCTCTAAGCTATAGCCTTCAACTTCACCGCCGACGAAAACTAAACTCCCACTCTTTTTCAGCTTTTGAATCTCTGGTATTACTATTTTCCTTTGCGAAGCTTCTTCCACTCGGGCACTTGAGTTTCCTGGGTTTGAGTTCGTTACTTCAATGAAGCTGCCGTTGTCGGCTTTGTTTCTTGTGAGTGTGCTCTTTGTTTTCTAAACACGGAAAAAGCTAACAAGACTGAAAACAATATCAAAGCAATGCCGATAGTCAACCCAAGGACCATCCCAGTTCTCCGGTGCTTCTTCGGCGAAGACGGCGATTGAAGAACAACCGCGCCGCCGCTTTGGGTTTCCGCCCTTCGTCCTAGCGGACCAGATGCTGAAGGAGAACCGAAAAACGGAGCACGTGAAGTACTGCAGGCTTTGTTGATAATCTCACCGCATAAATCAGGGTTTAACGAGAACGCCGTCGAGTTGAACTTGGATAAAGTCGGCGTGACTGGTATTTTACCAGTTAGATTATTGCCTGAAACGTTGAAAGTGAGTAGAAAAGATTGGTTTAAAGGCGGGACTGAGCCATTAAACCGGTTCCACTCGAGTCGAAGGATATTTAACCGTTCCAAGGCGGTTAAGTTAGCCGGAATGGGACCGGTTAAACCGTTGTGAGAAAGATCGAGGGTGGTTATCCTGTGAAGAAACAAGATAGAAGGTGGGAAAGTCCCAGAGAAATTGTTACGGTCCAAAAACAAGGATTTAAGGTTGTAAAGAGAGGACAAGTCGGGGACCGGACCGGAGAGGGAGTTGTTATGGAGGCTGAGGACCCGAAGCTGGTCGAGCAGGGAGAGGGAGTTGGCGGGAAAAACACCACGTAGGCCGGAATTTTGGAGGGTGTAGCGGACGACACGGCCTTGTGCACATTTGACGCCGCGCCATTGGCAGTAGTCGAAGCGCTCGTTGAGGGCGTAAAGCAGCTTGTTGTCGAGGTCGGCCTTTGATTTGAAGGAGAGGATCGAAACGGCGTCGAAAGGGAAGAGTAAGTTGGTCTGTGGAGGATAGGTTATAGGCCTAGAAAAACATGTTAAGAAAACCCAGAATAAGACGAAGAGATGAAGCAAAGATTTCAACTTTGTTTTTGGCATTTTTGGTTTTGTCTAAAAGATTTTGAATTGATTTGAAAAATTGAAGCTTTTGATGTATTAATTGAGCCTGAATTTGTTGTAATTGTTTGGGGGATTTGGGGAAGAAAGGTTGTGAGAGAATGAATCACGTGACTCGCACAAAAATCATTCCTTAGTTACCCCAATCAGCAGCGCGTGGCGTGACTCTTATTGCTTCTTTCATTTCATTTTTTTATTATTTCCTTTTAGTAGTAAATTATTATTATTTTAGCACCCTTTATTATTAAGTGATTTTCCTAATAAATCACCCTTTAAATGTTTATTTACCTATCAGCATCGTTCAAATTATATTTTTTGATCTAACACTCTTTGCAGTAAGGCACTCCTGAAATTGCGTTTTACTTTGATTTGACGCCACGTGGACTAAGGAGCGCGCCCCTGAAGCGCGCCTTACACTAACATGAATATACGCTGGCTAAAGCGCGGCCCTTGGGCCACGTCTTACGCCACGTAAGGTAAAGCGCAGCCCCCGAGGCACCTTTGCTTTTTGCATTTTTAAATCAGTAACTTGTCTATATCAAAATTATTTCATCAGTATCATTTATGAACCCGCCAATCTCAATACCAAAACATGGGTTACATCTATGTCAGATGGTGACAGATATCTCAGCCCGCCAGATCTTCCAATTGCTCGCAGAAAATCTTTACAGAAATTTTTAGAAAAGCGTAAAGAGAGGTAAATAAAATTCCTGAGTTTTTACAACTTGTAGAGCTTATTACGAAATCTGGCTAAAAATAAATTATTTATTTAGTAGTTGATCTATTATTGTAGTTTTATTTTGATCGCATAATTATTCTTTTTATATCATATATAATGTTATTTTTGGTACTGTTTTAATCATATATTGTTAAAAGATTAATTGTGACATTGAAAAATAAAAAAATTCATCATCTTAATAGTTTTATCTATTGTTATAACGACAAGTAATTAAATTAAATTATAATATAATAATAAATATAATTTAAAAATAATATAATTGAATATGTAGAATTGAATTAAAATATAATATTATATATGATTAATTAAGTTGGAAGAATAGATAAATAATTAAATATGTAGTTTACCTTGAAAAAAAAAACATATGCCGATTGAAATCATTTTTATTTTCATTCAATCTATCAAAATAATAATAAGTTTATTTAATTTGTTTTTAGGTTGACTTATGCATCCCATATGGTTGCTAGTTCAATGCACCTTAAAACCCATGTTTATTGACGTCGTTGGAGTTGATGGAGCCACTTTTAATCTAATTTTAGGTTTCTATAGCCGTGTTAATCATGTCAGAGAATAATATTATTATATACGTAAAGAATGATTAAATGATGCTGATGAAATAATTTCTTTTGATAATTGACAAGTCACCGATTTAAAAATGCAAAAAAGTAAAGGCGCGCCCCGGGGGCCACGCTTTACCTTACGTGGCGTAAGACGTGCCCCAGGGGTTGCGATTTAGCCAGCGTGTATTCATGTCAGTGTAAGGCGCGCTTCAGGGGGTGCGTCTTACCCCACGTGGTGCCAAATCAGCTTAAAGAGCGACTCGAGGGCGTGTCTACTGCAACGGGTGTTAGATAAGGAAATATAGTCTGAACGGTGCCTGACAGAGAAATAAACATTTAAAGGGTGATTTATCGGAAAATCACCTTATTATTCATATAGCTTATTTATGATCTATGTATATTTTTATCGTATTCGAACAAATTAACTTTAAAGTTGCAAGTTATATTAATGAATTTTAAGTTGATATTCTTGTTGTTTACTTTTTTTACATTCATTTGTTGTGTTTGAATAAGTTTGTTTTTTGTGTTTGTATTGTTCGTTTATGTTTATTTATTATGTTCGTTCGTTTATGTTCGTTTATCATTTAAATGAACGAACATGAACAAGCTATATTCCTTAATGAACGAACATGAACATACCTCCGTTCGTGTGCGTTCGGTTCGTTTAGATGCATAGTGGTATCTATGTACACATACATTTTTGTAGTTTTTGGAAAATTTTGTTTTTAGTATATTTTAAAACATATTCGTTCAAGGGATCAAGGGTTTAAAAGTTAAGTTGGTAAATTATCAAAATGAAAGAACAGTTATGAAGGATCCACAAATTAAATCATTAAATAAAAGAAAAGAAGAAAATACGGTATAGTGAGCAAAATTAAGTAGTGAAAGAGTAGTGTTAGTGACGCGCCAATTAGAGAAGCTCGTTGCATGAAAAATGGGTGTAAAAAGAAGACAGCCTTGAGTCCCAATGAAGTCGAAGGATGGTCAAGTTGCAATGCAAAATGGTGTAGCACTTAGCCTTGGATTGGCCCCTGAAACCCAAGGCCCTCACCGCCTCTCGTTGAAACGCCTTAACAACAACAATGACACACCCACCTGAGCTTACAATATCCAATATTCATACTTGGACACTACACCTAGTGGAGTAAATAAAGACCAGACAGATGTAATTGATTAAAATTTGATTCATATTTAAATTTAATGTTAGATTTTAATTTAAGTCCACTTGAATTTTTAATAATAAGTTGAAGTGAGTTATTTAATATCCGACTCGAAAAATGAACGAATAAATTAAAAAATATTAACATATTAAAATTTTAAGTTTTAAATTAAGTTATTAATAATATTAACATTTATACATTGTTTTCTTAAATGTAATGTAATGTTTTTATGTATTTAATGTTCATATTTGAGTTTAAGTTGAGTTTCCATCGAGTCAGGTCTAATAATATTTTGAGTTTAAGTTATTTTCAAGCTCAAGTTAAGTTTTAATTTTTAATTTTAATTTCGAGTTGAGTTTGACAATTTTAAACACATAAACTTTCAAATTGAATTAAATTTAACTTTAATTTTTTTAATTGAGTCGAATTCAACAAATACTTAAACTTGAATTGACTAGTATACCACACTAATTACATCATCACGCCCAAATATTATTATTCATAAACACAAATATTCATCTTCTTTATTACTGTAAAGTTTTCTTTTTCATGGTCATCGACTACTTTTAAAAATACAAATTTTAACGTCTGTTAACTTGCATTTACCTTCCTGGAATTTAAGAGTATTCAAATCCCTATCAAAATATGTACCAATAATAATTATAAACTAATTATGTTATATTAGCATCATAGTATCTTTATCTCTTCAGTTATTTATTATATGTTAATGTTATGCTAAAATAAGAAATGTTTCAATTAAAGAAAATGATACAAAGTTAGGTAGTTGTTGGTCGTGTTCCAAACTTAAGCTTTGTTGAGTAGCATTGTTATCTTAGAGTAACAATCCGAGATAATAATGAATCTAAAAAAAAAGTAAAAGAAAGAATCAAATTCTTTATAAATAAAAGAGAATCAAAAGGAAAAAAATACTCTTTATATTTGATCTTGTGATCGAATTAGTTGAGGCATGTCACTACACAGTTTCCTTAAGACAAATTTTTGGCCACTCATTGGTGCTCGATATCTTTTGATCGTCTGTCTCCCATGATACAACAACTTAATGATTAACTACAATAGTACATCATTAGAGATCATGAATTTTCTTTGCCTTTGACTATCACCGAAAAACTAAGGGAGAAAAATAATATTTTCTAAGGAGAAAAAATATTTTTCAAGTGAAGAATACTTCTTGAATTTTGAGATATGAAAAACTGAGAGGATTGCTCAATATTTATATGAAATTTCTAGAGAGTTTTACTCCTACTAAAACTCTTTTAATATCTAAAAATATATAATAATATCTTTTAAATTTAAAATATTAAATCTGAGAGTTTTACTCTAACCAAAACTCTTTTAATATCTAAATTTAAACATATTATAATATCTTTTAAATTTATAATATTAAACCTGAGAGTTTTACTCCAACAAAAACTCTTTTAATATCTAAATATAAATAGATAATAATATTATTTAAATTTAAATATTAAACATATATTTCCTCTTGAATTTAATATAAATAAATCTATCGATTTAATTCACCATTTTCAAACAATTCCCCGCATGAATGAAATTGATGATTAATAAAAAAACATTTTGATTCGATGTAGTGATAGCCTTACGATCGATAATTGCATAGGATAGGTAGGTTTCCTTCTTTGAACCTTCCCTTGTGAAAGTATGTTTACTTTACTGGTTAAACAGTAGAGGCGATTTCCTTGAATTGTTTTGTCGTGTGTGTAAACAATGTCATACTTCACATAACTACCCATCTAACAAAAAATTATTTCTCATGGGCATGTCCCAAAAGCCATGGACATCGCCTAGTTTTGTAAGAGTTTGAGAGAACTATGCTCGATAGTCTCCTTGAAGCGGCCCCGCTTCACTCTCACATAGGTGACTTATGTTGTTTGGCTCACCGTGGCACACAATGGTCATTAAAAGCCTAGCTTAGCCTATACCACTTTGATCATTGTATACATCATAGGAACAAACTTGGGATAAGAAACCCCTACAATGACCGTAAACTCTTTATGCAATTAGGTTGTTCATTTGAACCTAGATCTTGAGATCTTTAGTCAACAAGGTAGGGTTTTCCTTCACATAACGCCTTTAAATTTCATGGGCTTTAGTCTCATTCCTTTAGATGTTTTCTCAACTTGATCTTTATTTAACCCTTTAGTTAGCGAATTCGCGATGTTATCTTTTGATTTTACATAATTAATAGAGATAACTACATTTGAGATCAGTTGCCTAATGATGTTTATTGACGACGCATATGTCTCGATTTACCATTATACATAAAATTATGTGCTCTAGCAAATTTTGCTTGGTTGCCACAATATATACATAATGTGGGCACATGTTTTGCCCATTCTGAAATATCCTCAAGAAAGTTTTGAAGCCAATCTGCTTCTTCTCCAGATTTATCTAGAGCTACAAACTCAAATTCCATTGTGGATCTAGTTATAATCGTTTTCTTGAGGATTTCCTAGATACAACTCATCCTCGTCAAGTGAATATATATGCACTTGTACCTTGGGTATCTTGAATACCATATATCCAACAAGCATCAGAGTATCCTTTTAAGACTGCAGAACTTTGGAATAATGCAACCCGTAATCTCGAGTATATCTAAGATATCTCAGTATATTTTTTATTACTTTCTAGTGATTTTCACTTGAATTGGTCGTGAATCTACTTAGAATGCTCACAATAAAAGCGATATCTTGTCTCGTATAGCTAATGAGATACATTAAGCTACCTATGACCCTTGTATATTCCACCTGATAAACATTTTCACCTTGATTTTTGGACAAATGTACAAATGAGTCTATTGGAGTTATGATAATAACAAAATCATCCTTGTTAAATTTCTCAAGGATCTTCTCCACATAATGTGAATGTGTTAGAAAAAGGCCTTCAAATGACCTTTTTAATTTGGATGCTGAGAATCGTATCGGCTAATCCTATATTTTTCATGTCAAATCTCGAATTTAACATGTCTTTGGTACGTTTTACCATTTCATTGTTACTCTCAACAATGAGTATGTCATCAACATATAAACATATAATCACATATCCCATGTTTGTAGTTTTAACATATACACATTTATCACACTCATTTATCTTAAAGTCGTTTGTCAGCATGACACTATCAAACTTCTCATGCCATTATTTTGGAGTTTGTTTAAGCCCATACAAAGACTTCACCAACCTACATACTTTCATTTCTTGACCTAGAACTACATGACCCTCAGGTTGTTCCATGTAAATTTCTTCGTCAAGGTCCTCATTCAAGAAAGCTGTTTTAACATCCATTTGATGTTCTTTTAGATTTCACAAAGAGGCAATTGCGAGTATCATTCTTATGGATGTTATTCTTGATACATGAGAGTATGTATCAAAGTAGTCAACACATTCATTTTGCTGGTATCCTTTTATTACCAATCTAGTCTTGTACTTATCGATTGTTCCATCTGTTTTCATTTTTCGTTTGAAAATCCATTTAGAATTTAGTGGTTTCCACGTACGGTTCTACATGATGAAATTTATTTCGCTCTTAATGGATTCCTTCCATAAGTTGCCTTCAAAGGATTGTATAGTTTCACTATACGTTTGAGGTTCAACCTCCAACATAAAGGTTGAGAAGTTTGGCCCAAAAGATTTTCCAACCCTTGCCTATTTACTCATTCTTGGCTATATCTCAGTTCATCCTTTTGTTGATCATCTGGACTATCCTTATTATTAGTATCTAAGGTTCATTTTATTGAACTTTGATCAACCTCCTTAGATTTATAAGGAAAAATATTTTCAAAGAATGATGCATTCTTTGATTTCATTATCTTATTCTTGTGAATGTCATGATTATTTTATTCAAGCACAAGAAATCAATATGCATTGCTATATTCTGCATAGCCTATGGAAATAAAATCCACAGTTTTAGGACATATTTTCATTTCCTTCAGTAATAAGGCCATTACCTTGGCAAGACCCCCCACATTTTCAAATGTTTGTAGAAAGGTTTTCAACATTTCCATAATTCTTATGGTGTCTTATATTTTTTATTTAGGGGTACCTTATTTAAAAGGTAATTAGCTGAAAGGATAGCTTCCCCCCACATGTTTTGTGATAACCCAGAATTGCCTAACAAGGCATTCACCATTTCTTTTAGAGTCTGATTTTTTTCGATCGGTTACTCCATTTGATTTAGTAGAATATGGTTGTGTTACTTCAAGAATGAGTCCATGTTGTGAACAAAATTCACTGAATGGTTCAACATATTTACCACCATGATAATTTTTTACTATCTTAGTCCTTTTATTAAGTTGGTTTTTGACTTCCTGCTTATAGAGTATAAATTTCTCTATAGCTTCATCTTTTCTCTTAAGCAAATATACATAGAAATACTTTGTGTTATCGTCAATGAATGTAATAAAATATTTATTCCCTCCTCTCGTTTGAACATATTTTAAGTCATAGACATCATTGTGAATTAAATCAAGCAGTTCAATATTTTTTTAAATGGTTTGAAAAGATGACTTTGTTAATTTTGCCTCAACACACATTTCACATTTATGATTATAATTAATATGAAACGAATAGATGTGCTATAAGTTAATTAATCTCTGCAGAGTATCATAATTAACATGTCCCAGTCTATCGTGCCATAAATTAAATAACTCAAGCATATAAATGGAAGAAGAAACGATTTTCTTATTCATGCTTTTGGCTTTTATAGAGATAACATTGAGTTTCCACATATCATTCAATACATATCTTCTAACCACAAATATTCCCCTTTAGAAAAAAATCTTTTGGGATTTAAAAACTATTATAAAGCCGTGAACACTTAGGAGTGTTCCAGAAACAAGGTTTTTCCGTATATTAGGTACATACAACACATTCTGCAGCTTGAGTCCTTTTCCAGAAGTCATCTTTGAGACTATCATACTCTTCCCCTTGATTTTACAAGTCGCAACATTGCCCATGTAGAGCTTCAACCCCATCGTTGCAAGGTGTCAATTCAGAAAATGAATCATTATCGCAACAAATGGACGCATAGCTCCAGTATCTAGCCACCATTCTCTTGAATTAGAGTCAACCATATTAACTTCAAATATCACAGCACATAGATCTATATCCTCCACATCCTTAGATGTTTTTTTCCACGTCATTAGCCTCGTGAGCTTTCTTTTTCTTTGGATGTCTGCATTCAGAGGATTTGTGCCCCCTCTTTCCATAGTTAAAGTACTTCCCTTGAAATTTCTCCTTCTTGAAATTCCACCTTTAGATCCCATTTTAACCTATTTTTGGGTTGTTTTCCCTTCTTGAAGTCCTTAACTTCCATCACATTTACCTTAGCCTCTTATTTGTTGAACTTCTTGGCAGTAATCCTGTTGTTTTCTTCTATTCGAATTCTGACAATCAATTCTTCTATGGTCATTTCCTTCCTCTTGTGCTTTAAATAATTCTTGAAGTCACTATATTTAGGAGGTAATTTCTCAATAACGATGTCTACCTAAAAGGATTCACCTATGGCCATTCTTTCGGCAAGAATTCCATTAATCAATAGTTGAAATTCCTCCACTTATTTTACTACTGGTTTAGAGTCAATCATAGTAAAATTCAAGAACTGGGCAACTAAAAGCTTTTTAGTTTCAGCATATTCAGCTTTGTACTTGTGGTCCAATGCTTCCCACAATTTCCTTAATGTTTCATAACCAACATATACTAGATATAATGAATATTGAAGAAAGTTTAATATTATATTCTGACATATATAATCTGAATCCTTCCAAGCTTCAATAATGTTGAAAGCAATAACATTATCTTCTCTATCTTTAAGAACAAGAGGATCTTCCTTCAAGAACCTTGAAAGGTTTCTTGTGGTCAAATAAAAAGCCATCTTCTGTTGCCACATCTTGAAATTCTCTCCGCATAATTTTTTAGGCTTTTCATTATGGTTAATTACCACTACCGATTGACTCACATTTAAATTTGAATTCTAAGCCGATACCACCATCTTAGCATCCATGTTGGGTCAACTGATAGAGTCTACTGTCTCCATTTTCTGTAGAAGAAATGGAACTGAAATTAAAAATAATTCCAATAAATAGAAACTTAATTCTCGTTTATTTTAGATATTGCTATCGGTCAGAATCAATATTTTGAAACAAAATTAGTAACCGGCGCTACTTTTATGACAATTTTACTTGAGATTCTATTAAACCCGTTAAGTATGCCGGATAAATCTCGAAATAAATTTGTTTATTATCTCAGTTTTCTCACAATTCCGAATTATCTCAATCAAGAAAGGTAGAAGATGAAAAAAATATGTCTTAAGATTGTTATCCGAGAGTAACAATCCGAGAATATAATGGTATAATGGAACTTGAGAAAAAGTAAAAGAAAGAATCAAATTCTTTATAAATAAAATAGAATCAAAAGGAAATAAAATACTCTTTATATATGATATTGTGATCGGAATAAGTTGAGGCTGTCACTACACAATTTCCTTAAGACAAATTTTCGACCACTCCTTGGTGCTTGAGATCTTTTGGTCGTCTGTCTCCTAGGATACAACAACTTAATGATCGACTACAATAGTACAACAGTAGAGATCACGAACTTTCCTTGTCTTTGACTATCATCGGAAAACTAAGGGAGAAAAAGAATATTTTCTAAGAAAGATAAAATATTTTTCAAGTGAAGAATACTTCTTGAATTCTAAGATATGAAAAATTGAGAGGATTGCATAGTATTTATAGGGGAATTTTGAGAGAGTTTTACTCCAACTAAAACTCTTTTAATATCTAAAAATAAATAATAACATTTTTAAATTTAAAATATTAAATCTGAGAGTTTTGCTCTAACCAAAATTCTTTTAATATCTAAATTTAAACATATTATAATATCTTTTAAATTTATAATATTAAACTTGAGAGTTTTACTCCAACCAAAACTCTTTTAATATCTAAATTTAAACAGATTATAATATCTTGTAAATTTATAATATTGGACCTGAGAGTTTTACTCCAACCAATACTCTTTAAATACCTAAATTTAAATAGATAATAATATTGTTTAAATTTAAATATTAAACATATATTTCATCCTGAATTTTAATATAAATATTAAATTCATCGAGGTAAACAAGAGTGACATGCATTCTATGAGCTGCTTCCCATATGAGGTTTATCACTTCATTTTAAAGCCATGGTTTTCTTCATTTGGTGTGTATAATACATGCATATTGTAGTTGAACTTATACTTTATTGGTAAACTCAAATATCACCAAATTACAAAGTGATAAGTTGCTTTGTAACTTTTTTTCTTCTTTTAAAATTCGGTGCACTTTTAATTTTTCTTCTTCAAATAAACATGATCATTTGCACTTTTATGTAAATAGTATGAACTTTTATTTTATCTAATATATATTATTAAATGTAATAAATTTCAAGCATAATAAATATATATAAAAAGGATAGTGATAAAATTTTATTTTTATTAAATAGATACTTATATTTTTATATCATTTCTCCAAATTAATGTTAGCCAAATAAAGAGGCGAAAGAATTCTTTCAAATGATTTTTGCAGGAACCCACTTCTTAAAAGAGTGAAAACTTGCTTTGTTGATCTAAAATTGCCTTGGTCTTCAATAATACTCGATGATGGCATAGTGCCCACCAATTGAAAGCAATTATAAAAAGCTCCTGAAACTCTCAATATTTAAAGTACAAATAAACTTATTGTGAAGTAAAATAACATTTATAATTTGATAGTTGATACAGTTTTCTTAATTATAATTTGACTGTGTATATTTTTGAATCAAACTCGAAAATTGATTCATTAATTTAAGTTGAACGGAATAATTAATTTGAATAATTTTAAATTAAAATATATTTTAAAAATCGAACAGTTTTAAGAAACAAATAACATTAATTTAATTAAAATCAAAATAACCAATGTTTTCTTTTTATAATGTCTGCCTTTAAAAGGAGACGTTAGCAATCCACAAATGTCATATCAAAGTTGTCTTTTTTTCTCAAGCCAATTTCAGTGACCAAAAAGCCTCAAAAGCCCCAAGTTTTCTCATGCTTTGGCTAAAACCAAGTAACACTACAATCACTTAAAACGATGCTCAAGCTTTTTATTAGGATCCTTGTTTTTTTTACTTATATGCTGGAAAAATCGTTGTCAATGATATAATTGTATTTTAAATCTAAAACCTTTTAAATATAATTGTTACATGAAAAATTAATATGTACTTAATATGATTGCACAAAGCATTTCAAGTGTTAGCACGGACAAAAGAAACAAACGTGAACCAATGAAGTAGACAAACTTTCAAGGTTAAAACAAGGAGATGATGTGGACAAGAAACTGGGGTGGCTGGTTCACCCACATGGTCCGGAGCACAAACGGTCGGTCTTATATAAAACAAACATAATTCCAACAGCAAGTGTGAATATTACACGTACAGACTGACTGGGTATAAGGAATTATTTGTATCTTAACATTGTATCCATTTTCTTACCCAAGTTACTCTTGCGGGTAATGCAAAATTAACGTGCCCTACATTTGTTGAGTATTTTTTATTTTAAATTTTATATAATAATTTATTTTAAATTTTTATATAATAATTTATTTAGTAATTATATTGAATGGTGCGACTAAAGCTTTGACTTAACACATGCATGTGTTGTCCATCTAACTATATCTGTGTTCACACATGCCATATATTACGTTTTCTTTTTTGAGTTCGCCTGTTCAAAATTTTCATAAAATAATAAGTCTTGAAATGTTATTTTTTATATTCTCCTATTTTTAAAGTCAATGGAGCTACCTTTAGCCTATATAAAGCAGGACGTTGTTCACTTGATATTCAAAGCATCATCTTTTTCGCCGCTTAACATCAGCTATCTCTTTTCTCTTTCATTTTCACATTTTTCAGCCTATCAATCTCTGTCATCCTTCTTTCGATAAGGGGAAAAACATAATTAATTGAGTTTTAACATTTTTTTATAGGTGTATAATTAACCTATAAATATGTTTTACAGTGAACACACATATAAACAATAAAATGTTTTCAAATGAGATGAACACAAGTAAAATTTTAAGATTTATAATAATAATAAAATGAACAATTAATATAAAATTTGAATTTTAAAAAGAGCACAAACCCACTCTAAAAAAACCTTACATCCACCATTGATTGTGAAGGAGATGATCATCCGTTTTGTGTTAACCTTAAGGAGAATGATCATCCGTTTTGTGTTAACCTTAAGGAGAATGATCATAAAAGCGGACTTTTGTTTTGCATTAGTTATTTTCTTATAGCATAAAAGCGGACTTTTTTACTCAATGTCTCTCTGTCAACAGATATTTTTTAAAAAAAATTGTCCAAATTTGAGCCTCTAAACAAAATCTATTACCGTTATTGGTTTCATGGAGTAGTCATCTTCTTCTAATAACTAGAGGACATTACCAAAGACTGTAATTTCAATTGTAAGTTAATACAAATATATTATTTTAGTTAAATTAAAAAGAAGATTTTAAGTTTAATTAGCGGTTGAACGATGGACTCTTCCTCGGAATTCTCTAGTTTAAATTCTATTTTTTTTATTTATTCTAATCAAAATAGCGTCTTTTGACTGTGATATTCATACTATCCCATTGTTATTGAGTTAATCCTCCGTCGATATTGTGAGAAAGCAGTCCATGGATGCTGAGAGTGATGAAAGGCTGGTGAGAGTGAAAGTAGAACCAATAATTATTTTAGTGAAGAGAGCAAATATGGAGAAAACGTAACTTTTTTCCAAATGAATAGAAATAATTACAAAGGCTACCTTTAGTCCATTACATTGATATGCTTATATAGACTACAAACAACACTACCAAAGTAACTGAATTATAACTACCTAACAAAATAACAAATGGTAACCATTCTGTTAACACTCTACTTCTTCAACCTTTTAATTTTCTTCAAAATGAACTTGCTATTAGAGAGTTGATCAAACAAAGAACGCAAACTTAATAAGCTGGAATTCAACCGTCTTGATGAACAATTTTATCGGACAAATTCTCTTTCACCTAAAAACATCTTCTTTCTTCAACTTTCCTTGGCTTTTCTTATTCTTCTTTTCAAGAGTTGTTTTTCATCTTCACTATTCTTCCTCTTCACTTATTGGGACTTTCTTTTTGTTGGAAGCAAGACGGTTAAGCTACGAGCTCCCGGATGCAATCTGAAGCCTCTCTTGGGCAAGAAAACATCCTATTTTGTCTGGTTAAGGAAGACAAGGCTGTTAAACTCTTAACCCTCCCCAAGATTTTCTGCCATGGACATTTAGTTGTAATGATTTCAAGTTCCATGTATTCCTTGGAGAAGAAGTAACAAGTGATGAAAAATACTCTATGAACACCTTAAAACTGTTGTATGATTAGAGAACCGAATGAAAAATGCATAACCAGTAAAACAGTAGATGCACCAACTTAATTCAGGAGTATGAACTACTCAATGGTCACCTTAGAATCAAACCATCAACAATTTGTAGCAGAAAAATCACAATACGAACGAATAACACGAGCAGTAGTGAACCAAAGCAACCAAATATTAACTAAAACAACATCTAAAACAAAACAAAAATTGACATATGCAACAAACTCCATTGAAAACCATTCTATTGCGTATGCAAACTATGTCGAAGTGCAGATATCTTGGCACTAGTGCAGGCAACAAACATTCTGTTGACTGTATTTGAAAAAACTCGGAGAAACAATATGAATTGAATTGTCTGAGTATCGAGAGTCATCTTGAGACCAGCTCGGTCATGCAATTAAACAAGTAGATGATAAGTGCAAGCAAAAAGAAATATTCACACAGCAACAAAAACAAATCTGAGCAACCTGCAATCCAATCGCTGCTAGAAAACGCCTCTACAATTGATAGAACAGTCAAGAGACAGAAACAACAACAAATCCTCAAAGATAATCCAATAGAGATCACTAGTTTACTCTTCTAGCAATGAGTCAACACGAGTAAACATACTCACGATAAAACCCCCGATAAATCTTACCACAAGAGAGGTTGATAAGTGCTTAATTTAGTTAACATTTTCTTTTAAATTACTCCTTAATCATTGGTTTTTGTGGCTTAATTGTTCGTTTTCATTCATTTTTGTGCAGGACGTTAGATTTTGGAAATTACACTATAAAGACGGAATTCTGTAGTTTTTTTTATTTTCGGAATCGAAGCTAAACTAGTGGGTATAAAACATCCGACAAGGCGATGATGTCAGCACCTTCTAAAAGATCCAGTCATCGTTTCTAGAAGAAGGAATGAATTGGTTGCATGTTTCTGGAATTCAGATTTGAATTAAACTCAAGTTTTAAGATAATATTTTAAATATTATATTTTATCTTTGTTTTAGGTATTTTAGTTTAAATAGGTTTAGTATTTTAATTAAGTTTTAGGATATTATTTTTATATTTTATCTTTGTTTTAGGTATTTTAGTTAAATAGTTTTAAGTGTTTTAATTAGGATTTAAGATGATTTAGCTTGTTTTTAGGAATTTCAAGGCTATAAATACCCTTTAAGGGTAAGCCTAGAAACATATCTCTCATCTGAGAATAAAATCTTCTTTTTCTCTCTAGATTTCTCTCTGTTTTGGCATACTACTCTATTTTTCTGTAGAATTTCATTTTCAATTATGCTAAGTATGACATTGGTCATGCTTATCTAATTTTCTTTTAAGCCGAAGGCTAAAGTGAAGGCTCAATTCCAAACGTAAGAATTGTAAGGAACTTAAATCGCTTCGAGATTTTTCTCTCTGTTTTCTGGTCTTACTTTTCAAATCAAAACTATTTTCAACATTGGTCTGGATATTGTTATGATTAACGTTGGAAGAAGGATTGGCTTATTGAAGCACATTCGACTCCTCGAGAACACACTTAGCAAAATTGTTTGCTAAGAGGAAACTGAGATCGGAATCAGTCATTGTTGAAACAACACAATTTGAGTTGATAGTGAAGTATTGTACTTGTAAGCTGACGTTAATCTTGAAGTAGAAATCCGTTTCGATGATCTGAGGAATTTGAGGCAAAGCTGAAGTCTGAGGCTTCTTTCCCTATAAGTTTTCTTTATCCTGATTTATTTATTTATTTATTTGTTTATTTAATTTTCATCTCATTATACTTCTTTAAATAATTTAAAATCCCCATTTTATCTTTATTACTATTTTTAATTCATTATCTATTATTTTATTATTTTTCCTTTTTTATTTATAATTATTTATTTTATTATATATTTTCAACTTTACATGGAATTCTATCTTTTCCTAAAATCAAGAAACAATTTTACTAAATCACAAAAACCATAGTCCGTGTGGATAGACCCTGCTATATACAACCTTTTCCTTTCTATTTAATTAAGAAGCCAAAATTATTTTGATAACAAAACGACAGTTATCAAATTGACGCCATTGCCGGGGACTAACGGTAAGTACTGATTTATTTTCTAGTTTTTGATTTATGACCAGAAGAAACCCAGGTGAATTAGTAGATCTAGATCCGGAGATCGAAGCACGAGCACGAAGAATCCACACACAAACGCTTCGAGAAAAGAGTAAAAGACAAGAAGAACAAGAGTAGAGTTCAGAAGCAGAATCAAATCGGAGATTGAAGCCGTATTATGAAAATGCTCCAGTTGGTCTAATCGAAGAAATCAATTTAGAGGAACCCACAAACTTTATTTTCATTCTATTTATTTTATTTTAAATAATTTTATTTTATTTTTCTTGAACAGATCTGAATTTCGATCGAATATTTAACGAAAAAATAGAGCAGAAAAAACTCAGTTCGAATTGTGTAGAAAAATTTGAACAAAACAGTGCAAAAAAAAACTGATTTGGTTCGAACAGTACAAAAAAATACATAACAAATTCGAACAATGTAGTGCAGAAAAAACAGATTTGGTTCGATATGTGCAGAAAAGTTCGAACAGAACAGTACAGTATTGGACATTCTACTCTACAACAACTCGTCTCGATGTGGCCAAGGTCGCCACTAGATTAGGAGTATTTTTTTTTTTTTTTTTTAAATTTGATATACGTTTTGGGACAAAACGGAATAAGTGAGGGGGAAGGATAAGCATGTCTTCGTAATTTTCCTTGACTTGTTTAATTGTTTGAAATTGAGATATTATGATATTGATGTGTTGGGATCGTTGGTTGCTAGTCTTGAATTTTGCTTTATACTATTGCTTCCTTTTGGATAATGATCATGTTTTGATCGAATTTAATTTGCATGATTGGTGATTGGTATAACTGTGAATTTTTTGTTGAGTATTGATATTTCATGCTTTTGTCGATAGAGATAAACTTGACTCAATGCACATAAACTTTTCTTGTGAGATTTGGGCCTAACGAGCATACATTTTCTTTCTTGCTCATTGTTTGACTTGTGTATGTCGAACTAATTAGGATGTTCTAGAACTTGTAATCAAAATGCATATCAAGACTAAATGTTGAATGTAATGTTTTAATGTGATAGGGGCACCTAGTATAAACCCACTTTTCCCAAAAAAGCCTACCCGTTTATATATCTACTAGTGAACCAAATTTGAGCCTATTTCCCTTTATTTGTTTTACACCTCATAATTAAACCGAAGCCTTTCTTTTATTTTCCTCTCTTTTCACACCCTTACTGAGACTTGAGATCTTGTATCACTCTTGTTCCACGAATAAAAAAAATGATAAAAAAAATCATTATTTTGAAGAAGAAAAAAATAGCAAGTTGTTCATTGTTTCGAACAACAGGAAAAAAACAAACCCTTGTTCGGAAAAGAAGGAAGGAAAAATCGATCGTTTCAATTATCTTTCATCTATTCTTTTTTCTTTGTTTTATTCTACATTGCGCTTCAAGTTAGTTCGTGGATTGTTCTTAATTATTTTGACATCTTGTTTCGGTGTTTTGAACCTTTCTTTTTGGCCTTTTCCCTACCCTAACCAAAGCCCCGTTACACCTTGTTTAAATACCCCTTGATTATTGTATTATGTTCATTTTTGTAGTGGAGACTTGATTGGATTCCAAGCCTATTGTAATATTTTGATTAGTTTCAGTTTGAGCGATTTCATTTACCCCAAACACTTTGAGCGGATATATGTGAATCTTTGTGAGGTATTGAGTCATGTTTCATTGAAGTCGACAATTAATTGGGATATTTTGCTTACTTTAAATTTTCTTGGTTGTATCTTTGCTTGATTGTTACTTGAATTCGGAAAATATCATGGACTTAGTTCGATTGGAAGTTTAAGGGATAACATGAAATTGAAGATGACAACTTATGATTTTGATATGTTAATTGATGAATGCTTGAGGACAAGCCTTGAATAAGTGAGGGGGAATTTGATAAGTGCTTAATTTAGTTAACATTTTGCTTTTAAATTACTCCTTAATCATTGGTTTTTGTGGCTTAATTGTTCGTTTTCATTCATTTTCTGTGCAGGACGTTAGATTTTGGAAATTGTACTAAAAGGACGGAATTCTGCAGTTTTTTTTATTTTTGGAATCGAAGCTGAACTAGTGGGCATGAATTCGGGCATGAAACATCTGGTGAGACAATGACATCAGCACCTTCTAGAAGATCCAGTCAGTGTTTCTAGAAGAACGAATGAATTGGCCGCACGTTTCTGGAATTCAGATTTGAATTAAACTCAAATTTTAGGATAATATTTTAAATATTATATTTTATCTTTGTTTTAGGTGTTTTAGTTTAAATAGGTTTTAGTATTTTAATTAAGTTTTAGGATATTATTTTTATATTTTATCTTTGTTTTAGGTATTTTAGTTTAAATAGTTTTAATTAGGATTTAAGATGTTTTAGGTTGTTTTTAGGAATTTGAAGGCTATAAATACCCTCTAAGGGTAAGCCTAGAAGGATTGGCTTATTGAAGCACATTCGACTCCTCGAGAACACACTTAGCAAAATTGTTTGCTAAGAGGAAACTGAGATCGGAATCAGTCATTGTTGAAAAGACACAATCCGAGTTGGCAGTGAAGAATTGTCCTTGTAAGCCAACGTGAATCTTGAAGTAGAAATCAGTTTCGATGATCTCAGAAATTTGAGGCAAAGCTGAAGTCTGAGGCTGTTTTCCCTATAAGTTTTCTTTATCCTAATTTATTTATTTTATTTATTTGTTTATTTAATTTTCATCTCATTATACTTCTTTAAATAATTTAAAACCCCTTTTATCTTTATTACTATTTTAATTCATTATTTATTATTTTATTTATTTTTCCTTTTTTATTTATAATTATTTAATTTATTATATCTTTTCAACTTTACCTGGAATTCTATCTTTTCCTAAAATCAAAAACATTTTTACTAAATCACAAAAACCATAGTCCTTGTGGATCGACTCTGCTTCTCTATACTACATTTTCCTTTCTATTTAATTAAGAAGCCGAAATTATTTTGATAACAAAACGACAGTTATCAGAGGTAATGAGATCAAAGCAACAATCGTAAACGAGGAATGCTTAAATCAAACAAAAAAACAATACCAGTAGCAAATCAAACATAGCTCAAAGCAGTGACGATCAAAACGTGAAAAAAACAGAGACGCACAACAGAAAGAAGAAACAACTAGATCGTTAGCGTGGCGAAGATCCATATTCAGATCAACAAGAGAGTAGTACTGACACAACATTAACGACGTAAAAAGCAGTCACGATAGAGCCAACGAACTCTATGCAGCGGAAGAAAACGAAGTCAGACCGTTTGACGAATGATACCATGTGAGAAAGCAACCATGGACGCTGAGAGTGATGAAAGGCCGGTGACGGTGAAAGTTGAACCAATAATTATTTTAGTGATGAGAGGAAATATGGAGAAAACGTAACTTTTACTAAATGAATAGAAATAATTACAAAGGCTACTTTAGTCCATTACATTGATATGCTTATATAGCCTACAAACAACACTCTAATAAAGTAATTGAATTATAACTACCTAACAAAATAACAAATGGTAACCAATTCTATTAACACTCTAACAGATATAATTGAAAATAAACTAAAATTTAATATTATAATTAAAGCAATTAAAGATTTAATGATGTAAACATTAAAAAATTAAAATAAATGATTTAAGATATAATTCACTTTTGTTTAATTCCTTATCCAACAACAACAACAGCCCTAAAGCAATCTTTCAGCGGCTAGGAAGCTGCAACTGATAACGTGAGAACTAAAGCTCACATTAATGAAGGAAAAGCTACTTTTGGTTTGTAATTGGTTGTTCAGTCGCTGCGATCTCCCTCCCTCCATTTATCGGCTTATAATGGATGATTTGGCAAGCCATATATATGAACTGGATTGGATGCAACACTGAATGATGGGTCAATACGAGATGGACCTTGGAATAATCTACCAAACGCAAGCAATTCCACCCAAACAAACTCGCATATTCTTTTTATAAGAATTGATTCACATATATTATCCAAAGGAAACAACAGAAGTTGTAACAGTGCAATCTACACATACGGATCTCTCATGCAGTGTATAACTATAAATTCACCCCATCGGATTTATCAATACAACATTTAAACAATCTAACACCAGTTATCTCTTTAATGCATGCAAGAATATCATCAACCCTTTTAACACTCCCTAAACAATCTATAATTGCGCTCTACCCAAATACAATGTAAAAAAGCAGTCCACAAATATGTGGATAAAAAATACAATATAAAAAAGTTAATTTGAGGATTCCAACAATTAAAGCCTTCCCCTTCAAATTCACAGCCCACTGCACTGTATCATACCAACTTATCATCCTATATTGCAACCTGCATAATACCATCCGAAACTCTACAAGAATAGGAGCATTCAACAAATAGGTTATTTCTAGTTTTCATGACAACACCACAAAGCCCACACACTTCATCTTAATCAAACCCATTTGAGCAAGCTTATCCTTTATTGTCAACTGTTAGGCTTAAATCGATCAATCGAAATACGTCAAGAGGGGTGAATTGACCTTTTAAAAATAGTGTATAAAAGCAACCGAAAAATAAAACTTTACACAATGATTTAGAGTGGTCCGACTTTATCAACCAAAGTCTATATCCACTATCTTAGCATCCACACTAAGGATTTCTCAAACCCACTATATTTGCTAACATTTGAGGAGGTGTAACCTTACAACAACCCAGAAGGTTTGTACCCAAACCTTATTTACACTCTTTACACAAGAAGAATAAGAAATGAAGCAAACAAAGAGAAAACCTCACAAGGCATATTTGTTTGCAATAATTAAGCTCTCACTCAAATCAAATTTGAGAAAATTAAACAATGAAGCTCACTAGCGTATTACAAAAATATAACAAAATTAAGCACAAAAACTCTTTTGATGTTGGTATAATCTTTCAATAATCTTTCTTGTTGTTCTCCTTTTGAAAATTTATCCATTTTATGTTTTCTAATATCCTTCTAACCGTTTGAAGTCGTTGATAGTTGATTAGAGTAGTTAAAATCATTAATTTTGATTATTAAATGCTCACTACAACTTTGATATCAATACCGGGAAGTGGGTAGTGAGATCAATTATCCCAAAGGTAAAAAATATAGTTATTGAAGCCTTCAGTGTCGATATCGTTTTAGTGAGTATCGATACTCACTTATCGGTATCGATACTAACACCTTGGTATCAATACAAAAAATGTATTCTGGAAAAAGGATATGATATTGATTA
Source organism: Hibiscus syriacus (assembly GCF_006381635.1). Taxonomy (NCBI): domain Eukaryota; kingdom Viridiplantae; phylum Streptophyta; class Magnoliopsida; order Malvales; family Malvaceae; genus Hibiscus; species Hibiscus syriacus. The sequence goes on from NW_024063524.1 coordinate 3,101,560, forward strand.
CTGGTTTTGAGATTGAAGGGTTATTTTTTATAAAATCGAATATCTTTTAGCTTTGAAAAATATTTGTAAATTATAACATGACTAAAAAAACTTAAAATTATTTTTCACAATTAAAAATCATTTGAAAACATTTTATGAAAAATTTCTTAAAATTGTAAAATGTAAATTTTAATAATATAATTCATTTGATAGCTCATGTTATATCAAAATCAAACAATGGTTTAACAATCTCTCTTATTTTGATATAATAAAATCCTTTGTGAAAATTTTCTCTAAGAAGAGTTTGCCAAATATTTTTGTGAAAAATAAATCTCCCCTTTGTAAAAATCTTTTTGGCTAGAATGCAAGTTTACACTTACACATATTTCTCTCATTTTTGTTATAACAAAATCAAATTAAGCTTCAAAAGAAAAAACATGTTAGTGTAATACGAAACTAAATAAATATTCAACATTGAAAGAGAAAAATTAAATCATGGTTAACATAAGATAATAAAGTTCATAAACATAATATTACCAACAAGAGTATTTCACATAAAAAATATAAAGTAAAAAGTACCAAACATAAACAATAATAAAAAGTGTCATAAAATGCATAAAACTTAAAGTCATAATGTAACAGTCCTAAATAAAACATAAAAATACCTAATCTTCCAGAGGAGGTGTCAAAGGCGAGGGAGGCATAAAGTTATGACACATCAAACGAACATTATTTTCAACATTTCCCAAGCGATGATCGATGAAGGCCATTTGTACACTTAGTTCCCAACGTTATCTTCATAGTGATCTCTTCTTAAGATGGTGGCACGAGAGGTTCTTTCAATTCGTTGTGTTCTTCCTCAACATCGTCCTATCATTATCTTCGATAAGGACCCCATTCACCAAAAATTTATCAAAATCTCAAGTGAACTTGTGAGTCGATTTGAGATTGATGACACTAATGAGAGCAATGGAATGGTCAAAAGAATGTACACTCTAAGTTTATCCACAAACACAAAACTAATGATACAACTATATGGAAGAGTTTTGGTATAGTTCACTACTTTAGGGACAATATCAACAAGCTTAAGAAAGATAATCATAGAAAAATTTGGACGCATTTGATGTTTGACATGATAAAATCACCAATAATCACATGCACACATGTTGATAGTTTTACTACCAGAAGTATTGGATAATTTGTACGAGAGAAGTGTGTTGTGACTTCTTTTTCAAAAAACGAAAATGATTTTTTTTAATTTTATGGTGATGAATAGTCAAGGGTTCAAAAATCAAATAAATTTTAAATTGGTTGAATTCAGAAAATGTTAGCAGTCGCCATCGACCTTAGGGTAAGGTAGGTCAAGTACCTAAAAACGTCTAAAAATAATTTATATAAAAAATCATTTTTAAAGACGACTTGGTCTATGTTTACCATAAATTCATTTTTAGGGATCGAAAGTCAATTATGCGTGGAGAAGGGTAATCACCCCACAACGCCCAAAATTGATACTTAATCTCCCATATTTCATCTTGGTAGTGGAAATAACTGTTGAACTATGTTTCGATATAAGAATTTAAGGCAAAATGGTTTTTGTACTTGAATTGAATTTACAAAATGTATTTGGACTTAATTGAATTTATTCATTCATTCAAAGTAAATTTTATGAACAGTACCCCGAGGCTCAAAAATTCCAGTATGTAAAAGGGGAACCGATTCCCCCCAATGGGGTACCGATTCCTTCACTGTTCATCAGCCCAATGGTCATAATATTTGAATATTATGAAGGGGTATTGATTCCCTATGAAGGGGTACCGATTCCCCCATTCTGGGCAGCCTATTTTTGCAGAAAAATCATTCCCAAACGGCTCCAAAACATCACCAACGGCTAGATATGACTTCAAACACATTCCAAGCTATAAATACAAGCTAAGGACACTTGAAGAAGTAAGAAAACAACTATCCAAGCAATCAAACACAAGAGAAGAGTTTTTCATTCTTATTTCATCTTTCTCTTGTATATATTTTGTTCTTGTGAGCTCAATCTTGTAAACACCTACCTTATATAGGTTTTCTTGTTTACATTTCTTAACCTTTTGTAAAGGGGAAAGGTTCTAGCTAATCCCGTGTAAAAGCTAGGGAAATGTTCTAGTTTAGCCCGGAAAAACTAGGGAGTTTGTAAGGTTACTCTTTATCCTCAAAGGAAAGAACAAATTAGTGAATTTGTTAAAAAATCCTTGGTGAGGAGCTAAGGTAGTGACGTAGACTTTGATTGAGAAAGTCGAACCACTATAAATCGCTGTGCAATTCTCTATCTTTCAATCTCCTTACTCCCTAAACACAAAACCGTTCTGACCCCTCTTTGCAAACCGTTCCGGTTGTCGATTCGAGCTTCTGAAAATCCCAACAATTGGCATCAGAGCCTAACTCGTTAAGAAGGTTTAACCACCTTAAGACGATCCTAGAAGAAGCTCTACCAATTCTTGACACAACCGAGAAGATGGCTTCCACCTCCTGCTCGTTCCACATGGAAGACTCCCTACCAACGGACAAGCCTTCATACTTCAATGGAGTCAACTATCATCATTGGAAGAAATCAATGAAGGTATTCATCCAATCCAATGATCTTTATGTATGGGAGATAATCGAGAATGGCTACTCTTCTACAAAGAAGAAGGAGAAGAAGCGGAGTGACAAAGAACGTAAGAAAGCTCAACTTAATGCCAAGGCCATGCACATGTTGTTTTGTGCATTTGGTCCTGAAATCTATGAAGGGGTTTATTCATGTTCAAGTGCCAAGGAGCTTTGGAATAAGCTCGAGGAAATCCATGGAAACAAGAAAGAAGAACCAACAAAGGTGGTGTCTCTAATGGCTTAGGAAGAGCCCGAGGTATCTTCTAACTCAAATGAATTTAATTCATATACATTTGATGAGTTACAAGATGCTTTTAATAGGTTATATTCGGAGTTTGAGACCATGAACTCCAAATATAAGAAAATGATTTCAAAATTTAAAATTGAAAACGATTTTCTTTTGAAAATAAAAATAGATTTTGAAAGCCAAAATGAAATTTTGAAAAAGGATTTAGAGCTTTCAAAAATAAAAATTGATAGTTTTGAAAAACAAAATTTTGATTTAAAAGTTAAGCTTGAATGCTTAACAAAAGAAAAAGAAATCATTTTAAATAATTCATTTAGTTCAATAATGACAATATGCTCATTATCATGGTCATTTGGAACATACTTGTCCTTTGAATAAAGGAAAAAGTTTTAAAATTAGGCAAGTATGGGTTCCAAAAGGAACAAGGGGCATTGAAACTAACGTGCAAGGATCCAAAGCAATTTGGATACCAAAATCTACTTAAATGTCTCTTGTAGGTGTGTGGGAGCAATGTTGATGAGAGTGATGATATTCAAGATGCTCTAGCCACACATGAAAAAGGAATGGGTAACCTCTAAGCTTAATGCTTTTAATTTAGGTTATTTGGTTGCTCATTTGATTTTAAGCATGCATGAGTTTTGGTTTTAAATGATTATGCATCATTGTTTTAATCTCATGTATGTTGAAAAGATGATTATGATGAACATTTATTTTTGAGAAGTTTTAGTTCATCATAATGAATTTTGGTCAAAATTGGTTTTAAATGCTAATGATATCTCTCTAACAATTGATATCAAATTTCAAAATACTTTGATTTTATAAATTTTAATTTTTGGCCTAAATTTGAATGTTTATGCATGTGGTCTAAATGAAAATGATATCTCTCTAGCAATTGATATCAAATTTTTAAAATTGCATAACATTTTTGGAAAACTTTATGCAAATGCACTTAATTTTAGCAATTGATATTAATATCAAATTTCAACAATTGGTATTGCATAAAGTATTTTAGACTTGGATATATTGAATTTCATGTGCTACAAACATGTTTGTTATTCTTTTTAGAAATTCAATATTTTGTTTAAGTGTCAAGATCTTAAAAGCTTAATTTTGTTTGGAATACATTTATTGAGGGGGAGCTTTGATTTTTCAAATGATTTTTAATGGTTGTCCCTTTTTCCCATATATATGGGGTAAGGGGGAGGTAAGATAGTAGGCTACCCCCAACACCAGGTTGAGAGCAGCTTCCGTAAGAGACCTCCGAATTATGAAATGCCCTCCGTGGGACTCGATCCCACGACCTCAAGGTTAAGAACCTTGTGCTCTACCAACTGAGCTGGATGGTCATTTCTTTTAAATGATTTTTAAATTTAAAATTTACTACTTACTCTCCAAAGTTATTTTAAACTTCAAAGATCGAATTATTTTTGATATAACAAAAAGGGGGAGAAGTTTAGTTTGAAAAATTCAATTTCTTAATGAAAAAGGGGGAGCTTAACATTTTCATATGTTTTCCAATAACTAGTATCTTTTTCATTAAACATTTTATTAAGGGGGAGTTTTTGCCAAAAACAATTTTTCAAATGTTTTGTTATATCAAAAAGGGGGAGATTGTTGAACTATGTTTCGATATAAGAATTTAAGGCAAAATGGTTTTTGGACTTGAATTGAATTTACAAAATGTATTTGGACTTAATTGAATTTATTCAAAATTTACAAAAATAATTCAAAGTTCTTTTAATTTAAAATTGAGCACAAAAATGTTTTTATGAATAGTAATTTACTATTTGAACAGTACATTACTATTTTAAACAGTAACCCGAGGCTCAAAAATTCCAGTATGTAAAAGGGGAACCGATTCCCCCAAGGGGGTACCGATTCCCTCACTGTTTATCAGCCCAACAGTCATAATATTTGAATATTATGAAGGGGTATCGATTCCCTATGAAGAGGTATCGATTCCCCCCATTCTGGGTAGCCTATTTTTGCAGAAAAATCATTCCCAAACGGCTCCAAAACATCCCCAACGGCTAGATATGACTTCAAACACATTCCAAGCTATAAATACAAGCTAAGGACACTTGAAGAAGTAAGAGAACAACTATCCAAACAATCAAACACAAGAGAAGAGTTTTTCATTCTTATTTCATCTTTCTATTGTATATATTTTGTTCTTGTGAGCTCAATCTTATAAACACCTACCTTAGAGAGGTTTTCTTGTTTACATTTCTTATCCTTTTGTAAAGGGGAAATGTTCTAGCTAATCCCGTGTAAAAGTTAGGGAAAGGTTCTAGTTTAGCCCAGAAAAATTAGGGAGTTTGTAAGGTTACTCTTTATCCTCAAAAGAAAGAACAAATTAGTGAATTTGTTGGAAAATCCTTGGTGAGGAGCTAAGGTAGTGGACGTAGACTTTGATTGAGAAAGTCAAACCACTATAAATCACTGTGCAATTCTCTATCTTTCAATCTCCTTACTCCCTAAACACAAAACCGTTCCGACCCCTCTTTGCAAACCGTTCCGGTTGTCGATTCGAGCTTCCGAAAATCCCAACAATAACAATACTAAAATCAAAAATTATCTCACGACTTATTTTATCGCCTATTAATAAATTTATTTCAAACTTTTAAGAATATTCCCTATTTTTAGAAGAGATCACTAGATTAGCACGTCCTCCAATAGGAAGGTTATCCCAACTATCTCTTCCTTATACTAGAATCTTATTAATCATTCGGGGTCACGTATAAAGCATGAATAAAAATTAAATTCAACCATATGATAAAGACATGCATACGATCATCATTTTTTTAAAACCATTATTCATTTATTCTTATTAAAACATGCTCGATTAATTTCAAGTTCGTTTTCATTCGAAAGTTGTATTGGATCATACTACCTTGGTAGGTCGCACTTTCCACGCACATTCTACGAAATATGTTCTTGAAAGTTGATAAAAACATTTATGAAAATTAGTGATCATTATTGCTTAATTTAAGGGGAATTTTATCATTTTTTATAAAAAAAATATTTTCCTAAATTAAATGGCTAAAGTGATAATAAACCTAAAGTGAAGGCTCTAATAATAACTTGTTTAATTATGTCAAAAGAATTAAAAAGTAGTAGGATTAAATTGTGAGGATATTTAAATAAAGCACTAAATTATAAATTTCAAGAAATTAAAATTCATGGATTTAAAAACTTGAAATTAAAGGACATAAATAAAATTAATTAATTAATTAATTTAAATACATACCATGAAAATTAATTAATTAAAAAAGGAAATAAAGTTGTAAGAATAAAAGAAACAAAACGAGAAAAAGAAACAAAAAGGCATGAGTTAAAATGATTTAAAAGGAAAATAAGTGAAACAAAAAAAGGTAAACAAATGGAAACAATCGGTAAAAATCAAAAGGATTTAAGGAAATTAAAATATTAAGTAAATGAGACCAAACTTTGATAGGATAGCTAGATTTACGTGAAGAATTATAGGAAAATATTATTTTATATTTAATACAAGGGTCAAAATGAATTTAACAAACATGCATATGTATATATAGACACTAATATGCAAATAATCTAAAATTATCAACCAAAATTAGCAATTTACCCAAATCACAACAATTAATAGATAGTGACTAAAACATAAGCGGAATGAAAGTTGAAGTTTAGAACAACAATAAGCGAAACTTGCATTTAATGACTAAAATGGAATTTTACAAAATACAAGACCCTCCCTGCATAATTAGGCCATGTGCCGAAACTCAGAAAATCCTAGTCCTAAAAGGCGTAGTTTTGGGTCACATATATATACCCTATTATAGCATTTGGTTAACCTTAACTTCATTTCATTTTTCTCCAGTCGCTTTCATCCTTCATATCCCCTATCTTTTATTTCTCTCAACCGAGAGGAGAGATGAGACTCTCCTCCAGTCGCCTCCCAAACCGCCATGATAGAGGGTCGACGAGGCTCCGAGGAAGTCCCCTAAACTCCCTCCTATACCCCATTACAAACTAACACCTAAATCTAACACAAACTCTCAAAAATCGAAACCTAAATAAAAAAGGGCTACCTTTGAGATTTACGAAAACTTCTTGGCTCCGGTGATACAATGGTGTTTGAATTTGAGAGGTAGAAATATCTTTTCTCTTTCTTTTTGTTGTTCCTGAGCCTTTTTCTTCTCATTCATTTTTTCTTTCATTTCGCTTTCTTTTTTTTATTGCATGCTTATATTTCTCCCACTCTCTTGCTTGTTTGGTGAGATTTGTTGAGGCTAGAACCAAAGGAAATGATTGCTCCGACTTACCAATTAATGTCCCTGATATTTGGGATTTTTTACAATTTTTAATGGGTTTTCAGATTTTCTTTGATTAATTTAATTTTTTTCACTGTTTTGGCATGACTATGATGATGGAGTGGTTGAACCGATCGTCATCAATATTCTTGGCTTCAAAATCCACGGTGATGGCAGTGCGACGTGGCTTCACGGTGGAGGGCAACAGGTGGTTGATGGCTAATCTTAAATTAGGGTTAGCTAAGAGTTATAATAGGAAGGGCCATTAGGGTTTTCATTATTGTGCCCATTGTTTGGCTTGTATTTTGGGCCCAGTTTGGGTATATTGTAATTAATTGGGTCCGTAAAAGAAAATAATAATAATAATAAGGTTGAGAAATGGTTATCACAATTGTCCCTCTTTGATCATTGCGATGGAACTAGAATAAAGTAAAGACATAAAACACCATTTTTCGACGCGACTACTGTTTGTTGAGCTACGAGTTCTTTTCATTATGAACTCTTTACTGGGAATGTCAATCCACCTCATTCCAAGATGGATAAGTCACAGTTGAATAAGTTCTTCTCATTACGAACTTCTTCTCTTGGAAGTGTTGATCCAACTCCTTCTGTGATTCGTAATTCGCGGGTGACACTGGATCAACTCCTTATATGATGGAATCAAGCGTAGTGTTAGTGTTGATTCAACTCCTTCTGTGAAGGGTAATTCATGGGTGACGCTGATCTAACTCATTACGTGATGGAATAAAGTGTAGTGTTTGTGTTTATCCAACTCCTTATGTGATGGATGAACTAAGGTCAAGCAAGTTCTTCTTATTATGAACTTGTTCTCTCACGAATGTTGATCCAACTCAATCGATCAAATGTTAAGAAAGTTCTTCTCATTAGGACTTTTTCTATTAGGAATGATGATCGAACTCTTTCCGCGATGGAATTGAGAAAATATTGAGCAAGTTCTTCTCATTATAAACTTCTTCTCTTGGGAATGTTGATCCAACTCCTTCCGTGAGGGAATCAAAAAATGTTGAGCAAGTTCTTCTCATTACAAACTCTCCTTCAAAAACTTGAATTCTTTGTTGAGGTATACTGGTGAAAAGATTAACCGAATCTTTTTTGAATTTTCTGTCAACCATTCAACCATTTATAAAAAATGGATGTGTATGATCTTATTTTGCAAATGCCTAAATATGTGTTTCTAATGTCATTTTAGTATTTCATGCGTCATTTCCTTTTAAATCTTTATTTTGTCATCTTTGTTGGGGTCTTTGCTTGAGTCATAATATTCATTTCTTAACTCAAGATTGATCTCTTTGCATTTCTAGTGGCTTCTTCCTTAAAGGTCTTATACCACCCCATTCAGGTTTTCATCTTACGATCCTATTTTGACAAGAAGTGGCTAGAGATATGCTTTGGAATAGGTTGAATTATCATCTTTTCATCATCCCTTTTTCAATTTGGGTTATCAATATACATCATGTTACATTCTATCATTCACTTTCATCAATAAATATAAGTGTTGACACGGTGGCTTGCTTTGGATTCCCTGTACTTAAAGGTCAACTCAAAGTAATACCAAGAAATCTTTTGTTTTAATTTGGGATATGTTAGTCTACTTATAAGATGCTTAAAAATGAATGAATCTTAAGCTTGAATTGATAAACATGAAATTCATTGATAAAATCTGGGAGTTTATACAAAGTCATGGCAATCCAAAACGGGGAGAAAAATCTAGAAATAAAAGACAAGTGCCCCAAGGATCTCTAGCACGGGTGTTCCTGAACCAATCACTTTGATATATCGAGGTGAGCTTCTGTCTAGAGGATCTTGATGTTTTGAAGATGTCTGCAGACATGAATCTTCTTTCGAACTACTAGGTTCTCTAGAGGGTTCAGTTACCAGATGTCTAATATCACAATGCATTTGAGCTGCCCTTTCAGGTTTTCAACTCAAATCATTCCTTGGTTTCATGATGCCCTTTGCAGATTTTCATCTTAAACCTCTATTTTTATTTTTTTTTTTTTCTTTTCTTTTTCTTCTTTTATTCTAAGCCTAATATTTCTTGACAGAGTCTGAGTTTATTAGATTTCTTAGCACTTCTCCATTTATCTCTGCTAAAATCAACGCCCCTCCAGAAAAGTCCTTTTTGACGACTTATGACCCTTCCCAATTACGAATCAATTTTCCACGGAAATCATTACGAATAGGCAAGATCTTTTTAAGCACTAGATCACCCTCTTGGAACTCTCTCAAGCGAACATTCTTGTCATGAGCTCGCATTTTCAGACGATATTTACAGAGTTGGCATGTTTTATCTTGAACTATGCACAAAGTTCATCCATCATCCTATTATTCAAATTAGTTGCTTTATCTGTGATGATCCTTTCTGGCAACCCATATCGGCAGATTATCTATTTACTTATGAACTTGCAAACTGGCGATCTTGTGATGCTGGAATAGGAAGCAATGCCCATTTGAGGCTTTTGATATGATTCCCTAATGACATTCATACCCCACATAGAAAACGGCTAGGGTGCGGTCATGACATGCAAAGGCGACGGTGGTGCATGAATCTTATAAGTATATGTCTGGCACTTGTGGCATATTCTTGCATAATTAATATAGTCTGTGTGCATCATAGCCCAATAATACCACTATCTCATGATCTTTCTAGCATAGATAAGCCATTTGCATGTGTTCCGCATACTCCACCATGCACCTATTCATAATGTTTTTTTCCTTGGAAATCACACACCTCAATAGAACTTGATCGATGCCCCTTATGTACAAGACTTCCCCATCAAGGAAATATCTAATTGTTATTCTTCGGATTTTATTTTTGTCGATTTAAGATGCACATGGTGGATACTTTTGATACTTCATATACTGCATAATGTTACAATACCATGGATGACCATCCACCTCTTTTTCTATGTTATATTAATTTGTTGGGGTTTCATACACTTGCATCTTGATTGGCATCATGTATGCCTTTTTATTTGCCTTAAACATCACAGCTAATGTAGCTAGAGCATCAACCATTTGATTGTCTTCACGAATGAGATAGTTGAGCGTAACCTTTTTAAACTCTTTTATTGGTTCAAGGATCAAGTTTTAGTATCCAACTAGTTTTAAATCCTTCGTCTCCCATTCTCCCCATAGTTGGTACACCACTAATGATGAGTCTCCATACATTTTAACATTTCTCTCAATGGATGCTCTTAACCCCATGGCACATGCCTTATATTCTATCATATTGTTGGTGTAAAAGAACTCGAATCTACTTGTAAAAGGATAATATATATCTTATAGGGAAATCAACACTACCCCAATTCCTCGTCCCAAAGCATTAGAGGCTCTATCAAAGTAAGCTTCCAGATTTGTCATCTGAAACACTTTCTTATTTGGTCGAGATATACATCAAATCCTAGTATGGGAAATTAAAGTTTAAAGAATCATAATCTTCTGAAGTACGACTTGCCAAAAAATCTACTATATCACATCCTTTTATTACCTTTTTGTTGACATACACGATATCAAATTCGGATAACAACATTTACCATCTTGCCATCCTACCATTTAAAGCTGGTGACTCCATCAAGAAATTCAAGGGATCGAGTCTGGATATCAACCAAGTGGTATGGTATAACGTATGCTGTAGAGTCTCTTGGTAGTCCGTACCAAAACATAAGATAACTTTTGAATTGGTTGGTATCAGATCTCCCAATCAGTGAACTTTTTAATCAAGTAATAAATGGCTCTTTGTTTTCCCTAGATTCATCATGTTTCCCCAACACGCATCCTATTGAATTCTCAATGACGGTTATGTAGAGAATTAACGACCTGTCGAGAACTGGTGCCACTAGGATCAAAGCGTTAGACAAATATTTCTTAATAACTTCCAAAGTTTCTTGGCACTCCTCATTCCACACTTCATGGTTATTCTTTCGAAGTAGTCTGAACACCATATCACATTTATCAGTTAACTAAGAAATGAATTGGGATATATAATTTAGTCTCTATAGGAAACCTTAAACTTTTTTTGTATAAGGTGGCGGTCATTTCTTAATTTCTCTTTTACTTTATCAGGGTCGATCTTAATTCCTCTTTACTAACCATAAAACCCAAGAGTTTCCTTGATGTTACCCCATTGGTGCACTTAGCTGGATTAAGCTTCAACTAATACTTCCTTAATCTTTGGAAAAGTTTTCTTAAGTTTTAAATGTGCTCCTCTTTAGTTAGGGACTTATCAATCTTGTCATCCATAGAAACTTCGATCTCTTTGTGCATCATATTATAGAACAAGGTCACCATTGTTATTTGATAAGTTGTTCTAACACTTTTCAACCTAAGTGGTATTACTTTATAATAGAAGGTGCCCAACATGGTCACGAATGTTGTTTTTTCCATGTCTTATCGATTTATTTTTATTTGGTTGTATTATGAGAATCCATCCATGAAAGAGAACAATGAATGCCTTGCAGTATTGTCCACCAAAGTGTTTATATGAGGTAGAGGAAAATTGTCCTTCAGGCTAGCTTTGTTGAGATCTCTGTAATATACACATATGTAGACTTTCCAATATTTCTTTGGCACGATAACTATGTTGGCCACCTATTCAAGATACTTTACCTCTTGAAGAAACCTTGCATCAATTTGTTTTGTTACTTCCTCTTTGATCTTTAGTAACATCTCTAGTCTCATTCTCCTGAGTTTTTTTGGAACAACTTTCACTCAGGTCTAATCGATAACTTATGCACCACTATATATGTGCACAACCCAGACATATATTGGTATAACTGCCTAAAGATGTCCCTGAACTCTTGGAATAAACCTATCAACTCTTGTCTTAGTCTTGCAGATAGATTAATGTCAATCTTTATCTCTCTTCTTTTTTTCTTTAGTCCCTAAATTCACAATCTCAATTTTCTCATTGTGGGGTAGAATCTGCTTATCTTCATTTTCCACCAGCCTTAGTAAATCGTTAGGAACATCACATTCCACCTCATCCTCACACTTATTGACTTCCTCCAAACACAAAGGTTGCTCAAAATTTATCTCATGATTGGATTAAGGAACATTTATGTTATTGAAATTGTGAGATATGCAAAAAAAAATTGATTCGAATATATATTAGAATAGAGACCAAAGTTTATGAAATGAATGTAAAGAATGAAGAATAAAGAATATGGTGCAAAAATGCAAAGAATGTAACAAATTATTACCATTTGAGAAACAAAAAAACATTTTTCATTAAGATTTGAATAGTCTTATCATAGATGCCCTTTACAAAAAAAATCTCTTAGTGCTCTCAGGTATAAGCATAAGGTTGGTTCTGAGAATTACTCTTAATCAGTCTTAAAGCAATTGGGAGACCCTCTACAGTCTAATTGCTAAGTTTTTCACCAGTAAAGCATTGACAAATTTCGGCCAAAAAAATTCCATGTTTGTTGCCCCCAGTGATCATATTGATGAACAACCCCTCTATAGCTTTATCAAACATGTCTTGGTCCTTTACCTACTCACCTTCTCTGATGGAACTGGTCAGTTGTTGCTCTACATCTTCCAATCCTCTAAATTTGAAAGTGTTATTTAAGTGGGGGATAAACACACATTCCATCGGGGTATTATCCATTTTCAGACGAGCCCTCATGGTTTCGTTTCTCTTATTCATCTCTTTATTTCTTTATTGGAAATTGGGTCTGAACCCTAGCCCAAAGTGATCCCTCTTCATCTTAACAACTATGGGGTGTAAGATTCCCTGCAAATGCTTAGCAAAACCCTTTACAGTCTTTGCCCCTATTCCTAGAGTTTGCCTTACCGTCATCTAAGTTTAGTTAGATAACTTAGGGCATGGCATTTTACTTCCCTCAGCAATGTAGGTCATGTTGATGAATTCTAGGGCCCTAAAAGAACACTCTAAGTCATCCTTATTGGTTTTAATGTACATGGAATCAGTTGTTACAAAAGAAATGATCTATTATTTAGCCCCCAGGCTGACTAGTTTTCCATCAATAACAAACTTCACCTAATGGTGCAGAGATGAACTGACTGCTCTTGTAGAGTGGATCCATAATCTTCTAAGCAAACAATTGTAGGTAAGATGGATGTCTATTACAAAAAATAATGTTGTAAACAGTGGGAATCAACAAGGGTATATCTATTTTCCTCATCACATACTTTTGAATTCCATTGAATGCCCTAACAACATTATGGTAGTCTTTCATGTGCGAGTTATCTATGGGCAGTTTTTGTAGAGTGGTTAGAGGTATCATGTTTAATACATACTCATTTTCTATTAGGACCCTTGATAGGACATGGCCATGATAGTGAGTGGTGATATTCAAAGCTTTCATAGACCTTATTTCACATTCAGGGATCTTGTCATCAGTGAATGTGATGTAATTGTCAATAGCTATATGTCCCACTATTCGATCAAGTTTTCTTATGAATAAATCTTTGAGGATAAACATTTGATTCAACACTTTTAGCAAGGTATTATGATGTACCACTGAGTTTATCAATAGATCCAGTATTGATATTTTTGCTTGATGTTTGTGAAGCTGTTCTGTCACACTGTAATCACTGTGCTTTAATAACCTCAAGAATTCCTAATCCTAGTCATCAATCACTGGCTCATTAATTATCGGAGGAGGTTCCTCATTGGAAATCTTCGACACTTCAACTGCTTTGGATTTCGTTCAGTCTGCCTCTTTTGAAGTCTTAGGAGAATATCATTTCCCACTTCTTATGAACTGACCTACTTCACTCACTACTTCAGCAGTTGATTTCTCTACTTCCTCCATGCTTTCAGATGGTCTTGATTCTTCAGGTATGGATACACTCGCAATATAATTCCAAGGGACTTGTCGTGTATCCTTGAATGGGAATAGTGACAGAGTTGTGATCATGAACCTCAGAGTTATTGAAAAAGAATTATCTACTCTAGGCTTAACCCTGATAATCACATGTTTCCTTTCTCCATACGTCCAATTGGAGTTAGCTAGGGTGGACACGTCCATATCCCATTTTCATTCACCCTGGTTGAAGAATTTTATTTCTCCACTGTTCATCATCCCTTGGAGTAATTCCTTGAATTCATGAAAAATTGAATCACGTGGCCCCAGTTCCTAGTGATTGCCAAAATACACCTATTGATCAATGAGCCTTGGTTTGGGGTTTTACTTGATCATACCAGATTCTCACAATTTCTTAAAAACCCAGCTAAGATGAGATTGATTTGTAACACATCTTTCTTCGTTCTCCTATTACTTTCCTCACAAATCATATTCACTCATTTCCCTCCAAGATTTGGCAAGGGATGAGTAGTTGTGGATGGTGTTTTAAACTTTAAATCTCCGATGTTGATAAAATTATTACAATATTCTTGAATACTAAACAGTTCTCAATAGTATGGCTAGGATCCCAGAATGATACTCACAATGGGCGTTGGTGTCATACCAACGAGGATATGGTGGTTGCAAGGGGGTGAGCTTATAAGATTGTACCATGTCTTCCTATAGCAATGAGATGTATATCTCAGAGTATGGTATTACCACATGTGTGAAAAATATCTTTGTAGCTTTTTTCCTATGGCCCCTGTTCTCATTTGTATTTGCCTTCTCTTCTCTAGGTTTTGTGATCGTGACACTTGATGTTGTGTTCTTATTATAGGTGTTCTTGTTGTTCACTTCATTGTCATTCTTTTTGTACTTGGGCCTCTTAAACCTTTCTCGCCTTTTAATTTTACCACTTTTTATGGAATTCTCGATCAACTCGCCATAAATGACTAGATAAACAAAATTTTTGGTAGCGTTTCTAAGAAAATACCTGAGGTTTGGAGCCCTCAAGGTATTCATGAAGATAACAATAGCTTCATTCTCTAAAAGTGAGGGTTAAACCTGGGCGACCACATCACACCATGTTTGGGCATATTTCCTAAAGGTCTCATTGTGTCTCTTCTTCATGTTCTATAGAGTCTACCAGTCTGGTACTAGGTCAGTGACATGGCGGTATTATTCCAAGAAGGTTTTTATCAGATCCCTCCATGATTTGATATATGACATGGTCAGCTGATTATACCACTTAGTTGTATATACTGTCAGGCTATCTTGGAAACATTGAATCAATAATTTCTCGTTCTACACATAACCATACATTCTTCTACAAAACATTATGATATGTGAAGATGGGCAGGTAGGTCAATCGTACTTCTCAAAGTCTGGCACCTTAAACTTAGGTGGGAGGATGAGATTGGGGACTAGACTTAATTCTCTAGCGTCGATCCCATAGAATGGCTTGATTGCTTCAACTGAGTTTACCATTTCCTTGAGATTCTTGAGTTGTTGTGTGAGTTCATTGTTTGCCTTCTCTTTATCAGCCATTTCATTAAGATTTGGTGTTAATTCTTCCTTAGCAAATTTAACTGATCTTGTCATCGATCTATGTGGATAGTTTATTAGGAATGAAAGTTCCATATGATGTTTTTGATAAGTGAAATAGACTCCAGTTCAAGCTTCATGTGGAGCTGGAGAGCGAGCAGTAACATGTATAGGTGTAAAACCTAAAGGATGCAGAGGATCTAGTGTGAAGGTTGGAGGATGTTGAGGGTCTGATATGAAACCTGTTGGATGAGATGGCTCTAGAACGAACCCTGTTAAATGTG
The DNA here is from genome assembly GCF_006381635.1 of Hibiscus syriacus. Classification (NCBI taxonomy): domain Eukaryota; kingdom Viridiplantae; phylum Streptophyta; class Magnoliopsida; order Malvales; family Malvaceae; genus Hibiscus; species Hibiscus syriacus. The sequence goes on from NW_024063524.1 coordinate 3,117,371, forward strand.
AGGGGGCTTGATTGGAAGATGTAGGGTGGTTTACAAGAGCATTTTCAGCAGTATCATGCATTTTTAATATATATTATATTTTCTTTATCAGGTCAACCTGAAAACTTATAATATTGACCTCGATCTTATTCAGTTTGCCTCTTACTTCCTCTTGTATATTCTTTTTCTCTTGCTCTATACGGGCTAATCTCTCTTCCATCTTCTTAGATATTTTTCTAGTATTATGCAGGTGCGGGTGTTCTTGCTAGTACTAGAGGCCAGGATCACTAAAAACGATTGGAGATCTTATTTTATTATTCCATGTATCTTTTTAAATGGATGAATGTATTAATGTGTGGTTATAACTAAGATGCAAGATGAATGCACAAATGTACGAAAAAAATGTTGAATTTTTCTATTGATGCAGAAATTAAATGCAATGTAAAAGACATTGATCCCAAAAGTGAATATCAGAAAAAAACTTTCATTGGACGAAAAGTTTCAAGCACCACATAGAAGTTTTGATCACAAATAAGGTCTGGTCCTCAAGCTCAATTCTAAAATTTCATTCATAAGTTCAGTGACCCTTTTTCCATAATTGGAAACTGAACTAGTAATAACTAAAATAAACTTAGCCCTATTGACCAACTCCTTCATATAGCGGGCTACGTCTCCCATCTGAGCTATCTCCTTGCCCATCATATGTTCTTGTTCTGCCACTATTGCTTGGTAATACTTTTAGGTATCATTCCATCCAAAGTTAATGCTATTGATTTCTTTCTCCAAGTTGGTGACTCAAATATGTTATTGTCGGTACTCATCTTCCAGCCTCTTGACTTGTTCACACATGGCTCTGTTCTCTTCATGAGAAAGCCTCAAATTCATCAAGGCATGAGGGACTTCGAGTTACGAGACACGATCCCTTAACTCATGATTTTTAGCTCGAGTAAGGTTCAACTCTTCCTCGTGTCTCAACTGCATCTCTTCCATCTCTTTGTTAAGCTCTTTAATTTGCCGATTCTCGGTGAAGTACCACTGCATCCAGGATTAGATTTCAGTTTTCCTTCTATCAAGGACTTAGTTCCACCCATATCTTTCAACCCACGCCTCATCTTTTTTTCTCACTGTTCTTCCAACTCTGGGATCTTTCGCTCTTTAGCTTTAAAGTCCTCGATTATAGTACTTATTTGTAGACCATGAACTCGACTTTTCTCTATTTTAAGCCCTCTCAAACTATCATCTCTTTCTTTCTTCAAACCCTCAACTTCACGACTCTTAAGCTTTATTTCATATTCGGTATCCAGACCCTCCATATTCTTCCTTGTAGCCTCTAATATTTTGAGTCGATGTTTATTCTCAACTTCCAGGCTTTTGATTTGATGTTCTCTCTTTACCACTTCCATAGCCCATTATTGAGGCATTTTTCTTAATTCGACTATCCTTCTTCTTCGAGACAAGTCGTGATAATCTTTCTTCCATTTTTCCAGCTCGGTTTCAATTTCATTCTTCCTCTTCCATATCATCTGGAACTGTTTAGCATGGAATTTGGCCTCGGTGGACATCATGAAGTTTTCTTCACCCAATTCTCTTATTCTCTTGGCATCTTCGGCTTTCTCTGCTTCAAATTCTCTTATATGAATCTCAAGATTCGATGGGACCACCCTGAAATGTTCTTCCATGAAGGTCGATCCTCCCTATCAGATAAAGGGATCTTTTCATTCACTCTTTTGACTCTTTAAGCTACATAGTTCAGGGTCAAAAAACATCATCTCCCCTTACATTTATTCGATATTTCGTTTCCCATGACATTGTAGCCTTCTAGACTCTTTTGTTATAATTAAGTGACTTGTAGTCAAACTCAGTGCTAGTAAGTCCAAATGTCGTTTGGACAAATTATCGCGCTCCATATTGTCACAATACCAACAGTGGAGTACACGCTACTATTCCCCACAACCCAAGGAGTGTGACCATGCAATATCCCAAATAATAGGTTAGTAGTTAAATGGAAGGGAATTAAAAATTTGGAGGACTAAATTGATTAATGTATAAATATGAGAATGAATTGAGAATAGTAGTTTAGACTTAATTATAGTGATGAAGGAATAAAAAGGGTATTTTGGGTAATTAGAGTAAAATGAATTAAAATTCATTTTTTTTACATGGTATTTAAGTAAGAATAAGGAGAAATGGGAAAAGAAAAAGTCAACACTCTTTTCTTCTTCCTCTTTCACATAAAAAGCATTCAACCCTAGCTAAAGTTAATATCTCAATTTGATGGTTTATTCTTTTATGTTATGTTGGTTATTGAAGATTGGAGTATGATATAAGCTTAATGAAGGATTAAATGAGGTTAAAATTATGAAATAGAGGAAATAATGGGGATTTTAGAAAATAGGTTTGGAAATGAAATGTTAATAAATTGGTGTTTATTGATTATTATTAGTAGTTTTGACTTGCCAAGGTAGTAAATAAGAGTTTAGAAGCATTTGTTGAGTTTAAATTCAAGTTAGAAATTTTGGTGTGATTCTTAGAATTCAATGATCTTGAGGGGTACTATATGTTTTGAGCGTTAAAATGAAAGAATGTTAGTATGGATAGTTAAAGAAAGATTTGATAGTAGTGTATGAGGTAAATATAACTAAATTTTCCCTCATTTATGTAATTCTCAGGTTGAAAACTAGAAAATCTGGGCAAGGGTATCGGTACTGATAGAACAGTACCGATACTATAGGCTAAACTGGGATCAATTAGCTATGTAGTATCGATACTGATTCAATAAGTATCGATATCGATGAGGTAGTATCGATACCATGGTAAGAGTGTCGATACCAGTAAACATTGAATCTAATTTCGGTATCGATACCTGAAGGGGGTATCGGTGTCATAGTATAGAAGTATCGATACCATGGTAAGGGTATCATACCATGCAACATCGAAGCTAATTTCGGTATTGATACTTGAAGGGGGTATCAGTACCATAGTATAGAAGTATCGATACCAGGGTAGTATTATCGATACTATTGAGCATGGAACGCCAATTAGGTTAAAATTTATATAGAAATTGAGATAATGATATTTTGAATATCTTAAAGTATAAGGTTAATGAGTATACTAACATTTGTATGTTATGTGTACTTAATGGATAATAGTATAGATCAGGTTCTGAGCATGACAGTCAACTTGTATAGTGACGTTATGGGGTAGAGCTGTAAAACCCCTGACTGCTAGATCATCTCATACTTTGACCAAGAGGGACAGAGACTCTCGAGGATCATGGAGACCTTCATCTTCTCAGTCTCAGAGGTCATGATAGGGTATGAGCCCAGGGCAATGATCAGATAGCTGTAGAAGGCCACTAGCTTCAACATATGTGGTGAGAATCGACAATTCAATTAGGATCATACAGCCTTTGACTTACAAACAGTATGGTAGAAAACACTCAGGTGAGTGTCATGGAGCTTTCAAAACGTGCTATAGTTATGGGTCATTCGAGTACCTTATTAGAGACTCTCCCAATGCAGATAGTGTAGCATATTTACTTGTGCAGAGATTGGCTCAAACTGTTCTGAGGGGTCGAGGATTCTTTCAGGAATGAGGTGCTTTCGGGTAACATATTATAGGTATTGTCATATCCGTATTCGGTCCTAAGGTTAGGGTTTCCTCCCATCAGTATGCAGACAGAGCTTAGGAGTTTCGAGTTGACCCGAGATAGTTAGACAAGCATAAATAACTTTCAAGAGAGGTAGACCCATTTGGGTTGTAGATTGGGCTTGGTTGGAGGCCCAATTGATGTTAAAAAGGGTATTTTTGATGCTTAGATAAAAATTAAAGGACCAAGAGAGTAATTAGACCAACGTTTAAAATAAAAGATGAAATCCATTTATGGGAAATGATATAACGTTTGTTTCTCTTCTCTTTTTCACCACACACACCTTTATCTTATTCATTTCTTCATTATTTATTCATTCTATGACTCCAAGAGTAGTCAAAGGTTGAAACTTTATAGTCCTCCAAGCTTAGCTCTAGGGTTTGAAGGTAAGAAACGAAATCTCTATCTCAAGAGCTTCAATTCAAGCCCTAAATAATAGTTTTTGGCCATAGTTTCATAGAACGAGTTTTAGAGGGTGATGTAAGGTAATTCTACCTTCTCGTTTGATTGTGGATCTAGGAAGGAAGCAAAACAACCTGCACAAGTGAATGGCTCAAAAAGAGAGGATTAAGGGTGATAGACGTATGGTGAATAGGTGGGCTGTTTAAAATGAGAGATGGAAGCGGAAGATGATTGAAATGGTTATGGTTATGGCGATGAAACAAAAGGATGGTGGTGAGGATAGTATCTTGAAGAATGCTCAAAGAAGAACCAATGCTATAGAGAGCAAAGACCCAATCTTTATATTATTTCTTCAAGGGGTGGTGATAAGTACTTTGACCCACTAGTTATATGAACTAGAAACCAGAAGTATCAAGATGAAAGAAGAGGGTTGACGCCACAAGTATAAAATACTTGATAAGTCGATAAAAAGTCACCAGGACTTAAGAAAGAGAAAAATCTCACTTCAATTAAAATAAAAGGTCTAATTACAAATGAATTGTGATTTCCTATTTATAGGAAATGGAGGGGCATGGTCGAATGGATACATGGTGGTTCGGCCAGCCCTTGTGCCTCTATAAAATGACATAATTAAATGCTAAATGACATAATGTTTTGGTCCTTTATGGAGAAAAATATCCTTGGCCGAATAGTCCTTGTGTCCCCTCAAGTTGGCGCCAAATTGAATGGGAAATGATGCTTGGCCGAATAGGGAGATAGCTCTTCATCTTGGCGCCTAAATAAACCACATGCAAGGTACATGGGGCTGTTCACATGCAAAATACATGGCTTGGCCGAATAGGGAGAGAACTCTTCATCTTGGCGCCTAAATGATCCTCATGCAAGGCACATGGGGCTGGTCATATGCAAAGCACATGGGTGTTCTAGGAAACCTTGTGGTGCAGCCTTGTGCATGAAATGATGGCTGGTCATGTGCTTTCTCTCTTGGGCGTGCATGTGTCTTCTTCAAGCTAGCTTGAGTTATGAAGCTAGCTAGCAAACATGGGCTGTTTATGAGCAAACTTCCTAGCTAAGTCCTTGTGAGCTCCTCAATATTATGTTCAGCTACATTCAGCTACCTTTGACATCATTTTTGACAACTCAGCTCCAAATAGTCCAACTACTAAGTTTAGCTAGCCTTAAGCTCCTCCAGCTGAACCGAGCTTCCCTTAGTGTTCCATGAGCTGCCTTGTACTTTGTAAGCTGATTTTGAGCTGCATATGAAGTCCAAATTATTCACCAAGCTATCTCAACGTTTATTATGCTCCAATGTACCTACATGTGCAAGGAAACAAGGTAATTCCATGGTATTGAGCTAATATGAGCTAATTACCTTGCTGCCAAGTTTGATTATGGTAATGTGAGCTACGTTTAAATATCATGAGCTAATTATACATCTCCTAATATGTGTAAGGTAAGCTATAAAGCCTAAGAGCTAATATGAATGCAAATGAACTAATGAAACATTATAAGTATGTGCCTTGATGTATATGTTATAATTATGCATAATATAATATAGCTATCCTAACATGCTTAATATATTAAAATAACAATGTGCAAGATGTATTCATACTAAGTTATTCTTTAATTTCATAACTAATATTATCATAATGATATGTAATATAATAGTATATATTATAAGGTTTTTATAAAGTAAATGCATTAAAAGGATGTTCAAGAGTACTCCCTTTATAGTTGAAAACGTGCTTGCATCAGAGGGGTTTATGAAACCAAACATTTCTAGCTAGTTTTTTATGGATTTGAGTGTTAGGAAGTATCCTTAGCTTCAATCCAAGCTTCTAAATTGAGTTGGTAAATCATTTACCTTGTTTTAATTAGTGAAATAAGTGGGAGAAAACTCCAAGTCAAAAGGGAAAGATAAGTTGACCACTGAGTGATTTGAGAGAGTTTTCAACAAGTAAGAAATTAAGGTAACATATTTACAACTCTCTCATACCATTTGTGAATCATTAGGATGCATCTAACTAGAGAGTGTGAGTTGTAGAGCATTCATGGTAGATTCAAAAATTTGTTGTTTGTGGCATGTTTAAAGACCTATTTTGATATATTAATTTATACATAAGTCTTTCATAATGACTGGGGACCTCAGTAGAGTATCTTGGGAAACTTTGAGAGACAAAATTTTGCCCCAGCAAGGCATTTATGGGTTTGGGTATTGGTATTGAAGGAACAATATTGATAGTATTCTTGTGAGGAACAACATGAGGGAATTTTAGTGTAGAAGTATCGATACTTCGTCATGATAAATAACGTGGGGTTAGAGCCAATTTTAGTATCTGAACTCATAGAGTAACAATACTGTCTTAGCAATATCGATATTACCCGCCATTTTTCATCTTGTTTCAAACCTGTAGTATCGATACTTAGGGCCGAGTATCAGTATCATCATACATCTTTGGGTAAGAAGCCCAAGTGAAAAAGAGGTTATGATTTGAAAAACCTAAGAGCACTAATACACAATCAATAAGACTACATGTGAAAATTATAAATTGTACAAAATTACAACTAGAAATAATATTAATTAGGGCAACATAAAACTAGACTTGGTTGAAACTCGGGAAAATGATTAGGATACCTGAGTTACATAGGAGAGAAAGTTAGAAACGAAGTATAAAATGTTTGGATATCCTTAAGTAGTGCGCGAGGCACTTGAGACTTACTAGGGTGCGAGGCCCAAACATCCCCGAGGGATCGATTAGTTGGATGTTGAGTCCGACGTAGAGATCATGTACCACATCCTTCATGGACTAGAGGGGTGTGTGACCCGAGATGTGTAACCTCCATCCATACCATAATGTCTACCAGAGTATAGTGAAGTATATGAGTATACTCACTATTCTATTGTACTTGACAACATGGGCATTGAACGAGCACTTTTAGTATGATTTAGTTATTAGTATGGCATTAGGCTAGTGAGCTTAGCATTCAGAAGTTGTTTCCATGCGTAGGTCATTGGGAGGAGCATTTAGGGAGCCTATCGAACAGAGGACATTCTAGACAGCTCGAGCAGCAGAGTATGTCTCAAGTCTTTCCCTTAGAGGATATGTATTATTCATAGACCTTCTTGTATTTGATTTGTAACTCTATTTTTATACTCAGTCGTATTTATTATTTCGAGATACTTAATTTGGGAGCTCTTGATGCAAACTTTAATTTAAATTATGTAGATTTCTTTTGGTTGAATATTTTAATTTATGATTTCCAAAGTGTTAAAAAAAATTTAGATTAACTACAATGGTTTCCGTCTATTTAAATCGGTAGACTTTGTGTCGTATCAGTTTAGGTATTGATGAGTGTTCAAATCGTTAATATTTCTCGTTATTTCTTAGATTTTGTGGATTTATTACTGCTGATTTGGTCGTGTTATGCTTATTTTCGTATAGATCCTTACTTTACAGAATTAGTGATAACATATGCAAATTCTGTATTTTTTTATTTGGTCACGACAGGAGACATGGGCACGACTCTGGGCACGACGCAATCTGACGTGACAGTTTCTAGAAGGTCCAGTCAGCGGCGATTTCTAGAAGATCTACTCAGTACGCCTTCTGGAAGATGGACGAGCAGAGTTGAATTAGGAGTCTTGTTTAAAGTTTGAATTTAGAAAAACAATTATCTTTAGGATTATTTTATTTTAATTTCTTTGTTTATTCTTAGGCTTTGAGAGGCTATAAATACCCTCTTGGGGTAAGCCTAAAGGGACATCTCAGATTACAATTCTCTTATTCTTTCTACTTTTATAAAAGTTTTCTCTTTTATTTTACTTTTCAAGTTTTCATTTTTCTTTTCAAGCTTTGTTTTTAAATATCCTAAGTATGACTTTTGTCATGCTTAGCTAAATTTTTCATAAGCCGAGAGTTGAAGCGATAACTCAAGCCCAACGGGAGAATTGAAACATACCCTTATTATCTTTGGAATATCTCCCTCAATTTATGCGCTTATTTTTCAAAATCAAAATAGTTTTTAAAATTAAAGATAGACTTCGGTCTAGATTGTTGTTGCAATTAAACGTGTAGGAGGAAGATTCGGCTTATAGAAAGCACATTCGACTTCTTGGGAATACACTTGGCGAGATAGCTTCACCAAGAGGAAATTGAGATCAAAATTGATGGTTATAGAAGCAATAATCCGAGTCAGTCACCATGAACTTAAACGGTAATTGATATACGACAAATGATGTTGATTATATCAATTTCCAAAGCCGGAATCAAAGATTTCCTTGGATATTCGGTATACAAATAGAGTCATAGGGATATCCCTTGTAGACAAAGTAATCGACGTGAATCTCGAAGGAAATATCTAATTCGATGATCTAAAGGAAATTGAGTCAAAGCGAAGCTTGAGGCTGTTTTTTACTATATTCATTTACAATCTCTATTTTCTTAATTTTTTTATCTTAATTACCTTTTTATTTGAACTCTTTTATTACTTAATCATTTTTATCAAAAACCCCTTATTTACTATATCACCCTGGCATAAATAATTCGAACAAAATTCAGAATTTTCTAAGTCCTTGTGGAATCGACCCTTACTTATCTATACTTTGAATTTCCTTATTTATTAACTAAGAAGAGGAATTTATTGACATAAAAAATGAATGTTGTCAAATTGGAGTCGTTGTCGGGGACTTCGCCAAAGTTACTAATTTTTGTTTGCTTTTGATTTATGACCAGGACTAATACGGGCAATAGTAGTACGACACAAAAATCAAAGCCAGAGCTAGGAGAGTTCACGCACAGACGCCTCAGGAAAAAAGGAGACAACAATCAAATTCAGAATCAGATTCATGTGAATCTGTTAATACAGAACCAATTCTGATGGCCGATCTAACTATTCAAAAGTTAGCCACGGCACCCACAGAACAAGAGCCTTTGTGCATTGATTTCCCCAAGGAAAAACTCTGTACCAGTTAAAAACTAGCCTTATTCATCTCCTCCTTACAATCTGCGGATTACCAGAAGAGAATCCACACAAACATCTCAAGGAATTTCACATGGTCTTCTCCAGCATGAGACCACAGGGAGTAACCGATGACCAAATCAAACTTAGAGCTTTTCTTTTTTCCTTAGCCAATTCGGCTAAGGAGTGGTTATTTATCTTCCCCCTAATTCTATTACTACATGGGATCAAATGACTCGTCTTTTTCTTGATAGGTTTTTCCCTACGTGAAAGTAAGTGAACTACGAATGAGAATACTTGGAATCAAACAGCTTGAAGGAGAATCGCTCTATGATTACTGGGAGCGGTTTAAAAAGTTGTGTTCTAGTTGCCCACAATATGGGTTAACTAAACAAACACTTGTTAATACTTTTATGAAGGATTATCTCATATGTAACGAAGATGATCGATGCTGATAGCGGTAGAGCCTTGGTGAATATGACTCCTAGTGAGGCTAGGGACCTAATTTCCACAATGTTAGCAAACTCCCAATAATTCCGCGCAAATAATGAACTTCCTCGAAAGGTTCATGAGATAAGTTCATCTTCCTTAGAAAATAAGATAGATAAGTTAACTGAAGTCGTCAACTCTCTTGTTGCAGGAAAGACAGAATCAAACATATTATGTGGAATATGTTCATTATTTGATCATTCTACAGACAATTGTCCACTGATTCAAGATGACGCAACAGCTCAAGTCAATGCAGTCAGGAACTTTCCAAGACCTCCTCAAAGTGCTTATAATCCCTACGGTAATACATAAAACCAATGATGGAGGGATCATCCGAATTTCAGTTATACTCAGAACTCAAGACCAAATCAAGGTTATCAGGCGAGACCACCCCCATCTCCACAACAGCCGTAGAAGACATCATTAGAGTCAATTGTTGAGAGGTTAGCACTTTCACAGGAAAAATTACAGATTCTTACCGAAGGCCACCTACAAGAAATGGACAAGCAAATAAGCCAACTGGCTCAAACGGTAGGCCGCTTAGAATCACAAGGTAAGCTTTCGTCTCAAACTAAGGTAAACCCGAGTGAAATTGTCAGCGTCATCACTCTTTGGAGTAGTATAGTAGTGGCGCCACCTGTTCCATCAGACAAGCAATCCAAAAAGAGAAGAACTGATGATTTAGGATCCTGGAAAGAGAATGACGAAGAACAAATGGACGATCCAACGCAATCTCCCTATGAAATGCCACCATCTTTTCCATCGAGGTTAGTTAAAAAGATAAAAACTGAGGAAAGGAAATATTAGACGTACTTTGGAAGGTGAAAGTTAACATACCTGTCCTTAAGATTATCCGAAAGGTTCCAAGGTATGCTCAGTTTTTGAAGGATCTCTGCACGATAAAAAGGAAGATTACTGAGATCGAGAAGTGAATTTAGGAGAACACGCTCATCTGTTTTCTAGCGAAGTTACCACTTAAACTAAAAGACCAAGTTATGTTCGCAATACCCTGTAAAATTGGTAAGGTTAAGATAAAATGAGCCATGTGCTATCTTGGTGCATCAATTAATGTAATGCCTCTATCTATTTAAAATGATTACTAACAATACTTTGAAGGATACAAAGATCTCAATACAGCTTGCCGGTAGATCGTTGATCTATCCAGAAGGACTTTTAAGAATATATTAGTAGAGGTAAACTACTTGATATTTCCCACCGATTTTATATAATCGATATGGAGAATGATCACAAAAGAACATCCTCCGATATCCTGCTCGGGTGCCCTTTCTTAAGCACTGTACACACAAAATTGACGTGAGAAGTGGAATTTTAACTATGGAATTTGATGGTGAGATCGTTAAATTTGACGTATATAAGGCAATGAGATATCCTGATAAGTGGAAAGTTTAAATTCTGTCGCTTTAATTGATCCTTTGGCAGATGAATTTTTAAGGACTAATTTTTCCTTTGATCTATGCAGGGAGCTAGAAGATCATGATGATAACGTGTATTCTAATCATGCCGAATTAAATTTGATTTCTTATAAGCCTAAAGTCTTATCCTCTGTTTTGCAGGCACCCAAAGTTGAACTAAAACCGTTGCCAGATCACTTGAAATACGCCTACCTCGATGAAAATAACACTCTACCAGTAATCATATCAAAAGGATTATTCGAGGAGGAGGAAAATGACTTAATTACGGTTTTACGCCAACACAAGAAGGCTATAAGATGGACCATCGTCGACTTAAAAGGGCTGAGTCCATATACTTGTATGCATAAAATTAAAACCGAAGAAGGCGCAAAACCACCATGTAAGGTTAGTACCGGTTAAATCCACCAATGATGAAAGTGAAAAAAAGGAGATACAAAAACTCCTAGATGCATATATTATATATCCAATTTCGGATAGTAAATGGGTAAGTATGTTACATGTAGTTCCTAAAAAATAGAATTAACGTGATCGAAAATTCTGAAGGAGAATTCGTACCAACACGAGTTCAGAACGGATGGAGAGTCTGTATCGATTACAGGAAGTTGAATTCTTCAACTCGAAAAGACCATTTTCCTCTTCCATTCATAGACCAAATGATAGAACGATTAGCCGGTAAATCTCACTATTATTGTCTTGATGGATTTTTAGGTTTCTTCTAGATTCCAGTAGCACCTGAAGATCAAGAAAATACGACATTCACATTCCCCTTCGGCACCTTCGCTTATTGACGTATGCCATTTGGACTTTGCAATGCACCTTCCATATTCCAAAGGTGTATGATTAGAATTTTTTCTGATTTTATTGAGAAAGGTATTGAAGTTTTCATGGATAACTTCACTGTATACGATACTTCATTCAATAAGTGTCTATTAAACTTGAAAAATGTGTTACGTCGGTGCCTAGAATTTAACCTTGTTTTGAACTATGAAAAGTGTCACTTTATGGTTGATAAGGGTTTAATTCTAGGCCATGTTGTTTCTTCTAAAGGAATTGTGGTAGACATGGCAAAAACCGATGTAATATGTTCACTTCCTTACCCCACTACAGTGAGGGAAATTCATTCTTTCCTTGGTCATGCAGGTTTTTACCGTAGATTCATTAAGATTTCTCCAAGGTGGCGCAACCATTATGCGAGCTATTACAGAAGGATAAAGCCTTTATTTTGACCAACAATGCTGAGAATTATTCGATGTTTTAAAGGAAACGTTGGTTTCGGCACCCATAGTCTAACCGCCAAATTGGGACTTTCCCTTCGAAGTTATGTGTGATGCTTTGGATGGAAGTGTTGGAGCCGTTCTCGGAAAAAAGATCGGGAATAGCCTTACGTTATTGCCTATGCGTCCAGTACCTTAGATTCTTCACAATGGAATTATTCAACAACTGAAAAAGAATTATTTGCTATTATTTTACATTAGATAAATTTAGATAATATCTTTTAGCACAAAGTTGTTGTTTTCTCTGATCATGCAGCTTTGAAGTACTTGCTCAACAAAAAAGAGGCGAAACCATGACTAATCCATTGGATCTTACTCCTCCAAGAGTTTGATTTAGAAATCAAGGACAAGAAAGGATGTGAGATCTTAGTGGTCGATCACTTAAGCCGGCTTCCAATCACTATAGTTGATCTTTCCATTCGTGAGGAATTCTCGGAGGAAAGCTTTATGATGGCGCAGAAGTTAATACCTTGGTTCGCAGATATAGTTAATTACTTAGCTACAGGTAAATTATCATCTGATTTGATGAGATCTGAAGTAAATCGTATTAAAAGAGAATCTCTTTTCTTCATTTGGGATGATCAGTGGGTAGAAGCTAAAGCCACTTGAAAAAACGATGCTAAAACTACTGTTCAATTTCTAAAGAATTGTATTTTTTCCAAGTTTGGTACACCAAGAGCGATAATAAGCAACTGCGACACACACTGCATCAATCGAGTAATTGATGCGCTTATGAAAAAGCATGGAGTAAACCATAAGATTGCCACGGCTTATCATCCGTAACGAACAGACAAGCAGAAATTTCAAACTGTGAAGTAAAGAAGATTCTTGAGAAGATAGTCAAGCCAAATCGCAAGGATTTGAGCTTGAAATTAATTGACACTTTGTGGGCTTATCGAATTGCATATAGGGACCTATTTGTATGTCGCCATGTCGCCTTGTATTCGGTAAGTCAAGTCATTTACCTGTCGAGCTGGAACACAAGGCATATTGGGTTGTAAAGCAATGCAATATGGAGTTAGAAGCGGTTGGTGAAACACGAAAGTTATATATACAGGAGCTTGAGGAAATCTAGAGAGATGCTTACTACAACGCCAGAATATATAATGACAAAATAAAAGAACTCCATGATCGAAAATTGTTTTTAAATATTTTTTCTATCGGACAAAAAGTTATTCTTTTTAATTCAAAATTAAAACCTTTTTTTAGGTAAACTTTGATCAAAGTGGAGCAGACCTTATACAGTAACTGAAATATTTTCTCATGGCGCAGTCGAACTTAAAGATGATTCGACACTCGATTTAAAGTCAATGGACAAAGGATTAAACCATATTATGTGAATATCCAAGCTTGCTTAATTAAAGATCTCAACATAGAAGAACTTATAGTCTAAATCAGATCGTCGAGCTAACGACATTAAACAAAAGCGCTTCATGGGAGGCAACCCATTGTTTTTAACTGCGTTACATTTTTTTATTTTTGTTTTTGTTTTTTTTATTCGATCGAGCATGTTTTATTAATTTTTATTTTATTTTGCAGGAACCGAATATTTTTATTCAAACTTAAACGAAGAAGATTTGCGAAATTATGATTCGAACAATGCTAATTTCGGAGTCTATTGAGCAGTGAATAGTCAAACTAAGCATGAATAAAAAAAGACCCCAGTCGTGCGCACTGTTTCATTAAACGACGCACGTTAGCAAAACCCTTGGAGGGGCTGGTACACGTTAGCAAAAACCCAAAATTTATTTCCCTTCTTTTATCTTTCTGCTCCCCAACCCCCCCAACCCTTCTTCTCTTCCCTTTACTTTGACCATGAACCCCACCATAATCTATATCAATTCACTTTTAAACTCGCCTTATCTACACTTTTCATTTTTCAACACCAATATCATAAAATACCCGATCTAATGTGTTCACGCCACCCATTACTTCCTAATCCATGATGGTGCGTACGTGAAACCGACCCGACAACACTAACTTCCCTCCGCCCACGTCTTTGGAGGACGTCATCGCTCAATGCGCCGACGTCGTTGAGTTATCGAGTAACTCTGATTACATCCCACTGCCACCCCCAGTTCAACTGACGCAAGGTCGTGGCCAAGCTCCAATGTCGACATATCATTCGCCATTTACGCCGACCGCTTCATTCCGTCCCGGGCCAAGCATATCTCACCGTTTGTCATAACTACGCTCTCTATCTCCGTCGTTTCACTCAATATGACAACAGTAACATCATCATCCTGTTCACGACCGTCATTCCGTCATATTCGATGCATTCGGCGGCACAGATAATGTTCCCGAGGTAAACTCTAGTCATGTTTCGATTCAAGCTTTGTTAAGTATCATCTATTTATGGTTTTACATAGGACTTTACTACGGTTTTCCACCCCCGGATCCGCCTACGACATCGAGCTCTCGGCAGTAACCGGGCGTGATGCTTCACTGAATCGTTCCCCTAGCCGGGTGATGCTCATGACAGCCCACTGCCAGCCCATGAAAATCTAGAGTGCCATCGAAGGGGTCAGTCATACATTGTCCCTCCGAAGAGACGATGCATGGGTATTTACAATTTTTGCCCACGGAAATCCAGAGTGCCACCGAAGGGGTCAGTCATACATTGTCCCTCCCGAAGAGATGATGCATGGGTATTTGCAATTTTTCGATGACGAATTGGTACATTTTGAGTCAGTAAGACATCATCCTTTCCGTATAGCTAAGTACATTCTGATTCGAACTTTAGAAACATTACATTTGCGTGCGTCTGTTCAAGCATATTTTTCTTCCATTGGTTGGTATTTAAATTTTATGTCACTTTTAATTTTTCACCGCAACGTCTTCTCAATGTTAAATCGCCTGATGTTATTACATTCCGACTATGTGGAAGTTATTTTTCAATGTCTATATCAGAATTTAATCTTGCTATAGGGTTCGTGATGGATATCATGAATCATGTGTATTTAACTGCTTTACTTGAGATTTCGTAGAATTTCGATACCGACATGGCCTATGAGGCTCTTACCGACTTAGCCGACCACACGTTCAATGCTCGCTCGACTTGATCTCATCTTATCCACGACCCAGGCTTGAGCTACATCCATCGCTTCCTCGCTTATAATTATTCCATCCGGAACGACTCGTCCTTCTCCTTAAGCCGAGTTGAACTATTCTTTTTATGGCGCATGTAAGTCGACCAGCGTGTGAACTTGGGATTTTGGTTTCCTCGAGCCTTTGAGATCGTTATTCGATCCAATTGCCCACTTATCCTTGGCCCTTACATTACTCATTTAGCTTCTCGTATCGCTAATTTTGATATTACACAATTTACTTATGTTTTTTCTACAGATGCTTTGGATGAGTGATGCTAGGATTCGATGGGCCTACTTGTTGGAACCCCGAGCACACCATACTTCGTTCCACCAGGTGTCCTCACTCCTCGCAGCGAGCGAGTCTTCATTCGTCGTAATACACCGACACCGCCACCTGCAGCACCTTGCCCAGATGTGCAGTCTCAGATGGATGAAGTCCACAGCCGCCTCCATTCCATCGAGAAGAACATCATTGATATTCTTTCCTATCTACGTCCTAGTGCCTCCCACCGCGGTCGAGGTCGTGGCCATGGTCGACACTAAAACTCGTTCTTCCTTCTCTTGCACTTTAATTTTACGTTTGAGGTGAAACACTTTAAGTGAGGGGGAGTAGAGGTGTAGGTTGAATTTCTTTTGCTTATCTTTATATTTTGATTATAATGTGTTGGTTGGATTTGGAAATTTCATTGAATTTCTTTGTCTTGTTGAAAATTTTTGGAATGTTATGCTTGTTTGGGAACACATATGATTGTTTATGTAAGGATGTTCTTGAAAGTGAATAGCATGAATTGTGATTAAGTTGGTATTTTTGTGATATTCCATGATTTTGCTTTTTGGAATGTTATGCTTGTTTGGGAACACATATGTTTATGTAAGGATGTTCTTGAAAGTGCATGAATTGTGATTAAGTTGGTATTTTTGTGATATTCCATGATTTGCTGGTTGAAATGTGATTAGCTCAATGTATGAAAACAATTTGTTGAGATTTGAACCTTTACGAGCATATCATTTTTCGTTCTCATTTTGTTAGTTTGAGTGTGTCGAACTTGGCATTGGTATTCTAGAACATGCATTTTAAATACTGTCGAGATTACACATGAACATGATGCTTAAAAATAATTTGGGCACCTTAGGATTAACCATTTTGTTTCCCCACTAAATTGTCTACCATGCATTTTCCCTAATTAACCACTTTTGAGCTTATTCCCATTTTTTATTTCACCATATTCACAAACTCTAGCCTTTTTATTTTATTCCTCTTTTTTACCTTTTTTCAGGGTAAGTGAATAGTTTAACCATTGTATGCTCCATCGAAAAAAAAAGAAAGAAAAACAGCAGTTCGAAAAAGAGAAAAAAAAAGAAAGAAAAAAGATGTTGTTCGAAAAAAAACAAAACAACAAAAATGTGAAAAATAAAAAAAAATCAAATGTATTTTGTGTTGATAGTTTGTCCTTTATCTTGTTTTACTTAATGTTTGATGGAGTTAAAATTATTGTGTTAGTTTCTTACCTTGAATATTTAGCCATATTAATTAGCCTTTTCCTCACCTTTACATAAGCCTCGTTACAACCAATAAAAGACCCTTTGATTTATGCATCTTGTTCTTATTAGTAATGGAGATTTGATTTACTTCCAGTCCTACGATAATATCGTGTCGGTTCTGACATTAAGCATTTCTTTACCCCAAACACATTGAGTGATTTGAGTGAATTTCGGTAAGGTGTTGAGTTATAAGCATTGAGATTAACGAATGAATGGATATTACAATTGCACTAGACTTGTTCCGATTGGTGATGTTCAATTGGTTGATTTCTTGACTTGAATAGTTCTTGTGGTCTCTACCTTCCTTTCTTGAATATGAAACTTGACAAAGAACGGTAAATGAAATTTTTGGCTTTTTTGATTAATCGAACTTGAGGAAAAGTATGAGATAAGTGAGGGAGAATTTAATGAGTGTTCAGAATCGTTAATATTTTCTCGTTATTTCTTCGATTTTGTGGATTTATTGCTGTTGATTTGGTCGTGTTACGCTTATTTTCGTGTAGGTCCTTACTTTCTAGAATTAGTGATAAAATATGCGCATTTTGCATTTTTTTATTATTTGGTCACGGCTGGAGCATGGGCACGACTATGGGCATGACGCAGTCTGACGTGGCAGTTTCTAGAAGGTCCAGTCAGCAGCGATTTCTAGAAGATCTACTCAGCACGCCTTCTGGAAGATGGACGAGCAGAGATGTATTAGGAGTCTTGTTTAATGTTTGAATTTAGAAAAACAATTATCTTTAGGATTATTTTATTTTAATTTCTTTGTTTATCCTTAGGCTTTGAGAGGCTATAAATACCCTCTTGGGGTAAACCTAAAGGGACATCTCATATTACAATTCTCTTATTCTTTCTAGTTTTATAAAAGCTTTCTCTTTTATTTTACTTTTCAAGTTTTTCATTTTTCTTTTCAAGCTTTGTTTTTAAATATGTTAAGTATGACTTTTGTCATCTTAGCTAAATTTTTCATAAGTCGAGAGCTGAAGCAATGACTCAATTCCAACGGGAGAACTGAAACAGGCCCTTAATATCTTCGGAATATCTCTCTCAATATATTCGCTTATTTTTCAAAACCAAAACAGTTTTTAAAATGAAATATAGACTTTTATCCAGATTGTTATTGCGATTAAATGTGTGGGAGGAAGCTCCCACTTATAGAAAGCGCATTCAACTTTCTGGGAACACACTTGGCAATATAGCTTTGGCAAGAGGGAATTGAGATCGGAATTGATGGTTATAGAAGCAATAATCCGTGTCGGTCGCCATGAACTTAAACGGTAATTGATCTACGACAATTGATGTTGATTAGTTCAATTTCCAAAGTCGGAATCAAAGATTGCCTTGGGTATTCAGTATACAAATAGAGTCTCGGGGATATCCCTTGTAGACAAAGTAACCGATGTGAATCCCGATGGGAAAATCTAATTCGATGATCTAAAGGAAATTGAGTCAAAGCGAAGCTTGATGCTGTTTTTTACCATATTCATTTATAATCTATATTTTCTTAATTTTTTACCTTAATTACCTTTTTATTTAAACTATTTTATTACTTAATTATTTTTATCAAAAACCCATATTTACTATATCACGCCTAGCATAAATAATTCATACAAAAATTCAGAATTTTCTAAGTCATTATGGAATCGACCCTTACTTCTCTATACTACGAATTTCCTTATTTATTAATCGAGAAGAATGAATTTATTTTGACATCAAAAATGACATTTATCAGTGTTATATTTAGTGGTATCAAAGCGCCAGGTTCAATCTTTCCTAGGATCTACGGTTTAGAGTCAGCGAGAGTTTATAAGTTTACATGTCTCTAACGAGTTAAGAGTATTGTCATGTCTGAAAAAAGTGATAATGAATCATTGTTTGTCTTAATTTAAGAGTTTCGACATAGAAGATAGTGTTACTTCGAGCCACGAGGGTAGGGATGAGAGTATAACTTCTTTGGTAGACGATACCAGTGACGAGTTTGTCTTGAATTTTGGGAGGTCGTAGGAGATGCGGGAGTCGATAAGGTGACTTTCTTCCAAGATCTGACAGCCTCCCTTATATACATAGTGAGAACCATCCCTAGGACACCCGCTACACCACCCGCCTAGTCAGTTCAGCTAGTCCCTCTAACTACAGTACCTCATGAGTCTCCCGTAGAGAGGCTCCAAAAGTACAAGACCACGAATTTATTCGATTCTGGAGACGATGATCCCATAAAAATTGATCAGTGGCTGAGAGAGACCCTTCGCCAGTTGTACCTTACCCCCGAGGGTATGTTAGAGTAAGTTACCACCCTACTATTCAAGGGTGACGCTCCAGACTGGTAGAAGATAGTCGAGATGGAGATGGAGCCTAAGCGACTCATCTGGGAGCCTTTTTTGGAAGATTTCCATCAGAAGTACATAGGTGAGGCTCACTATGATGATTTGAGGGATCAATTTCTATATTTGACATAAGGATAGAGATTAGTGTTCGAGTACGAGAGGGAGTTTCTCTGTCTGAGTCGTTATGGAACAGAGTTGGTGGCATTGGAGTACCACTGCTGTAAGAGGTTAAAGGAGGGCCTCTACTTGGACATCCTCACCCATCTAGCCATCAACCCACCTATAGTGTTTACTAAGTCGGTTCACCAGGTGAAGGTTTTAGATAGCGTACTACACATGAGAGCTAGAGTATCTGGCACCACTACTGGACAGAGTAGAAGGGTGTCTAAGTCATCGAGGCCTTCCCAGTCTTCATCCAAGACGTCCAGGGACTCTCAAAGATCTTGGAGGGCTCTGTCAGGTTAGCCGAGTAGGTTTAGACAGGGCACATGCAGAAGAGGCGTATCTAAGTGTAGGAGGCCTTTGACATCAGCTTCGATAGTGAGCATCGGTGGCTCGAGAAAGGTACTATCCTAATAAGATTTCTCAATCTACGGTAGGAGGCATCTGGGATTTTTCCAGTAGGGGTATTAAGGATGTTTCAGTTGTGGTTCCCTAGACCACTTCATTAGACATTGCCTTGATGCACATAGTTCAACCCCAGTGTCAACCTAGAGATCATCCCAGACAGTTCAGAAGGGTATAGGAACTTAGATGGGAGAGAGTGCTACTTCTGGACAATTTAGTAGGGGTATCGCTTGATTCGTTATCAGTACCGAGCCAAGAATGGCCTCACACTAGTATACAGTTCGGGATCAAGAGGAGTGTGATGCGATTGATATGATTTCAAGGAATTTTACGATGTTTTCTATTTCAGTCACCACATTAATAGACCCAGGATCCACACACTCTTATATCTATTATGACTTGGTGAAAGAGAGGGATATCTGACCAGAGGACCTTAAGATAGGTGTACGAGTATCCAGTCTACTACGTTTAGATGTATTTGTAGACAATGTCCACCATAGGTGCCCCATTGAGATTTGAGATGAAACTTTTTAAATAATCTAATGGAGCTACCCTGCAGAGAGCTCGATGTGATCTTGTGCATGGACTGGTTTTCAAAGCATGACGCTAGTTTGAGGTGCAAGACTAGGCAACTCTAATTTAGGAAAAATGATAGAACCAAGGTAGTGATGGTTAATAATAAGCCAAAGTGTACAAGGATTGTATCAGCCATCAAGGTACAGAGTATGATAGACCGAGGCTGTGAAGCTTTCCTGGCTCATATAATCGATACCCAAGTAACAGTTCTCAGTCTCAAGGATATCTGAACTATTTGAGACTTCCTAAAAACCAGGACTACCAACTGAATGAGAGTTAGAGTTCAACATAGAGGTGATGCCATGATCCATTTCGATGTCCATTGCTCCTTACCACATGTCACCGACAGAAATAAAGGAGTTGAAAGTCTAAATTCAAGATTTATTGGAGAAATGCTTTATCTAGCCAAGTATTTTTCCATGAGGAGCATCGATTCTTTTTTCAATAAGAATGATGGATCGATGAGGTTATGCATCAACTACTGACAACTAAACAAGTTAACCATTAAGAATCGTCATCCCCTTTCAAGGATCGACGACCTCTTTGACCAATTTAAGGGAACGTGCATATTTTTCAATATAGATTTGAGGTTGGGGTACTACCAATTGAAATTTAAGGATGCCGACATAGCCAAGACATTGTTTAGGACTAGGTATAATCACTATGAGTTCCTTGTGATGTCGTTTGGGTTCACCAATGCCCCGATAAAATTCATGGATTTAATGAACCAAGTGTTCTACCCATACTTTGATCAATTTATTGTGGTCTTCATAGATGACATCTTAGTATACTCATGATCTGAAAAGGAGCATGATTGACACCTACGTATAGTTCTGTAGACACTCCGAGACTGACAGTTGTTTGCCAAGTTTAGGAAGTACGAATTCTAGTTGTCCAAGGTTTTTTTTGGGCCATGTTATAGCAGTAGATGGCCTTCAGGTTAATCCTAAAAAGATCTAGGCAGCGTTAAAGTAAGAGACACGTAAGAACGTTACAGAGGTGTGTAGCTTTCTAGGCCTTATCGGTTACTATCGACAGTTTGTAATGGGTTTCTCGATGATAGTTGCTCCAATGACTAAACCATTTCAGAAGGTTGTGTCGTTTGTGTGAGACAAGAAAATACAATAAAGCTTTGATAAATTGATGACCATCTTGACCCAAGCTCCCATTTTGATCCAACCCAAGTCGAATAAATACTTCACTATGTTTAGCGATGCCTCGTTAAATGGACTCGGATGTGTATTAATGCAAGAAGGGAAATTAGTAGCCTATGCATCCTGCCAACTCAAGCTACATGAGTGTAATTATCCCACCCATGTTTAGAGCTTGCAGTAGTAGTTTTTGTGCTCAAGATTTGGAGACACTACCTTTTTGGCGAGAAGTGTCACATCTTAACCGACTATAAAAA
The DNA here is from genome assembly GCF_006381635.1 of Hibiscus syriacus. Classification (NCBI taxonomy): domain Eukaryota; kingdom Viridiplantae; phylum Streptophyta; class Magnoliopsida; order Malvales; family Malvaceae; genus Hibiscus; species Hibiscus syriacus. The sequence goes on from NW_024063524.1 coordinate 3,139,062, forward strand.
CCTCAAGTACCTACTCACGTAAAAGGAGTTGAACTTGAGACAACTTAGGTAGGTTGAGTTGTTAAACGACTATGAATGTGAGATTGACTACCACCCAAAAAAAGCCAATGTGGTCACAGATGCTTTGAGTAGGAAGTCAATGTCATAGTTGATTGCATTGTTAGTACGTTTGAGTTTATCTAGTAATGATGGACTTTTACCCAAGTTGTAAGTTGAGACTGATTTAGTGGGCGAGTTTAAGATGTTGTTGTAGACACTCGTTTTGTCCGGGATATAATTATTATTATTATTATATTATTAATATTGTTTATTTTTATTTGTTGCAGACCCGTACTCGTGTTAGTTCCAGCTCTTACATGAGGCCAGCACGCCCAAGCCACCAAATTTCGTCATGACTTACGTCAAAGAGCACCTGCAAATAACACCAATTCATCAGACAAATCCATCGAAAGTTGAAGAAAATTTCCAAGTCAGAGACAAATCCCCAACCTAATCCTGACCTACTCCAATCACATTTCACCAAATAAAGCAATGAAGAAAAAAAAAGAAAAAGACAAAAGGGATTAGGTGAAGGAAAAAGTATTACATTTGGAAGGGCTCTCAGTTTTTAAAGGAGGCGGAAAACAATTTGAGGAGAGAGCTGCGACGCGAATGAACAGGGGAGAGGGTTCCAATGGGTTTCTGTCGAGAGAGGAGAGTTTGAGAAAATAGGGGAAGCGGCTGGGGCTTGCTTAGTCTAGGTTAGGTGTAAAATTAGGATTTATATTACATTTTTAGGGTAAATTAATATTAGGTCCTGTATGTTTAGGCGCATTTTCGTAAATTGATTCATTAGTCTTGTTGTTTTGTATTATAGTCCTCAAATCGAGTCTCTTGATGTTTTAATTTGGTCTTTATACTTTGTGTGCGTTTAATTTTCATCCTACATGTTGATTTATTTAATTTCTTTCGTTTAGACATTAGAGTTCCAACTTTTTGCATGTTGTATTTTGGTCTTGAATATGTTTGGGTTTATTGCTGATGGAGTCACGCTTGTTTTTAAATTAATACATTTTGGTCTCCGAGTCAAAACATGCATATTGATTATTTGGCCTTTGTATTTCATGAATGTTTTACTTTACCCCCTGTTTTAGTCCAATTAAATTTCTGTCTATTTTTTACATTTAGCATGTAATTTTGTTGATTTCTATATTAGTTACTATAGTGTGTTTGCTTATATTTCTCTTTGTTTATGTTTTGTGCGCATTGTGTTCATAATCTCTGTTTTAATCTATTTTCTGTTTTGTGATTATTATAACTCTAATACCTGAAATGTTAAAGCTATCTTGATTCATGACTCGATGCTTATTGGCTAAAATCCCTGATTTTGAGGTTAAATATATTGATTATTTGGATTAGACCACTGGAGTAAATAAGCTTTCATATGATAATTTTGTAAATAGTCCTAGGCTCCTTTACATCTAATTTTATACTATAAATTTGGTAATAAGAGGAATGTCATCTATTTTTTATTAAGGCGTTTTAAGTATCCCGAATATCATTATGTACTTGTGTGGTCATCTAGATCTAGGCTTTTACATCATTTAATTAATTCACGTATGATAATCTTCGAATCTTATGATATGTATTAATGTACATATATTTATTTTGAGCATGGTGTTGATGCATATAGATTTAGATTTAAAAAAAAAAAGAATTGTATGATACCCTCATTCGCATAACTTGATATTATTACATAATTGGATTAAGGGTAATACCCTTTTAATTTAAAATTATTTTAAGTAGGTTGTCTTAACTTATTAGATATATTCTTTTGACGATTTTAAATTAAAAGTGTATCCCATTATTGACATCAAAAAATGATCCATCACTTTAAAATTTAGGAATGGGAGAAAAAGAAATATTCGACTATTTAAATTTATCGAGAAAAGATAGTTAGAACATATCTAAGATATGGTCTCGATATTCGTAAATAATCGAATATTCTTTATCTTTCTAAAGGCTTGGTAATTTTAATTTAATCAATTTTGGTGCTTGGAAATATGGTAAAATTCATGTGTTGTTGTTTTGTCGGGGATCATAAACCAAATTAAACTCGAATTTGTAAATTTCATTGCAAAGACATTAATTAATCGACAAGGTGCCGATTTAGGGCGCTGTGGGGGTGCTAATCCTTCCCTACGCGTAACCGACTCTCGAACTCATTTTTTTGTAACGGGGACCTAAATTTGTTGTTTTAATTAAAATTAAATTTTATTTAAAATGACAAAGCGTTTTTGGGTTCCCAATCACACCCTAATCAAAGATTGGTGGCAACTTTTCGAACCTGTGTTTTAATTGTGAATGAATTTCCAAATTTTCGAAACGATAGGTTTTCTAAAATCACATTGTTTTTAATAAAAATTGTAATCTTAAGAAAATAATTAAAAATGATGCGGTTTTCAAAATCTCGCGCCCCCACTTTAAAAATTGTTTCGACAGTTGTAAAGTTTTGATAGTCACCTGAGGGCTCACATGGAGCAAGTTCATCGAGGCGAGGCCTCGAGTTTTGAGTTACTTGATGGAGACGTACTTTTCTTTAGAGGTCATTTGTTTGTTCCTTCAGTCGAGCAATTGCATAGTAAAATCCTCCATGTGGCATATTGTATTCCACTCATAGTTCATTTAGGTAGTAATAAGATGTATCAAAGCTCCGAAGCTTGTATTGGTTGCCAGGCATGAAGAGGGAGGTGTCTGAGTTCATTGTGAAGTGCTTGGAATGTCAACATGTAAAGGCGAAACACTAGGTTCCTACGTTGTTAATCCAACCAATTCAGATACTGTAGTGAAAGTGGGACAAAGTGACTATGGACTCTGTGATGGGGTTACCTATAACTATATAGAGCCATGATGTGGTTTGGGTTATCATTAACCGTTTGACCAAGACTGCTCACTTCTTTCAAGTTCGGATACATTACACCTTAAAACAATTAGCATAGTTGTATTTCTGCAAGATTGTGTGGTTGCATAGGATACCTTCATCTATCATTTCAGATAAAGACCATCTTTTTACCCCTCTATTTTAGAAAGCTCTCCATAAATCTTTGGGCACAAAACTCCATTTTAGCACTGCTTTTCACCCTCAGACGGATGGTTAGTCTGAGCGCATCATTTAGATCCTAGAAGACATGCCTAGGTACACCATCATAAACCTTTAGGGTAGTTGGAAGGACCATTTTCCACTAGTCGAGTTTGCCTACAACAATAACTATCAATATAGTATCCAAATGGTTTTGCCTAAGTCTTTATATGGACGCAAGTGTAGGACTCTGCTTTGTTGGATAGATCTTAGTGAGGGAAAGTTTGTGGGCCTGGATTTAATTAGAGAAACTAAATAAAAGGTTTGATTGATTCAGATTTGGTTGGAGAAAGCTTCCAATAGGAAAAGGTAGTATGCAGACTTGAAACGTGAGGATATTGAGTTTGTCGTGGGGGACAAAGTGTTTCTCAATGTGTCTTCATGGAAAAATGTACTCTGGTTTGGATTCAAAGAAAAGTTAACCCCGCATTTTATAGGGTCATATGAGATACTTATGAGAGTTGAACATGTAGTTTATTACTTGGACTTACCCCTGGAGTTGGAGCGCATCCATAATGTTTTCCATATCCATGCTTAGAAGGTACCATTCTGAACCCTCTCACATCATACCCTTAGAGTAGATCGAGGTAAGCCAAGACAGGACCTATAAGGAATATATGATAGGGATCTTTCCAAGGTAAGTTAATGAGCTAAAGAACAAGTAGATTCCCCTAGTGAATGTTTTGTGAATGAACCATGGCGTCGAAAAAACAACTTGGGAAACTGATGAGGACTTGCAACTTCAGTATCCACATATATTCTACCTAGGTAAATTTCAAGGACAAAATTTCTTATTAGGAGGGGAGAGTCTTAGGTTAGGAGTTTTGGGTTGACCCGAGATAGTTAGACGAGCCTAAATTACCTTGTAAGAGAGTTAGACCCATTTGGGTTGTAGATTGGTCTTGGTTGGAGGCCTAATTGATGTTAAAAAGCGTATTTTTAATCCAATGATGAAATTTTAAGGACCAAGTATAGGAGATGATATCACATCTATTTTTCTTCTCTTTTTCACCACACTCACCTTTGTCTTCTTGTTCTCTTTTTCATCTTCTTCTTTCTCTCCAATAGTAGTCAAAGGTTAAAACTTTATATTCCTCTAAGCTTATTTCAAGGGTTCAAAGGTAAGAAACAATATCTCCATCTCAAGAGCTTCAATTCAAGCCCAAAATGCAAGTTTTGGTCATAGTTTCATAAAACATGTTTTAGAGGGGTTTATGAAACTAAACATTTTCATCTTGTTTTTTTATGGATTTAAGTGTTAGGAAGTATGCTTAACTTCAATCCAAGCTTCTAAAATGCATTAGTAACTCATTTACCTTACTTTGATTATTGAAAAATGTTAGAGAAAGCTTCAAGTTAAGAGAGAGAGATATTAAACCTTGGGTGATTTAAGGGAGTTTCCAAAAATTAAGAATTAAGGTAACACATTTACAACTCTTTCATACCATTTGTGAATCATTAGGATCCATCTAGCTAGAGAGTTTGAGATGTAGATCATTCATGGTAGATTCAAAAATTTGATTTTTGTGGCATGTTTAAATACCTATTATGATCTCTTACTTTATACATAAGACTTTAATAATGATTGGGGACCTCAGTAGGGCATCCTGGGTAACTTTGAGATACAAATTTGTGCCCAAGGAGGATATTTATGGGTTTGGGTATCGGTACTGGAAGAACAATACCGATATTGCTCTTGCGAGGAACAACATGAGGGAATTTTAGTGAAAAAGTATCGATACTTCTTCATGAGTATCGATACATTAGGTAAAGCATCGATAGTCCTCATAGGAGTATCGATATCAGGGTATTTTTCAAAATATCTAAGCCAATTCTAGTATCGGTACTCAAAGAGTTCGGTACTCAAAGAGTATCGGTACTCAAAGAGTATCGCTACCCTAGCTTAAGAGTATTGTTATTATCCTAGCAGTATCGACACTACCCACCATTTTTCAACTTGTTTTAACCTTGTAGTATCGATACTCAAGGGTGAGTATTGGTACCATCGAACACCTTTGGGAAATAAGCCCAGGTGAATGAGAGGTTATGATTTGAGGTACCCAAGAGCACTAATACACAATCAATAAGACTACAAGAAAGAACCATAAACTGTACGTAATTAGAACTAGAAACAATATCAATTAGGGAAACATAAAAGTAGCCTTGTTTGACGCTAAAAAATAATCAGAATACCCGAGTTACTTAGGCGAGAAAGTTAGCAACGAAGTATAGAATTTTCGGATATCCTTAGGTAGTGCGCGAGGCATTTGAGACTAACTCTATTTTTGGTACTTATGTATTTTGGAGACTATTGTTGGGAGCTCCCGATGTTTTTAAATCCTTATATATTGTAAATATATTATACTCTGGGTATTTTATATTGTGCTTGAATGTAAATTTGGTGAAATATTTTCAAAAAAATGGTTAGTCATTTAGGTGGTTCCATGTAACATTCTAATCATCTGGATTTTGGGTCAGATTTGATTAGAGTGTTATAACAAGTACATGATATCACATGTATCCTAAAACCCGATATATCCTAAAATTTGGTGTATCCTAAAACACTTTTTCAACATTCCTAAAAAAATATCTCTCCAACATAAACCCAAAAAGTTGCAAAGATCCCAAAAAAATATTACATATCTCCAAAATAAATATCTCTTACATAATCGTAAAGGTTAATACACAATCTACATTTATAGAGTCAAATGTTAGGACTGTCAGAGCACCCTATGGTGCAGCGAAAACGCAACGCGACGGTCTCACCCGCGATCCAAGTATGTTAAATCTAAAACTGGGAGGAAGGGATGTGATTACTTACGTTGGGTTCCTTGTAAATCAACAAAGACAACAGCGGCTATTGATGATCACAAACGGTTCGAATCCTAGCCTCCACGAAAACTGTCTCAGCCTCTACTCAGTTCACCCGGTTGAGAACAAAATTTAACTTTTCCCAAAATTGTTTTGAGAAAACGGATGAAGATTATGTGCGGCTGTTATACCTCACTTATCTTTAAATATCTTAGTTACCCTAACATATTAGGGTTTTTTTTATTTTTGAATTAATTAAACTCTTATTTAATTAATTCAAATTAAATATCCATTAAAGACTTATATTTCGAATTGCACTCTTTAATGTTTATTTAATCTCTTATTTAATTACTCCAAATTAAATATCCATAAAAAGAATTGTAATCAAAATTGCATTCTTTTAATGTTTATTTACTATATTTGGGATAACTAAAATCATATGTATATCAAATATACATGTATTAACTCTATATATATATTTTAGTAACGTACAAAAATAGTACATCTTTGCTCATTTCAACCCTAGGGTGTGACCCTATAGGTTCTTGTAACATTAGTAGTAATTATTAGAACAATTCTAATATTACAAACAATGAGTGACATCTAGAATATATCATTGTCACCTAAGTTACAAGAAATTATGATTTGACATATCATCTTCGTGATTAACTCTTTTATGCATTACATTCTTTTGTCATTTATATCTAGAATAGGAACAAGTCTTGGAATATATAGCCTTTCTATTCTTTCTTGATATCTAGAGTAGACTATAATTAACAAATAATTTGTGATATCTCATATCAACTTATTCGAGCATGTCCATGCATTTCTTGTATCACTCAACCAAGTGGCCTATGATATATTTTCTATTATGTAGGAAGGACAAATCATATCTTAATCATACACACCCTACTACATATATCGAGATATATTCAATAACATTCTTTATAGTGCAACCAGTTACAAAGCATGTTTAATTGTATCAAAATATACAACAATATATGTTGAGATAGTAATGATCTCAAGTCTGATTATCATACATATAGTCATCACCAAGAGCAATGTTGTAACTGTCACATAATAATCCAAGACATATGCTCATAGTGGGTCAATCCAATACATTGTTCTCTAAAAATATAATCATGTATCAATTCTGACATAACTATGTCAATGAAAACTCATTGTCAACAATCAATAACATGTTAGTCTTAAGTGTATTATTATTGTCCATGCACATAATAATACTTGACTAAGGATTTTTTAATAATAATAATTACATTATTATATGGAATTTATTAACTTTCAGTTTATGTTAAAGACATATATAATTAAAAACTATAGTGGCAATTTCTTTATTCAATAAAATCGGTAAATAAAATGTATCATTACAATCATCATATGATTGATCTTTGGGCACACTCTAACAATCTCTCACAAGCACTAAGACCAATCAATCACATATCTAATATTGAATGACTCAGTGTGATGATCATGCTTCTGTTGTGTCAGAGGCTTCGTCAAGGGATCAATAATGTTGTTATTCGTGTGTACTCTGCATATTTCCACGTCTCCTAGATCTATGATCTCTCAAATGAGATGGAAACGCCTAAGAATATGTTTGGACCATTGATGAGATATGGGTTCCTTTACTTGTGCAATGGCTCCATTGTTATCACAACGAAGTTCTACAGTATCTGACATGCTAGGAACAATCCCTAGTTCGGATATGAATTTCTTGATCCAAATATCGTCTTTTGCTTCTTCACTGGCTGCAATATACTCAGCCTTTGTTTTAGAATTAGATACTATGTCTTACTTTGAACTTTTCCAACTCACAGCACCTCTGTTAAGATAAAACATAAAACCCGATTATGATCGTTAGTCGTCCTTGTCAGTTTGGAAGCGGGCTTCAGTATAACATTTTACATAAACAAGAAAAATATCATTAGTTCTTCTTAAGTACTTAAGGATATTTTTAACTGCAACCCAGTGTTTCTCAACAGGATTTGCCTGATGACAGCTCGGCATGCTCAAAGGAGATGATACATATAGTCGAGTACATATCATGGCATACATGATAGAACCAATAGCCGAAGCATATGGAATCTTACTTATTCATTCTCTTTCTTGAGATGTTGAAAGAGATATTTCCTTCGAATGAGAAATAACATGTCTCATAGGCAATAATCCTTTATTGGATTAATCCATACTAAACCTTTTCAACACTTTGTTTATTTATGTACTTTGACTCAAACCTAGAAGTCGTCTAGATCTATCTCTATATATCCTAACTCCTTAGATATACGCTGCCTCACTCAAATATTTCATAGAAAAGTAACTACCCTACTAAGTCTTAACAAACTATAAAGTAGGTATATCATTTTCTATGATGAGTATTTCATGTACATACAAGATTAGGAAATAAATAATGCTCCCACTAGCCTTCTTATAAACACAAGGCTCATCTTCTTTTCTGGTAAAACCAAACTCTTTGATTGCATAATTGAATTGAAGATTCCAGGCTCAAGAAGCTTGCCTTAGTCCATAAATAGAACTCTGTAGCTTGCAAACATTTACAACATTTCCTGGAGTGACAAAACCTTCTGGTTATGTCATATACACATCCACTTCGAGTTTTCCATTAAGGAAAGTGGTTTTGACGTCTATTTTCTAGATTTCATAATCATGGAATACATCTATTGCAAGCGAAATTCGGATTGATTTAAACATAGTAGTAGGGAAAAAGTTTTGTCATAGTCTATACCATGAACTTTTCGAAAACCTTTAGCGACTAATCGCCCCTTGTATGTTTGTACGTTACCATCCATATCAATTTTCTTCTTGAAAATCCGATTATACCCTATACATTTAACCAATTCGAGTGGTTCAACCAAAGTCCATACTTGGTTTACTAACATGGAATACATCTCAGATATCATGGCTTCAAGCTATTCCTCATATTCTGGGCTCGACACTGCCTCTTGATAAGTTCTAGGTTCATCTTGATCCATAAGAAGAATGTATCCATGTGTGGTAACGAGAAATCCATATCTCTCAGGTGCATGGTGTTCTCTTATAGATCTGTGCAGTGGTTGTGTTTCTAAATATATTGATTGTTCCTTAACAATTTATGGAATATGCTCAACCTCAGGTTAAGTAAACCGTTGTTTTTTAACTTCTCCAAGTTCAATATTTCTACCCTTTCCTTTCTTTGAGAGAAATTATCCTTTGAGAAAAACTCACGTTCAAGTGAAAACACTTTGTTCTTTTTAGGGTTAAAGTATCCCTTAGTTGCTTTAGGATATCCAACAAAAATACACTTATGAGATTTGGGTTCGAGCTTTATAGACATCTGATGTTTGACATATGCTTCACAACCCTAAATCTTTATAAAAGACATAATAGGATGTTTCCTACTCCACATCTCATATGATGTCTTTTGAACAAATTTAGATAGAACACGGTCTAGTGGGAAAGTTGTTGTTTCAAATACATGTCCCCATAAAGAAGTCGGAAGATCACTATGACTTATCATTGATCAACCTATATCTAACAACGTTCAATTCCTCCTCTCATAAACTTCATTCCACTGTGGCATGCCAGGTGTTGTAAGCTGTGAGACAATCCCACATTCTTTTACGAGTTCATCAAATTCTATGCTTAAGTATTCTCCACTTCGATCTGATTGAAGTGCCTTAATACTCTTGCCTAGTTGATTTTATACATCATTTTTGAATTCCTTAAACTTTTCAAGGGCTTCATATTTATGGCACATAAGGTAAATATACCCATACTGACTAAAGTCATCAATGAAAGTAATAAAGTATTAGAATCCACCTCTGGCTTGTGTATTTATTGGCCCACATACATCACTATGTATTAATCCTAATAAATCACTTGCTCGCTCACATTTACTGTTAAAATGAGCCTTATTCATTTTTCCTAATAAGTAAGATTGACATACATTCATTTGTTTGAAAATAAATGAATCTAAGAATTCATCTTTATAAAGCTTTGATATGTGTTTCTCACTTATATGGCCTAAACGACAGTGACAAAGATAAGCTTGATTTGAGTCATTTATTTTTAATATTTTAGTATTTATGTTATACATGGTGTTTTCTTGATCTAAAATATAAATACCATTAACTAATTGTGTCGAACTATAAAAACATTATCGAGATAAAAAGAACAACAATTATTCTTAATAATAATCTCAAACCCAATCTTGTCCAAACATGAAATATAAATAATGTTTTAGTTAAACTAGGCACAAAATAACAATCTTCTACATGTAAATCAAGTCAACTAGGCAAAGATAAAACATAGGTTCATATAGCTAATGCAATAACTCTTGCTCCATTTCCAACTCGTAGGTTCACATATCATTTAGCCAGATTCCTTCTTTTTTGCAGTTCTTGTATAGAAATAAAAATATGAGAACCACAATCGGTATCTAATACCCAAGAAGTATATGTTGAAAAATTAACATCAATAACATAAATACCTGAGAAAGACGTTCCATTTGCTTTTTCCTTTTCGACATTTTCAAGGTACAGTGGCTAGTTCCTATTCCAGTGTCCGGTCTTCTCGCAATGGAAACATTTTCCTTCTTTGTTAAGTATCCCTTAGCGTTTCAATGAATCCTTTCCTTTGGGCTTGGGCTTGCCATTTCCCTTAGACTTTGCCACTTTTTTTATTTCCCTTTCCTTTGTCCTTGCGGACCATCAGAATGGGCTTAGGTTCAACCTTTTTCATGTTACTTTCATCAATTTGTAACATGCCAAGTAACTGTGGAAAAGCCTTGTTAATTTCATTCATGTTGAAATTAAAAACAAATTAATTGATGCTATATAGAAATGATTGCATGATAACATCAGTAGCGAATTCATCTTTGAAAGGAAATCTCAATTTTTCCAACGTTTTGATGTAGCTCATTATCTTGATGACATGAGCTACTACAGAAGATCCCTCTGCCATCTTGCATTAAAATAAAGCTTTAGAGGTCTCATACCTCTCTTGACTTGCTTGTCCCTCGTATAACTCCTTGAGGTTTTGGATCATCTCATATGAAACCATATCCTCATGTTGTTTTTGAAGCTCAGTAGTCATGGTGGCAAACATTATACATCCCACGTCTAACATATCATCCATATGTTTCTTATATTTGTCTTTATTAGCTCTAGAAGCATTAACTGTCAGCTCATTAGGAACATGTTCTTCAATGATAAATTATTTCCTTTCTTGTCTGATAATAATTCTCAAGTTGTGAAACTAGCCAAGAAAGTTTATGCCATTCAATTTCTCATTCTCAATTAGTGACCGCACTGATAAATTGTTGTTGTTTGCTATTGAATCTACAACAATGGAAATATTAAAATGAGTAATTTACCGAATTTAAAATTTACAAATAGGTCTTTGTTTACAAATTACTCCCACTATTTTATTCAAAATTAAAAACCTTCTCATCTTTAATTTTGAAAAAAATCAACAAAAATTTTTCTAGTGAGTGAGGATCCATAATTAATCATTTTCCTAAATCAGGTTAACTTTTCTTTTAGGATAATTATTATTTAGGTAAGTAACACTTTACTAATTACATCTCATGTAACTCCTCTATTTGGTGAAAAACTCTTGTTCGTATCATCTTATGATTCATCCAAATCATTAACCTCTAGGTTTCTAATCCTATTAGAATAACCTAGCTAAGTTATTACCAATATTTCAACTGGAGAATATCGCTTGCTTATTCTTCACGTATAACCAAGATAGATTTATGTGCCAATTCTTTGACAAAGCCCACACAATATTTATCGAAGCCTTGATAAGGGTAAATATTAGACAGTTAAGTTAACATAGATTATAAAGAGGGATTTACGTAAATATCTCATCATTGTATGTTTTAATTTTAGGCCCTTATTGATCTCATCAACATTCATTCTTATTTTAGCATGCTAACATATCATTTTTTGTATCACATACATGACAGATATAAGCAATAAATAAGATGCAATGGTTATAGCCCAAAAACAATATAACTAAAGTGGCTCATCCTAAGCTGGGAGAACCAAAAGCCCTAAAATCTAAGACTGCTCTCTAAGTATCTTCTCGCCTTTAGCTCAACTCGTTCTTCTGCTCCTTTTGAATCTTCATAAGAGTACAATTTAAGAAACTCATTTTACATACGAGGATATAAGATGAGAAGATAAATACAACTGAAATATGGAAAGGCATGACACACAGACCGTATTTTAAAATTACAACCATTGTAAATTGAAAATAGGGCTATAACCATGCATGTCAAACACCGTGAAAAAACACAAATCATATATACACGTCGTTATGCATTTGTTAAAATTACAAATATGGGCTTACAATCTATGTTGCTTATGAATGGGTCAAGGGGCGAAGCCCCTTCCGACGCGGCCACTCTAAAATTTTGAAAAATAGCACTTATTGTTTCTATAGAAAAACTATGATTGATAACATTTATCAACAAAATTATGTTTTTGGGATTTTCTATCCCTTAGGTTTTCCCGCATTGGAATAACCATTGTTCTTCTACCGGATCCGATCTTCTTGAATTATGTTTCGATATAACAAATTTAAAGGCAAAATGTTTTTGCACTTGAATTGAATTTATTCAAAGTTTTCAAAAGGTTTCAAAAATAATTCAAAGTCCATTAAATTAGGATTTGAACAAAAATGTTAAGAGGTACCGATACCCTCCAGGAGTATCCATACCCCCAAGAAGGCTCAAATTCCATAATGCAGAAAAGGTATCCATACCCCCAAGGGGTATTCATACCCCGGGTACCGATATCCCCACAGGGGTATCCATACCCCCTGGCTGCAACGGCTAGTTTAATTTGAATTTAATGAAGGAGTACTGATACCCTGTGTAGGGGTATCGATACCCCCTATTATGGGCAGCCTTTTTTAGCATAAAAATAATCCCCAAACGGCTCCAAAACATCCCCAACGACTATATACAACTTCAAACTCATTTCAAGCTATAAATACAAGCTGAGGACACTTGAAGAAACAAGAGAACAACTATCCAAGAATCAAACACAAGAGAAGAGTTTTTCATTCTTATTTTCATCTTTCTCTTGTAAATATTTTGTTCTTGTGAGCTCAATCTTGTAAACAGCTACCTTAGAGAGGTTTTCTTATTTACATTTCTTATCATTTGTAAAGGGGAAAGGTTCTAGCTAAGCCCGTGTAAAAGCTAGGGAAATGTTATAGTTTATCCGGTGAAAAACTAGGGAGTTGTAAAGGTTATCTGTTTATCCTTGAAAAAGAAAGAACAAATTAGTGAATTTGTTAGAAAACCCTTGGTGAGGAACTAAGGTAGTGGATGTAGACTTGGTTGATAAGTCGAACCACTATAAATAGATGTGCAATTCTTTATCTTTCAATCTCCTTACTCCCTAAACACAAAAACCATTCCGACCCCTCTTTGTAAACCGTTTCGATTGTTAATTCAAGCTTCCAAAGATCCCAATAATTAGCATCATAGGCTAACTCATTAAAAGGTTTAACCATCTTTAGATGATCCTAGAAGAAGCTCTACCAATTCCCGACACAACCGAGAAGATGCCTTCTACCTCTAGCTCGTTCTACATGGAAGACTCCCTACCAACCGACAAACCTCCATACTTCAATGGAGTCAACTATCATCATTGGAAGAAATTAATGAAGGTATTCATCCAATACAATGATCTTGATGCATGGGAGATAATCGAGAACGGCTACTCTTCTCCAAAGAAGAAGGATAAGAAGAGGAGTGATAAAGAACGGAATAAATCTCAACTTAATGCCAATGTCATGCACATGTTGTTTTGTGCATTTGGTCCTGAAATCTATGAAGGGGTTTCTTCATGTTCAAGTTCCAAGGAGCTTTGGAATAAGCTCGAGGAAATCCATGGAAACAAGAAAGAAGAACCAATAAAGGTGACGTCTCTAATGGCTCGTGAAGAGCCCGAGGTATCTTTTAACTTAAATGAATTTAATTCATATACGTTTGATGAGTTACAAGATGCTTTTAATAGGTTATATTCGGAGTTTGAGACCATGAACTACAAATATAAGAAAATAATTTCAAAATTTAAAATCGAAAACGATTTTCTTTTGAAAACAAAAATAGATTTTGAAAGCTAAAATGAAATTTTGAAAAATGATTCAGAGCTTTCAAAAATAAAAATTTAAAGTTTTGAAAAATAAAATTTTGATTTAAAAGTTAAGCTTGAATACTTAAAAAAAGAAAAAGAAATCATTTTAAATAATTCATTTAGTTCGATAATGACAATATGCTCACATTGTCATTATCATGGTCATAATGAACATACTTGTCCTTTGAAGAAAGGAAAACGTTTTAAAATTAGACAAGTATGGGTTCCGAAGGGAACAAGGGGCATTAAAACTAATGACCAAGGATCCAAAGCAATTTGGATACCAAAATCTACTTAAATGTCTCTTGTAGGTGTGTGGGAGCAATGGTGATGAAAGTGATGATATTCAAGATGCTCTAGCCACACATGAAAAGGAATGGGTAACCTCTAAGCTTAATGTTCTTAAGTTTAGTAATTTGGTTGCTCATTTGATTTTAACCGTGCATGAGTTTTGTTTTTAAATGACTATAAATTATTGTTTTAATCTCATGTATGTTAAAAAGGTTTTATGATGAACATTTTAAAGTTTTAATGATTTTTCAAAAAAATTAATTCATCATAATAAAATTTTGGTCAAAATTGGTTTTAAATGCAAATGATATCTCTCTAACAATTGATATCAATTTTTCAAATACTTTGATTTTACAAATTTTAAATTTTTGACCTAAATTTGAATTTTTTTTGCATGTGGTTTAAATGAAAATGATATCTCTTTAACAATTGATATCAAAAATTTTCAAATGCATAACATTTTTGGAAAACTTTATGCATATGATCTTAAAATCAACAATTGGTATTGCATAAAGTATTTTAGACTTGGATATATTAAATTTCATGTGCTACTAACATGTTTGTTATTCTTTGTTGAAATTCAATTTTGTTTAAGTGTCAATATCCTAAAAGCTTAATTTTGTTTGGAATGCATTTATTGAGGGGGAGCTTTTATTTTTCAAATGAATTTTAAATGTCAAATTTACCACTTACTCTCCAATGTTATTTTAGAACTTTAAAGATTGAATTATTTTTTATATAACAAAAAGGGGGAGAAGTTTGGTTTGAACAATTTAACATCTTAATGAAAAAGGGAGAGCTTAACATTTTCATATATTTTCCAACAGTTGGTAACAATTGATATCATTTTATTAACAATTGGTATCTTTTTCATTAAACATTTTATTAAGGGGGAGTTTTGCCAAAAACAATTTTTCAAATATTTTTTTATTATATCAAAAAGGGGGAGATTGTTGAATTATGTTTCGATATAACAAATTTAAAGGCCAAATGTTTTTGGACTTGAATTGAATTTATTCAAAGTTTTCAAAATGTTTCAAAAATAATTCAAAGTCCATTAAATTCAGATTTGAGCAAAAATGTTAAGAGGTACCGATACCCCCAGGGGTATTCATACCCCCATGAAGGCTCAAATTCCATAATGCATAAAGGGCATCCATACCCCGGGTACCGATTCCCCCCAGGGGTATCCATACCCTTTGGCTACAACGGCTAGTAACGACTAGTTTAATTTGAATTTAATGAAGGAGTATCGATACCCTATGTAGGGGTACCGATACCCCCTATTATGGGCAACCTTTTTTAGCATAAAAATAATCCCCTAACGGCTCCAAAATATCCCCAATGGCTATATACGACTTCAAACTCATTTCAAGCTATAAATACAAGCTCAGGACACTTGAAGAAACAAGAGAACAACTATCCAAGCAATCAAACACAAGAGAAGAGTTTTTCACTCTTATTTTCATCTTTCTCTTGTAAATATTTTGTTCTTGTGAGCTCAATCTTGTAAACAGCTACCTTGGAGAAGTTTTCTTGTTTACATCTCTTATCCTTTGTAAAGGGGAAAGGTTCTAGCTAAGCTCGTGTAAAAGCTAGGGAAATGTTCTAGTTTATCCAGTGAAAAACTAGGGAGTTGTAAAGGTTATCTCTTTGTCCTTGAAAAAAAAAGAACAAATTAGTGAATTTGTTGGAAAATCCTTGGTGGGGAGCTAAGGTAGTGGATGTAGACTTGGTTGAGAAGTCGAACCACTATAAATCACTGTGCAATTCTTTATTTTTTCAATCTCCTTACTCCCTAAACACAAAAATCATTCCGACCCCTCTTTACAAACTGTTCCGGTTGTCGATTCGAGCTTTCGAAAATCTCAACAGATATGTCATCGCATACCCGCCGATCATTATGTCAACGATTAACATATGAATTTCGTAAAATCCTTGTAGCAACATACTAATTGTAAAATTCATTAACATATTGACATCTTAATCGTAACTTTAATTGATTACCGATTTCACACAAATATCACGTAACAGTCGAAAACAATAAAACCAAAATATGCATCAACCAAGAATTTAACCTGAATCTGGATTGTACAAGTGGCTCTGATACCACTGTTGGACTGTCAGCGCACCTCATGGCATAGTAGAAACATTACGCAACAGTCTCACCAACGATCCAAGTATGTTAAATCCAAAACCGGGAGGAATGGATGCGATTAATTACATTGGGTTCCATGTAAATAAGCAAATATAGCAGTGGCTATTGATGATCACGAATGGTTCAAATCTCAGCCTCCATGAAAAATGTCTCGGTATCTACTCAGTTCACCTGGTTGAGAGCAAAATTTAACTTTTCCCAAAACGGTTTTGAGAAAGCAGCTGAAGATTAAGTGCGGCTGCTAGACCTCACTTATCTTTAAATATCCGAGTTACCCTAACATATTAGGGTTTTGTTATTTCGAATTAATAAAACTCTTATTTAATTAATTCAAATTAAATATCCATTAAAGACTTATATTATGA
Organism: Hibiscus syriacus; assembly: GCF_006381635.1. Classification (NCBI taxonomy): domain Eukaryota; kingdom Viridiplantae; phylum Streptophyta; class Magnoliopsida; order Malvales; family Malvaceae; genus Hibiscus; species Hibiscus syriacus. The sequence goes on from NW_024063524.1 coordinate 3,155,979, forward strand.
ATTACACTCTTTAATGTTTATTTAATCTCTTATTTAATTATTCTGAATTAAATATCTATTAAAAGAGTTGTAATCAGAATTACATTCTTTTAATATTTACTTACTATATTCGGGATAACTAAAATCATATGTATATCAAATATATATATATATATATATATTAACTTTAGATATATATTTTAGTAACGTACAACAAATTGTACATCTTTGCTCATTTCAACCCTAGGGTGTGACCCTATAGATTTTTGCAACGTTAGTAGTAATTATTAGAACAATTCTAATATTATAAACAATGAGTGACATCTAGCAATATGTCATTGTCACCTAAGTTACAAGAAATTATGATTTGATATATCATCTTCGTGATTAACTCTTTTATGTATTAAATCTTTTTGTCCTTAATATCTGGAATAGGCACGAGTCTTGGAATAGTCACACTTGTATAGCACATCTGTTGTTTCTTGATATCTAGAGTGTACTATAATTAAGGAATAATTTGTGATATCTCATATCAACTTATTCAAGTATGGTCATGCATTTCTTGTCTCACTCAATCAAGTGGCATGTGATATATTTCCTATTATGTATGAAGGACAAATTCTATATTAATCATACACACCCACTACATATATCGAGATATATTCAATAACAGTCTTTATAGAGCAACCTGTTATGAAGCATGTTTAACTGTATCAAAACATACAACAATATATGTTGAGATAGTAATGATCTCAAGTCTGAGGATCATACATATAGTCATCACCATGAGCAATGGTGTGACTGTCACATAATAATCCAAGACATATGCTCATAGTGGGTCAATCCAATACATTGTTTTCTAACAATATAATCATGTACCAATGCTGACATCTCTGTGTCAATGACAACTCATTGTCAAAAATTAATAACATGTTAGTCTTAAGTGTATTATTATTGTCTATGCCCATAATAATACTTGACTAAGGATCTTTTAATAATAATAATTACATTATTATATGGACTTTATTATCTTTAAGTTTATGTTAAGCACATATATATAACTAAAAATAATAGTATCAAAGCCTTTATTCAATATAATCGATAAATAAAATGTATCATTACAATCATCATATAATTGATCTTTGGGCATACTCTAACATCAAATACTTGGTCACCATGAATTCTTTTTCCATGAGAATTCTTGCCTAAAATAAATATTTACTTTATTAAATAAACCTAATTATCAAGTAATCTTCAACCATTAGAAATACAATAAAATCTAACTTAATCTCCAATAATAGTTTAGGTCAAAACATAACAAATCTCCCTCTTTACCTAAATTTCTCCCAAAATTGGTCTTCAAGTCTTCAACAACTTCAATCTTTACGTAAGTCACATATCCGTTGAAGCACCACTGTTAAGTCTTCAACAACTTTAAATCTTACTCAATATCCATTGAAGTACCACTAGATCAGTTGAGAATTGTTCCCTTGCAACCAAACTCGTTGCAACAAATTCAGCTTGCATGTCTCTAAAATCGCTAACAAAATCCGCAACAAATTTCTTTAAAAATCCACAATCCGAACCATAACTCCAATATCACTTGTTAGGAATTTGTAAAGGAAAAATAACCAAGGCGATATCAACATAAATTAAAACATGCACAACATACGAGATTTAACGTGATTGAGCCTTGCTTGCCTCCATGAGCGAGATGAATAAAATTCCACTATAAACGTAGAGAACACGAAGAGTACAAATACATTATATATATATCCTAGAATTCGGTGTATTCCAAAATATTCTTCTAACATTACTAAAAAAATATCTCTGCATCATAAACCCCAAAAGTTACAAAAATCCCAAAAGTTACAAAGATCAAAAATAATTATCTCTCGCATATCCCTATAGACTGACATAAACTCAATTTATAGAGCCAAATACTTGGTCACCAATAATTCTTTTTTCCATTAGAATTCTTGCAAAAAATAAATATCTACTTTATTAAATAAATCTAATTATCAAGTAATCTTTTACTATTAGAATCACAATAAAATATAACTTAATCACCAATTATAATTTAGTTCAAAAATAACATTTATTTTTCTATTTTTATCAAATAAAAAAAATGTAAGAAAATAAGTCTGAGTTTTGTCGGATCGATTTTCCAATCTAAAAAATTGGATTGAGTAAAGGTTTCCTAAACTAGAGTCTGTCAGGTGGTGGGTTGAAATGTACACTATTTGAATCGAGACCAAATTGATCAAAAACTCGATCAAGCCCATGACCATCTCTGATTATATATACAATATGTGTGAAGTTATCCAAGTATGAACATGATATTAAAATTAAATTTTAATATAATTAAATCAAACAATAATTTCAAGTAAATTTTATTTTTTTTATCTGAATTGTTCTTGTGTTTCCAATAGACAACCATTCTTTTGAATAAAATGAAATGAAATGACATTATTAAAAACATGCAATCAATTATCTCATCTTAGAACCAAACGTTTGGTCTATTTGTTAGGGGAGTTTATTCCTCAACTTAGATTATAGGTTGAAGTCGTGAAATTTATCGGATTGTGATATGTGAATATGTAATCGTGATTTACTCTTATTAACAATACATAAATTTTAAAAAAATGGTATATTTTTAAAATAGACTCTAAAGATAGATCCAAGACAAATTAATAATTTGATTCAATAATTGAGATGAGGTTAAAGAATTTCACAAGATATATTGGTGTTTGATTTTTTTGGATTTGATTTTAGTAGGAAAGGGTTGAAATAATTTTTGAATGAATGTTGATTAACCAATCCTCTACATGTCAATGTTGTTGTTGTTTTTTGAAATAGGGTACTTCGTATTAGGAGCCTCATTAAAAAACCTCCCTAAACCTAAATGGAGGAAAAAGAGTATCACTTGAGGTGGAAATATTCATCCGATCCAGGCTTACGCCAAACAATACAAAACCAAAACCGTAACCCACTCCTACTAACAGCAATACAATCGAAACAGCATAGGGTACTAACAACAAAAACAGCAGAAAATAAAAAGTGCAAGAACAACTGAAACAAGATGAAACCGAACTGAAACAAATAATAGAACCAGACCAGGACGAGGAAGAAGTAACCAAGACTGGAGACAACAGTGTGCAACTAATTACATTCCCTACCTGAATTGGTCTCTCCCTCAGGACCACCTTACGAGCATAGCAACAGCAATCCATAAATGTGCAGCTGAAGGCAGAAACGATCATGAACAACCACTTCTCAGCAGCTGACTATAAAACAAGAAACCTCATTCCAATCTTCAGTTCCCAAACTCATATACTTAGACCCAACTTGTGAAGAATATTGATTGACATACAGAATAGCAACAGGAAACTCCAACGCTTGTTGTGAACCTCCATAATAGCTAATGAAAAAATCGTGACTCCACCCCACTTTAGCTATACCTCGTAGTCAACCACCAGAAAAAATTACAGCCTCCGGACTACGGATAAAATCCTGAGCATATGGAATTAGTGTCGGCCATAAATCGTTAGCCCAAACCTCGATCTGAATCAAGGCGACATTAAAGATCTGATCTGCCGAAAAAGAACTCCCATTAAATCTTGATAAATTTCTGCACAGCCATATTCTCCAAATCAGACCAAAGAACCCAAGGATCCATAAATCCCGAAGTTTCCAGCTAATAAACTGAGAGAACCAGACCTCAAGTAAATCTTTAACGTTCTTAGGAAAAATGATATTCAATTTCCACAAGCTACACCAGCGTTACCAAACTTTCCAAACAACACCGCAATGACACAAAACGTGATTAATTGATTCCGATTCTTGATTGCAGAACGAAAAAAGGGGATGATCATTGCAAATGACTCCTCGTTTTTCAAGCTCAATTATAACCGGCAACCTATAATGCATGACTTTCCACACAAAAACAGAAACTTTTGGAGGAACATATTTGAACCAAACCTTCTTCCAAATTGGATCGATCGATTTGCCAACACAAGCCAGCTTAGTACAAAAAGAGTTGGGGCTGTAACCACCATCCGAAGAACCTGACCAAAACAGTTTATCCGAACTTGGGCCTGGGTTAGCAGCTCTGTTCAAAACATGCATAAATTGGGACCAAAGAGGCTTTTCCCAATCGAAGAGGACTCTCCTCAATTCTATCCTCCAAACCCAAATACCGCAAACCCAATACCCAAAATCACTAATCTTTCCGAATTTCAGAGAAGCTATCCCGAAGATTCTAGGAAAGGAAGCTTTGAGAGAAACATACTCAGTCCAGTGATCAGACCAGAATTCAATAAGTGATCCATCACCCATAACACATCTCATGTCAGACAATAGACTCACCTTATTAAAAACATATTGGGTTGACAATACTACGCCACACCCAAGAAGACTTGTGCACGTTAACAGATTTGGGGATAAGCGAGTCCTGATCGTAGTTGTACTTAGCTACCACCACCTTTTTCCATAAGTTGTTTTTATCCTCACTAAAACGCCAGATCCATTTGTTGAGAAAAGCACGATTCCTACATTTAACGTCGAAAACACCCAAACCTCCATGAGATTTTGGACCACAAACATTACCCCATTTTATCCAGTGAATGCCTCTACCAGACGTAGAATTCCACAGAAAATTTACAGTACATTTATTCAACCTTTCGGCTATTGATTTTGGAATAGAAAAGATGGACATATAGTAAATAGGCAAATTAGCCAGAACTGGCTTAATAAGCGTAAGCCTACCCCCAAAAGAGAGAAGTTTACCTTTCCAACTGTCTAGATGAGAAGAAATTTTATCGACAATAGGTTGCCACAAAGACTTAGAGTTCCTTTTATGACCAAGAGGGAGACCAAGGTACGTCGTAGGAAAAACTGTCCAACCGCAAAAAATAGAATCAGCCCACCTTCTAACTCTCTCCTCTTCCACATTGATCCCGAAGATCTTAGTCTTTTGCAAGTTAAGCTTCAAACCGACCACTACTTCGAACACTTTGAGAACACGATAAAAATTTTTAATTGACAAATCTTTAGATTCCGAAAAAATAAGAAGATCATCAGCAAATTGAATATGGGACAAAACAACCCTTCCAGACCCTATTCCAACTCCAACACACAAACCTATCTCAGTCGCTTTCGAAAGTATGCCACTGAGAGCCTCACCCAAAATATTAAAAAGAAAAGGCGACAACGGACAACCTTGCCTAAGACCCCTCTTTATAAAAAAAAAAATTGGATGGACATCCATTTACTAGCACTGCAATCGAAGGAGTCGAAATACAATAAGATACCCATTTTCTCCATCTTTTACCAAAACCCATTTTCTTCAAAATCAAGTTCAGAAACTGCCAATCAACAGTGTCAAAAGCTTTACTAAAATCAGCCTTGTATAAAATAGCTTCTTTCTTATTTTTGAACAGCTCATCAATTACTTCATTAGCAATCAAAGAACAGTCAGCAATTTGCTTTCCAGCCATAAAAGCGAATTGATTCTCACCAATCACTTCTTGCACACAACTAGCCAACCTCTTTGCCAGCACACGAGACACTATTTTGTACATGCTGCCCACCAAGGAAATTGGTCTAAAATCCTCGAGAAGAGTTGCGTCATTTTTTTTCGAGATTAAGGCAATGAAGGATTTGTTAAAATGAGGGTCATCGACTCTGCCCCAGTAGAAATCGGCCATAAAATTCATCACATCTGCTTTAATGTCCTTCCAGAACTTCTTAAAGAAATCCAAACTGAACCCGTCTGGACCCGGAGCCCTTGACCCATCCACCGACTTAATTAAAAGCCACACCTCCTCTTCAGTAAAAGGCCTTTCAATAAACCTCCTAGTTGCAGTGTTTAAACTCTTAAAAGGGATATCAAATCTCTTAATAGGGAGAGTATTCACGTCATTGAACCCCCCTGCGAAAATATTGAACGAAAGCTTGCTTAATACCAGCTTGATGTTTGATTACCGAATCGTCAACCTTCAATTTTAAAATCTGATTAATTCTGCCTCTTGACGCTGCTGAAATATGAAAGAACTTAGTGTTTTTGTCGCCTTCTTTGAACCACTTAAGTCTAGATTTTTGTAACCACTCACGTTCTTCCTTCAGCGAAAGTGCCCACAACCTTATCTTCAAATCCACTAATTCTGCTTTAACTGAAAGATCATAGGGAGACGAAAACCAATTCTTTTCCAATAAATCAATTTTCCTGCCTAGCTCCTCAACAGATTCTGAATTGTTAACGCAAGTAGCTCTATGCCACTTCTTAGTCTCAGACTTAATCAACATCAAAGTTTGAAACAGATTGCTTCCATTATTAACTGCACAAATATCTTTAATTCTATATGAGAGAGCCCAATGATTAAACCATTTGAAAGGTCTGAAAAATTTCTTTACTTTATTTTCTATAAGCAAAACAGGATTATGATCCGAAAGGCTTCTGGGCAGAGTAAATTGCATCAATTGCGTAAACAAACAAGCAATTTCCGTGGAAATAAGGATTCTATCAAGCCTGCTTGCTATCGCATTAGAAGTTCCCCTGAACCAAGTAAATAAACTGCCCGAAATTGGAACTTCTATCAAATTCCATCTGTATATGAAAGATTCAAAAATCCTCGAAGCAGCAGAATAGTCATGAGACCCTAATCGCTCAGAATCAGATCTAATAGTGTTGAAATCACCCCCTACAATAATAGGAGAGTCGAGACTTGTAATGAAAACACTTAATTGCTCAAAAAAATCCAATCTTTCACCCTGAACATTCAGACCATACACATTGATTATACCCAACTCCAGATCATTCTGAACAAGTGTACCTTTCAATGCCACTATTCTCTTCAGAACAATTTGCCTGCCTACGTTAAATACATTAGAATCCCACAAAGAAATTAACCCCCCTGAAGCACCTTCAGCAGCACACACAAAATGCCTACTGGACCCCCCTGTGAGCCTTCTTTCAATAGAAGCAGAAACTTCCGCAATTTTAGATTCCTGCAGCAGGATAAAACCTGTTTTGCTCGAATCAATGACTCTCCTAATATCTCTTAATTTAACAGGTTTCCCCAAACCTCTTACGTTCCAGGTTATAACCGATAAACCGCTTTCCATGAATAAAAATCACACAGCAAAAAACAAACGCACCTGGGGAAATAATGCAACTTAACCGATCACATTCGGCACCAATTTCTCTAAAACCTCTTCTCTCGAAGCTGCAAACTCCACGCCCAGAGCTTCTGCAGTAGCTAAAGATACCTCGGCTTCTCTCACAAGATCAGAAAGATGACCAGAAAAAACCCCGCCACAGTTCTTGCTTGCTGTCCCCAAACTCTTTGGTTTACACGACACAGCCCGACCTTTCACACTCATCTTCTTTCTTTTTGATGAATTGGCTTTCTTTACAACTTTGTGAGAAACCCGATTAGCCCCCCTTTTGGCAGGAATAGATGCGATCTCAGCCGTATATTTGGATGAATCCTCAATGGCCATCGACGAATTAACATTACCATGAGCAATAGGTTCAATCGAAAGAACCTGCTCCAAAGCTTGAAGAGAAGAGACCTCATCAATTGGCACCTCCTGTAGCCTAGAACTGTTAGATATAGACAGAGACAGCCACAACTGATCTGTGACTCTATTAATCTCCAGAAGCCCAAAACTATTGTCCGCAGGCTTAGTAAAAGGCCCAGCATTCGACCGAATCAGGACTTCGTGAAGGCCCTCTGTTCCATCCGCGAAGGGATCTACGTTGGAATCCACATGCACCACTCCGTCTGACAACTTTCCACTATTATTGACACGCTCGTGGCTCAATGAAACATTCTGCACCAACCCCATGGCCTCTTTCTCGGAAACATTACCATCTGCACAAACAACTGCGAACCCAGAAGCAGCCTCCTCTTCATCGGCAATTGATTGACATGCTCCGCCATCGAACATGGCTCCATCTAAGAAAACTAGATCTTCTTCGAAGGCTTCTGTTGAAATTTTTATGGGAACTAACCTACCGTTAAACAAGATAGAAACTCTCTCTGGAATATCAGACAGAAACTTCACTTCCAACAACAATCTAGCTACATCAAACATGTCCCGATTGGAGGTAATCTCATCTATCCTAAGCACATTACCCCAAAGACTACCTAATTCCATAAAGAATTTATCATTCCAAACTGAAAGAGGGACGTCCTTCAGGCAAACCCAAACTTGACTCTTCACTTTGTTCTCGAAACCTGCCAGAAGTTCCAGCTCATCAAACAAAAGGCGAACCCATTCTTTCCTTCTAGACCAGCAAACCTGTAGATCCTTATCATTCCGAATTGAATAACCACCTGAAGATCATGCCACGGGCTAACCTTAACGTCGAGATCTTCAGCTCTAAAAGCTAAGTGAATAATATCTTCATTATACATTTTTTTGATTTTACCAACCAAGCACCATTGTCGCCAAGTGAACTCCGACTTAGGGATGAAAATATTCCTATTTGAAGCATTGCTTGAAGGAGAAGGACGATGAGCTGTATTATCAGTTAAATGAACATGGACCACATCTACAGACCTTTTACAATACGTGAGCTGCAAAGGATCTTCAGAAACCCGAAGCTTACCATCTTCTGCCTTCAAGCCCCCGAGAACTTCCTTAAAGGACCTAGAGTCCCTCATAGAAGTCTTCCACTCCTTAAGAGAACTACCGGCCTCTGCCCTCTTATTTTTAACTTCCGTCCTATTGTCATGATATACTCTGAGCTTAAAACCGTCCATAATCCTACCATCCGCCCATCGAACTGCTATATTTGCTTCTGATTTCCTCCCAAACCTCACAAAGGCAAAAGTAGAACCAACAGATCTTCTTTTAACATTCCTGTACGCTATAAAAACATCAATCACCTCACCATACATCTGAAACTCTTGCCTAAGAGAAGACGAACTAATCCTTTTACTAACATTGTTGACGAAGACAGAAAAGCACTTAAAACCCCGCTCCTCTCCTGACCCCGCTTTGGACATTTTTCTTGAGTTAGTCAATGAATTTTATGTCAATGTTGTTGATAATAAATGAATGGACAATGATGACAAAGGTTGACGTCGGAGGCAGACAACAAAATTATGAACAATATATTGGGTCCCAATCCGTCCTTAAAGGCCACAAATTTATCGACTCTCCACCCACCCGTTTTGACTTTCGCCTAACTTTCCTTTTTTTTTCTCATTTTGACACTTTTGAGTCACCATGTACGCGCACCAAACGTAGAAAATTAACTTCATTAATCCAATAAAAAAGTGAAGTAATAGGCATCTCATGCAAAGGAAAACAGATTAGAAGTAAACAAATTAAAATGTTAAATGGAATTGAATCCCACTTTCTTTCTTTGATAATAATTGCAAAATCTACCATTTCTTCTTCCTTTGAATTAGAGAAAGCTTAGGCATATATATTACAGGGAAATGTTTGAGAAATCAAAGGTGAAAGTTGATCTATGAAGATTCTAGGATGAGGTTGCTAGTTTCTGCAACAGAGGGAGAATGATTATGGTCGCCTTCATAGGTAACAATAAGCATCGATGGATCATCTAAAGCTCTTTCCACATGCTTCCGAGCCGGACATCCTTTTACACTACTGCACTTGTAGTAACCCCTGTTCCAAAACCAGACAAACAGAAGAACATGTTGGAAACTGATCTCAAACTATCAACTTTGTTTAAAGAAGGGAAGATTAATTTAATATTGTACCTGGGATGTGGAGAACCCTTGATTGGTTTTTGACCATATTTCCTCCATGAGTAATCATCCGGTGGGATATCGACCAGCTTTAGGCTTATCGCCGGAACCCTTACAACCCTTTTCGATCTCTGCTTTCTGTCCAAGACCAAACATGAAACAAGACCCAAACTCATGTAAGAAAATTAAACATAATGAGAGCTATGAAATTGATAACTTTGTACAAGGTATGAATATAGGATGTACCTTTTCTTAGAGCAATGGCAGCGACCAGAAGAGCCGTTGCATTTAGTGCCGGAACCCAAGTTCTCAGAGCAACACTTCCTCTTCAAAGAAGCAGAAGACAAAGGAGGCTTCCCAGCAGAGGAGATTTGAGAAAGATTAGTGATTTGAAACGCAGATGAAGAAGATGGTTGCTTGCTATCAGTATCTCCCGTCAGTGATGACATAAACGAATTCCCAGCTGAAGAATATGAAAAATTGATGATTTTTGATGAATCTTTCCTCTCTAAACCCCCACTCTGGTGATGATGATGGTAAGCAGTGACCGACAGTGGAATCTGCTTGATCGGCGTTGGGTAATAAACATTTGTTTCCTGATCTTGATTTGAAGCAGGGGACGGGATCGGGGCTCTTCTAAAACGGGCGTGGCCGGTCCTGGTTCGACCCAGAAGAGAGATAAATTTCTTGAACTTGGGAACAGCAACGTCGGCTGCAACTTTGCAGTCCATTTCTAAATCCGTGGAGGATCTCGTTGAGATTGAAGAAGATTGATTATTACAAGTCTCAGAGAGTAATCTAATGAGTTTCTCGACACTTTGAAGCCCAGAAGCAGCTTCTTGAACAGCGGTTTCTTCCACTTTCGATGTGAAACCGTTGTTGTTTCTGTAACTCGTAATCAACTCAGTAGCCATGTCTGCAACAAAACCATTCAAAGGAAAAAAGTGAAAAGAAAATGAAGATAGAAGTGCCGTTGATAAAGGGAAAGGGTGGACTTATGGTCAAATTACGTGACTAAGCTGTCATCTGCTATTTATTTATTGAAATATCTTGGACTAGTTTTAATAATCTAGGGTTTTAGTGGAGGGAACATTCATGTACTTACAATTTTGTCTTCATCTGATTATTGTGGGTTAATTTGGTCTTAACGAAGGTTACCACAGAGGGGAAAAGTCGGGTCAAAACTATTAAATATTTGGATTTTTAATATTAATTTTGTAATTTAAGTAATTGATAATTATTGTTATACATATCGTGGTGATTAGTATAGTATTGAAGAGTCGATTATCAGGTGTAAATATCTTCATCTTATGTCGTGAAAATATAAGTTTGAGTGTTGTTATGTGTAATTGAAAACTAGAGGGGCATTTTTATTATTTTAGCCTTTCAGTTATTTTGTGATTTAAAAACATAGCAGAATTAATTTTTTTAAAACTCACGTAACGGATAGTTTTTTTTCAAGACTCTCTTTTTCTCTCTTAAAAAGAAAACAAGAATACTCTATGTTTTGGGTTTTGATTCTTTCAGTAAGAATTAAACAAGTTTTGATATTACCACAAGACGAATTGAGGATTATACAATATTGAGATTAGATAACATTTATTATTTTTTGCTTTTGGGATATTCAATGATCATAATAGAATCATTAATTAAGTTTTCATTTATTTTAATATAATTCTTAATAATTATGTCATGAGCTTGATTTAATTAATTTAATTATCTTATTAAGATTCTTATGTGTTAATTGTTTTCGCATTGAAAATTAATTGATTTTAAGTCAGATCTACAATAATAATTAATTAATGATACTAGTAATTTTCAATCAGAATTGTTAATTAATTATAGTAGAGTGAGAATAAAGTTGTTGCTAGCATGAAACAATTGACTTCTATGCTTTTCAGCTATTTTTTTTTTACCTTTGTCATTTTCCCACTTGTGTGATGGCCGAATAAGGCCAAGAAGATGGATTAGGATTAAGTTTTTAATTGAGTCTGTCAATTTTATTTTATTTTTACTTTTTAACATTAATTTGGTAGCCAGTCATTTTATTAATGAAATATAAGTTTCGGTCGAAAATCATTAAATAATGAAATATACGTTTTTGTGAAAACTAATTTGGTTATTATTTATTCTAAAAAAGATTTTTATTTAAAAAAGATATCTTTAAAAATTACATAAAGCAAAGATTAAACACTTCTTTTTGAAACAAAAACTTATTACGTATAAGGAACAATCCCTAATAATAGACCCTCAAGCCAGAACACAGTTGATCATTTCATTCAACATCAATCAAACTTGTTTAAAAAAATAAAATAAAATATCAAAGTTGCTTTTCGAAATAAGGTGTGATTTTTTTTAAAGTAGGTTAAATGTTTGATGATGTAAAAGAAGAAAAATGAATTAAAAAACTTAATTTATAATGGGTTTATAAAATATTATATTTAAATTAATTAATCAATAAATCATCAATGATAATTATATCAATAAAATAAAACCATGAAAAACATTTTACATAAATCATTTAAAAATACAAAAGGACATTTCTCATAATCTTTGCAAAATCAAACAAACTCTAATTTCTATTATGAGAAGTTCCAAAATTTAAATATGATGAAAAGACAAAAAAAAAGGAAAAGAAATACGAAGATAAATGAATCAATTCAATAGATAAAATTCTTTTAAAATAAAAAAAATTATTTTATAAGAAAAGGACAATAAAAGTAGAATAAATTTACATATTTTCATATAATTGTTACTTAAACGATATAAAAGATAAAATTATATTAACGAACTCAATAATCAAATTATTAAAACAATAATCAATTAATGGAATATTGTTTTGTAGAGCAGTTGGCAGCCCTTGCAAAGATCTTATTCGTTGATATTGACATTTCCCAGCAGGACTATATTATAATAAGTTAAATTTTCTTGGATACTAATTGCATGAGAACTTAACTTTGACCACTACTCTGTTGTGTGATTCTTCATCCACCACATGGAGATCAAGAGATGATTTCACATGTTTGAATTTCACACAAAAAAATAACATCAATGGGCATATGTCTTTTCATATATAATGCTCTTTTCAAAGTCATCTTAATTACTAATAAAGAATAATATATTCTCAAATTTTAGAACTTTTTATTTTATTTTCAACATTTACATACACTATTATTTCTCTCTAAGTTCTAGATGGAATAGTTTCGGATAGAAAAAGGAGATATTGAAATAAAATATAATAATTAAATTATAAAAAAAAATCATTACTAATCTTAAAATGTTAGTGATGCAATTAGATGTTTTATTTTAGCAAATTAATTACTCAATTAAAGAAACAGTAAATATAACTAACTGAAATTTTTTTTCTTCCATATATTTGGTACATTTATTTATCTTTCGAATCTAAAAATCTATGAGACCCGCGGTTCAGCTAACATGAGTGCGGATACCTTAATTTCTTATGCATTATCTAATTTTCACATTTTATTATAACTATGATAATCCTCCTGATTGTATTTCTCATATATTTGTTAGATGATACCATTAACGGCTAATATATCGAATGCTCGTCATGTTAAAAAAAACAATGTAATCTACTATATATATAAATAAAAAAAAAATAGATTTTAGAGTTTCACATTAGAGAAGATAATTTTAGTGACCGAAAATGTCTTATAATATATGACTTTAACCAATTCTTTTTGGATTTGAAGAAATAACCAACGAATTCGCAACGCGATTTCAAATTCGCAATACGAACTCCAATTTTATAACACAGTTTCCAAATTCGCAACACGAATTTCTCAAATTCGTAATTCGAATTCGGATTTCGCAACTAAATTATTAATATAGGTAAACACGGTAGAAAAAGAATTCACCAATTTCGCAAATCAATTACCAATATAGGTAAACATGGTAGAAAAAATCCACAACTCGAATTCACCAATTTTGCAACGCGAATTAGAGTTGTGTATTTTTTCTACCGTGTTTACCTACATCGGTAATTGAATTCGAAATGCGGATTTTTTATACCGTGTTTACCTATATCGGTAATTGAGTTACGAAATTGACGAATTCGAATTGCGAAATTGGCGAATTCAAGTTGCGAAATTGACGAATTCGAGTTGTGGATTTTTTTTATACCGTATTTACCTAAATCGGTAATTGAGTTGCAAAATCCGAATTCGAAAAGCGAATTTGAAAACTGAGTTACGAATTTGGGAAATTCGTGTTGCGAATTCCAAATTTGCGTTACGAAATTAGAGTTCGCGTTGCGAATTTTAAATCACGTTTCGAACTCGTTGGTTATTTTTACAAATCCAAAAAAATTAATTAAAATCATGTATTATACATTTTCATCACTGAAATTCACAATCACATGATGATGATGATGATGTCTGGTCGTACCAGTCCGCTGCATCAATTGCGGCCACTCAACAATTTTCTATGTCTAAAGTCTTAAAATTTAAACCCATAAGTTGAGAAAAGATAATGAACTAAAATGTCCAAATTTTATTCACCAGATTCTAACCACAACTTTTTGGGTTTCATCCTATCCTACAAAATAAATATTCATCTTTTCATTAATTGTTCTTATAAAGAATCATCGTTTCAAGTTATTTATCTAAATAATTTAATTTATATTAGATATAATAATTTCTTAATTTTATGTATGAAACTGAAAAACACAAATATTCTTACATAAAAGCAAACTCATATGAATGATATGCTATTAAATTTGACCTTTTAAAGGGTGAAAGCATCTTGGAGATCCCTGAGCTAGAGGAGGTGACCTCGCATAAAGTTAATTTGGTGAATATTATATTTATATTATATATATATATATATATATATATATAGAGTAGGATCCAGTTACACGTAAAATTCTTTTAGTTTTATATAGATTTAGGATCGTTGGATGAGTGAAAATAAATTACTCAGATTAACAGTAGGATATGTAAAGATTATGGGTGGCAATCGAGTAGGGAAAACCCGAAAATTGTGGGGATCTGAATCGACGAGATGGGAAATAACCGAAATCTTCACCCACTGGGATGGGGATGGGGGAAGTTTTATCCTCGAAGCTCAAATGGAGATGGGGACGGGGATTATTATATCCAAACTGTACCTTGTGAATAACCGTGAAAATCCCCAAAAAAATATCTATAGAAATCCCTGATATTTTATAAAATTTTAAAAAAATATATTCATAATCATTTACTTATATACCCTTAATATATATTTTAATAAAAATATATATATATATATGATAAGATTGTGAGATTACATGATGCATCTGTTACATCTCAGATGAACTAAAATTGAAGTTTAGATATTCTCTTTTAATATACATTGATTTGTTGAGATTGAAAATGGTTAAGATTGTACATATATATTGGGTATTAGATAATATTGACGTTTGAAACTTTCATATTATAGATAGAGACCAATTTAAGACAATTTGATATATTACAAGTTTTAGGTGTTACATTGATTTCAAAAATGTTTGTTTATTTTTTTGGATGAGGATTAACTGAAATCCGTAGGGATCGGTATGGGGACAAAAAAATCCCCGAAACATATAATAGGGATTCCCAAAATCGTACCCGCAAGTGTTGGGGACGACTTGAGTAATGCAAAACCGTCCCCGCCCCGTTGCCACCCCTAGTGAAGATGTTCACTTGGGGAAAAAACAAGGAGTTAATCCGAGCCATTTATTTTCACTCATCTAACTATCCTAAATCTGTGTAAAAATAAAGAGTTTTACATCGTGTAACTGGATCCTAACCCGATATATATATATTGATTATATTTGAATAAATGAATGACTTAAATTTAATTAAAATTTACAACTCATAAATAAATATATTTTAACTTACAATAAACTAATATATCTTTTACTTCAATCCAAAATTTCAAACCCATAAACTCATAATAATTCGAAGGTTACATTGTTTTCTTTTAAAAGTATAAGGGTCTAAGATACATTTTACCAGAAAATAAACTCAATGTGACCTTCAACTAACGTTTTTTGTTATTGACCGTTACAATATTGATGTGATAATTTATGGTGATGATGTAGCAGTTCAAATATTGATGCGATGGTCCATAATAACTAATGACGTGACAAATATTATGAAATACATACTTAATTAATTTTTTATCGTGTTCGAAGGCCAAATTAGTTTCATACTATAAATGACATGTAGTTGGCAACATGGTTACTGAAGATTCTCTCTCTAATTAAATTCTAATTATATAGAGAGAGAAGGTTAGGATCCACTCACACTAGTAAAATTAATAAGTTTTACACTAATTTATAATAATTAGATTTAAATAAATAAATGACTTAGATTTAATTAAAATTAATAACTCATAAATATTTTTTAACTCATAGTAGAGTGTTTATGGTACTATGGTATTCTTGATTAATGGTACATTGACATAGTGTTGATGATATCTATACAAGTGACTTACACTAAAAATGCATTCTCAGTGACTCGTATACCTTGCATCCTCATTTATACCTTGGATTATGACAGAAATAAATTTTGAAAAGTGCAAATCATGACAAATAAGTGAGAAAATTAAACTTTCCATTTATTATAAGTGATTTAGCATAAAATGATTATATATAACTTGATGATTTTAACTATCTCTGAATTGGAAATAACTTGGTATAAGTTTCTTTTATATATACATATACTCTCATACGATATGTTTTGTATTATTATTATTATTATTATTATTATTATTATTATTATTATTATTATTATTATTATTATTATTATTATTATTATTATTATTATGGTTTACCTTGTATTATTGATTATGTCTCACTAAGTGTATACTTAGTGTGTGATGATTTTCACGCGTAGGTAAAGAGCAAATCGTAGTAAGGAGTGCTTGGTATCTTATTTATCAAGAAACACATATACTATCAGTAATGACATCCATCTAATTTATTCGTTTATACTAGTTGTCATGTATATGCTATTAGTATTTAATATAAACTTTACTCAAACATAGGTGTTAGCTACCACTCTCATATTAGTGGCCTCACTCATCCCTTTCATTCAGCTAATCAATCGGCTATCACTCTCTTACTCTACCATTTTTCAACCCACCTTTTCTAATTAGCCAACCAATAATCCCTTACTACTTGTTTTTTAAATAATTATTAAATTTAATATTTTTCTGATTATTTAACTCAAATAAAAACGAATAATTTAATTTTGACCTAATGGCATATGCTAAACACATTTGTTTTATGTATAAATAAAGACAATGAGTGCTTTAATTAATTATAATAGAATTAGGAGGTTTTTTTAACGGCATAATGATTATACCATATGCTTGTGGTTTATAGTTTTTTTTTAAGTTTTTCTAATACTGGTATAGTTTTTTAAGTTTAATGGAGTTCAACAACACCAAATAAATAAATAAATAAGATAAAATAAAAGATGATGCTTTTCTTTTCAAGTTGGTGGGTGTTCTTCATTTTTGTTTGGAATGAGGAAGATAAAATAATATGAAAATGCCAAATTTGGTTCACGGTTTGATAAAAAGTTCTACTAAACATCCTCATAATTTCTTTAATGGGTTTTTAGGATTGTTAAGTAAATTTATTAAATGACTATAAATAATACTTTAATTAATTTTTATATAATACTGATAAAACTTATTTAAGTATAACTAATATAAAAGCAATTGCAAATTGCATGGGGTTGCTTAATTTAAGATGGAAGAGTTTGCTATAGAAGGCACATAATCAATCGCAATAAAATCAATTTCAACGGTAATTAATGGATGAAATTATAATAAATGGCTTTTAAAGTAATTTTTTTTTGTTTTCATTTCAGTTTTTTAAAATTTAGTCTTGATTAATTCGAAATTATAAGATAAAATTTGTGAAGTCGTGTACATATGTTTCATATAATAATGTTTCATATAATTTTTTATAAATCAAGTATATTTAGCTACAGGATAAATTTGTGTATCCTCTCCAACCCTGTTTCTATCCCTTCACTTTCACAGTATAATAAATAAACACAAAGAAGAAAGATATATATAAACACCAAACCGAAAGCAGGAAACCGAAAACAACTCCAAAATCAATTCATCCCGTAATTTCAAAGTATTCAGACCAACAAAAAAAACATTCTTTTATCAACTCGTTAAATCCACCCTCCACACCAAATTCCAACCAACCACAAATTCCAACAAATAATTTCATCTTAATTCTTCATTTCATCATCCTCTCTGTTGCCGGAGCTTCGGGTTGAGATAAAAAATGAGCTATCGGCGTTACAGCAAAGCTATCTCAACCGTCGAAGCTACAGCTTCAGATCATCAATGCCGCTGGATTTGTCTCCCGACAGCGCCATCAAATCATCCGCAGCTATTTTCTGGCTCGTCCTTCATGGTCTCTCTTGCTTAATTAGCTTGGTCCTCGGCTTCCGTTTCTCTCGCTTGGTCTTCCTTTTGTTCTCCGCTTCCTCCACCAACTTCTACACGTCGCCATTTCACTCCTCTTCCGAGCTCGCCAGAACGCTGGATTTCCACTTCGTTCTGCCCACCAACCCCGTCGGCAACATCCCGTTTCTGCTGCTTAACAAAATGACTATTAATTCGCGTGTGGTTGTCGGGCGGCACAGGATCCGGATCCGCACGTGGCCGCACCCGAACCCTGTAGAGGTCATGAAAGCGCACCGGATTATAGAGAGAATTCAAACGGAGCAGTGGTTGTAATTCGGTAGGAAGGATCCCCGGAAAATCATCGTGGTCATAACGACGTAGGTACGGACTTTTCAAGCTCTGCATTTGACAGGTGTCATGCACGCACTAATGCTGGTCCCTTACGATCTAGTATGGGTTGTTGTGGAAGCTGGTGGCATCAGCAAAGAAACGGCGGCGCTTATTGCTAAATCCGGTTTGAAAACCATTAACGTCGGGTTCAAGCAACGGATGCTAAATCCGGTTGGAATACTTGCTAACTCGGCTAATTCCGATGAGATGGCCAATCAGAAGAAAGAGGAGAATCCTCCAATGTTGGTTCAAGGTCCGGCTTGTAACGCGTCTAATATGTTGGCAGGGTGGCATACGTTTAACACGTCGCCCTTTACTGGAAAAAGTTCTGCTTATATTCATGACAGAGCAACCGTGCTGCCTAAGATGTTGGAGTGGTCGGGATTCGTTTTGAATTCTAGATTGCTTTGGAAAGACGGAGATAAGCCAGACTGGATTAAGGACATCGATACATTGGATGGGGAAATTGAGAATCCATTGAGTTTGGTTAAAGACCCTTCGGTGGTGGAACCAGTCGGAAGCTGTGGACGTCAAGTTTTGCTCTGGTGGCATCGAGTTGAAGCTCGTGCTAATAGCAAGTTCCCTCCTAGGTGAATATCTCAGACTATTCTCCTTATATTAGTATTGTGTCGCTCATTATTTTGCATGCCATGCAGATGAATAATAGACCCACCTTTGGAGATCACTGTTCCATCGAAACGCACTCCATGGCCAGATACTCCCTCCGAACTCCCTGCTAATGGAAATCCAGTGATAGGCCTCCAAGAACCAACGGTCAAACATACTACAAAGACATGAACATCCAGATCAAAACGTCCAAGTAAAAGAACGTACGATGAAGCAAGAGCAGACAAACGCAATTAGGCGTTTTGAACATAACTTAGCTGGGAATCTATGCTATGCCCGAGCTGCAACTGCTGCACCGAGAAATTAGAGTAACGAGGGAGAATGCAGATGGTCTTATTGGGTGTTGGGTTGGGTACGTATGGATAACTACCTCTCACTGCAGCCGATTTTATACATGCATGTCTCTTACATTCCTCTTGAGTTTCGGCTACCTTTTTCCTTTTCCTTTTCCTTTTTCCATCAATAGTTTCTTGGGGTGCTTGATTAACTGCTTCATTGAGGAAGTATGTAAGCTGAGTCGTCGATTTTTTTCTTCTTTGATTTACACACTTACACATAAATCTTGTAATAGGGAGCATCAAGTACAGGCTGTTGAGAAAGTCAGTTTGCAAGTTACAAGGTTGGGATTTTGACTTCCATTACAAGTAAACAGCTAAAGAAATCAAGAAACAGGGTATCGACAATACACCACAAACATCACCGTTCTCACAAATCCTTTAATCTAAATAAAGGTGAAAGTTATGAATTGAATGATAGGATATTTCAAAAGTACAATTCAAAACTATAATTTCATATAAGCCAACTGCAATGCCTGATTGAGTAGTTATCTAAATAAAAATACATGTCATCAGATGAAGTTACAGGCGACGGAAAATGTTGCAGGTCCCTTCCATACAAAGTTTTCTGTGTGGATAACTTTGGTTTATCTAATGCTAAACTTCACCACTACACCTTAAAGTTTAATCCAGTAAAAGGCAGGAGAAAATTAAAAAATATTCAATGTGCAACTGATGGTCCTATAAGTGCACTTGTATTACCAGTAAATTATACAGAGATAAATACAGACACACACCTGAGGAGTTTAATCTTTGGGAAGGTTTGTGCTTTCTGTTGAAGACACCTTCTTGCCATTATATCGCTAACAAAAGAAACAAAGAACAATACAATTGATCATGCAATTGAATATACCAAGGAGAAATAGGACACTGAATACCCTACCTCTCAGTAGCAAAGGAAGATGGATTCAGAAATACCTGTTTCCCGAATGAGAAAGGAACGTATTTGTATTTGATCATGTGTAGTATCTGTCTCTTCATGGTTAGGATGAATAACATTAACCAATAGAAAAGGAGTATTGGCCAAAAGACGGGCACATCAAACACACTGAATAGTGTCATCACGAAAGCAATGCAGAAAGCCTTTGTAATCGAGTACCTTCACACAAAAAGGGCCACATAATAGACAAATATCTTAGCATTCAGCAAAACATTTTGGAAAGTAAATAACTACGTTTCATGGCACCCTGCAGCTTAAATTACGTAACAGCTATAGACAAAGAACAAGAGAATCTAGAAGAAAAAAGATGCCGGAAAAAGAAGCTGCTTGTTTCTCCTGATCTTTGTTTCACATCAAGCTCAAAAAGGATTCAACAAGAGTGTAGCGCTCTATGGTATTAGAAAAACTCAAAGTCAAAGAATCAAATTGGATTCATTAACCTGAATTTTTCATTAGTTCTATTACATGGTAAGGCTACCCTTGAAGCTGAACACTTTACAAAACAAGTTTCTACAAACAGACACCATCCAGCAGACAAGTGTGAATGTGTTAAAGCCTATATGAAAATAACAAGCTCCAATTGTCATGTACCTTGGAAATGGAAGGAACAGATTGAAATTTCTAATCATTCTCATCTACATTGAATGCATAAGCATTGGACATTCAAGAGCTATATCATCCGGACGCTTATGATTGACACAGGTAGGAAGGTACAATCCTCTAAATACTACGCATATGTAGTCCGGGTACCATAATTCGGGAGCAAGAAAAAAAAACTAATTCGATTAGCATCAGCTTAGATTTCAGAATGTGCCTTAAAATTGGAAACACTTGATTCCGAATCCCTATATTTTTCATTTTATAATAAGAATTCACGATCTCTTCATATATCAGCAATGATAAAAAAAACTTCAAGATCAAATTCTTCCCCCATGGCCATAGTGGCCTGCGAGTGAGTTTTATCATCATGCAATGGAGGCTTCTTTTTTCCACTCAAATGAACTTTCTAAAATCCTTTGCCGGTTTCAAATCAGAATAAATTAAATTATCCTAAAGTTTGGAATACTGCCAAAAAAGGAGACAATCTTTCATCTAGCAAGTTTTAATCACAAAAAATATCTCTGATTGTTCAAATCAATGAAACCTAATTTAACATTAAGAACAATCATTTTACGAAATTAAAGCCGTTAAAACAAACCAGAATTGAATTCGGGGAGTCGGCGAACGAAAGGGCGAAACTCATCGGATTCGCGAGTGGGGAGCGAGGGGCCATCCTGCATCTCGGGGTCTACCTGAGGAGAAAGGAATCCATCAACAGATTCAGCAAGTAGATGCCGAGGCCGTAGGTGATGATGTAGAATCCCTGCACAAAGTACACGCGTACGGCGTAGATCAAAACCACCAGCAGACATCCGATCCAACGGTAGAGAACGTGAGGAACCGTCTTGTCCAGGAGGTGCTGGTATCGCCGCGACACCTCGAAAGTCCACCGTGATATGGCTGCCGCGGGAGACGACGGGGATAGATCGTCACCGCCTAGGGCACCGCCGCTTTGTCCGGTCTCCATCGGGGGACCCTATTCTGAAAAATAAAGTTCTTTTTTGTTCCTAAAACAAGTTCCTTCCTTTTCGTCTCTGTTTTATTTTTTCTCCCTTTCCTCGGACAATATTTGTATTTTCATAAGAACAAACTATGTAAGCTTCCTCGAGCCTCTGATTTACGCGGCATATACCGGTTCGTTCAAACCGGATCTACTTTTATGGTTTTTTATGGGTAAACTATATCAGTAATTATCTAACTATTACCCCTTTCATTTTAACCACTATTTTTGAAATTTTGTCAATCATGTCATTCAACTATTTTTTTACATCAACAACTAATTTTATTCGAAATAGAAAATATATCAAGTTACAATGAAAATTTACTATCATAATCGTAAATTAAGAACATAATTAGGACAATTTCCTATGACCATTTAAATAAAACTAGCAACTTAAGAACACAAAAGGACCATACAATGAAATATTAAAAATCTAGTCAAGAAACTCAAAAAAAAAAGATACAAATAAAACTAATCTCATTGGCAAACGGATCACAAAAAGGGATCAAGCTATTGAAAGACCACCAACAAACCATGAATCAAACTCGAGCGACGTGAAAATATATCCACGAATGCAAATCGGATATATAAATCCAATCCGAGGATACAAAGCAGGGAATACTGACAAGATATCAAATAAGCATCATTATGATCAGTTGTAACGATGTCAAATCAACCCTTATAAAAAGATAAATAAAAAATGGCTAAACTATCGAAAACATGTCAAAAGGCATAAGAAAACGTGTCACAAAGGCATAAGAAAACGTGTCATAAAGACATATTTAAACGTTTCATACAAACATACTTATTGAAAAAAAAATAGAGATGCAATATAAGAAAAGAAAAAGACAATAAAATTGGTCTAATTATATATTTAATCCTTATTATTTACTTATTCTATCAAATTGATCATAATTTTAAATTAATTTAATATATTTAATCCTTTAATCATGTGACGCGCATGTCAAAGGTGACTCGTGTGACAACATAATTGGATGATTTTTTAAAAATTATTTTTAATATTTTTAATTAGATAATATTTTCACCAATATGGTGACAACATGCCACTAAGGGAAAATAAAACAAAGTGACATTGAACACTAATTAGAATTAAACCAAGGATCAAGTGCATTTCTAACCATGCCTCAACCATTAGAGAAATTGTTGAACCTATTTTGATATAACAATTTTAAGGGAAAAATATTTTTGGACTGAATTAGAGTAAGAAAAAAGGTGACACGAGATTTAGAGTAAGCAAAACTCGACTCAACTCGAAAAGTTAATTTTTTAAATTTTAAATTATTCGAGTCAACTCGAATTATCAATCCTATTTTTAGTACGAGTCAAGTTGAAATTTTGAAATTTGGTGTTACTCGAAAAAAAAACAAAAAATTGACTAAGTATTTTGACAATTTTACGATTTAGTCCATGATTTTATTATCTCTTCAATTCATCATTTATTTTAAGTTCGTTTTTTACCAAATTTAAATTACATGCTCCTAAACCATTATAGAATATATATGTACTTTCAATTCCACTTTTGATAAAAAAATTTCTATTTTTCAATTTAGTCCCTCAAATTTTTATAATGTTTTTATTTCTTCAATTACTACTTTATTTTAAGTATGATTTTACCAAATTTGAATCACATGCTCCTAAACCATCAAAAAATACATATGTATTTTGAATTCCTCTTTTTGATAACAAATTTTCTATTTTTCAATTTAGTCCCTCAATTTTTTATATTTTCCTTATCTTAAGTATGTTTTTTTTACCAAATTTGAACTATATGTTCCTAAACCATCGTACAACACATATGTACTTTCAATTCCTCTTTTTGATAATTTTTTTCTATTTTTCAAGTTAGTCCCTCAATTTTTTATAATTTCCTTATTTCTTCACTCTAACCTTTATTTTAAGTCCGTTTTTACCAAAATTTAACTACATGCTCATATACCACAATCGAATATCTATGTAACTTCAATTCTTATTTGTTTACTAAAAATGTAATTTATGTTTTTATTTAGTTCCTTAACTTTTCATTTTACTCAATTTGTTCTTTTGACTACAATTGTTTGCAAATTCTTTCTTCCCATCAATTCCTTGACTCTTTTATACTCTCATCAATATTTTTCCTCAAAATAATTTCTTTAAAATGTAATATTATGAATATATTTCATAATTTTAGATTGTATTTGATATATTAAATAACATTTTAATGTGAAAAGAATATAAAATATATATATCTTTATATGGTTAGAGAAGTCAAAAATTTGAAACAAATCATTGCCATAATACTATAAATAATTATAATAAAATTAGTATAGAAACTCGAATAACTCGAATCAATTATTTAGAAAAAGAAAATTTTGATTTGAAAGTTAAGCTTGAAAGTTTAACAAAAGAAAAAGAATTAATTTCTAAAAACAACTCATTACGTTTAAAAATGGAAAAATGCTCACATTGTCATTTTCATGGTCATTTGGAACATACTTGTCCTTTTAAGAAAGGAAAACGTTTTAAAATAAACAAGTATGGGTTCCAAAATGAACAAGGGGCATTGAAACTAATGTTCAATGATCCAAAGCAATTTGGATACCAAAACCCACTTAAATGTCTCTTGTAGGTGTGTGGGAGCAATGGTGATGAAAATGAAGATACTGAAATGCTCTAGCCACACTTGAAAATGAATGGGTAACCTCTAAGCTTAATGATTTTGTTTTGATTAATTGGTTGCTCATTTAGTTTAAGCATGCATGAGTTTTGATTTTAAATAATTTTATGTTTTCTATCTCATGTATGTTGAAAGGACTTGTGATGAACATTTCCTAAAATTTTAATGATTTTTCGTAAATGTTTGTTCAATTTTTCATAAATGTTTGTTCATCATAATGAATTTTGGTCAAAATTGGTTTTAATGTTTTTTTTACATATTTTAAGTTTTGACCTTAATTTAAATATTTATGCATGTGACTTATTGCAAATGATATATCTCAAACAATTGATATCAATTTTTCAAATGCATAACATTTTTTTTTTGGATAACTTTATTTACATGCACTTAAATTCAACAATTAATATTGCATAAAGTTTATTAGACTTGGATATATGAATTTCTTGTGTTACTAACATGTTTTTTTCATCTTTGTTGAAATTCGATTATTTTGTGTCAAGCTTTTAAAGTCATATGTTTGTTTGGAATTCTTTTATTGAGGGCGAGCTTTGATTTTTTAAATTATTTTAATGTTAAAATTGTCACTTACTCCCATTGTTATTTTTGAACTTAAAAGTTTGAATTATATTTGATATAAGAAAAAGGGACAGAAGTATATGTTTGAAAAATTCAATTTCAAGAATGAAAAAGGGGGCTTTAACATTTTTCCAAAAACACATCTTTTTTTTTTCATTAAATGTTTTATTAAGGGGGAGTTTTGTCAAAAACAAATTTTTAAATGTTTTGTTATATCAAAAAGGGGGAGATTGTTGAATCATGTTTTATAAAATTTTGATATAACAAATTTAAGACAAAATGTTTTTGGATTTGATTGAATTTATTAAAAGTTTTCAAAAATGATTCAAAGTCCATTAAACTAGAATTTGAGCATAAAATGTTTTTCAGGGTATGTAGTATTGATGTTATATGAACAATATCGATACTGTTCATGTGGTACCGATACCAAAGGTAAGATAAGTATCAATACTCTCAAGGTATTATCGATATTACTAGATTGTTCAAATTCTAGAATGCAAAATAGGTATCGGTACTCAAAGGAGTATTACACAATAGTATCGATACTATGAGCATAGTATCGATATTGGTTAAGCCCAACGGCTAATAACGACTAGTTGATTTAAAAATTATAAATGAAATACCGATACTCATTAAAGGAGTACCGATACTCCCTGTCCTTGGCAATTTTATTTTGCAGAAAAATGTTCCCCAACGGCTAGAAACGGCCACAAACACATTCTAACCTATAAAAACAAGCTAAAGACACTTGAAGAAGAGAGAAAACACATACCCAAGCAATCAAACTCAAGAAAAAAAGATTTTCAATCTTTATTTTTCTTTCTCTTGTAAATATTAGTGTTTTTATGAGTTTAATTTTGTAAACACTTACCTTGTGAGGTTTTCTTGTTTACATTTCTTTTACCTTTGTTAAAGGGGAGTGGTTCTAGTTTAGCCAAGTGAAAAACTAGGGAGTTGTAAATGTTATCTCTTTTTCTTTGAAAAAGAAATAACAAATTAGTGGATTTGTTGGAAAATCCTAAGTGATGAGTTTAGGTAGTGGATGTAGACTTGGTTGATAAGTCGAACCACTATAAATCATTGTGCAAATTTCCATATCTTTATATTCCTTACTCCCTAAACTTTATATTGTCAATTCACCCCTCTGGCACATTTTTGGTTGTCCATTTAAGCTTCATTTATCCCAACAGCATACCTCACCCCTTTATAATGAACTCTTGTACTCATCAAATATATATACAAACACATTAATCAAAGTTAGAGTTCTCTCTACTTCTACTTATTTTCCTCTACTTTTCTCAATATTTTTCTTACTTTGCTTCAACAAAAGATTATATTGTTTGAATCCGAAGCATCAAAAAATAATTAAATTCTCTTTAATCACTCAAATCTTAAAGTGGTACACTTGTATAAGAAGATATGCATGTGAAAAGACTTTCACGTTTTATAGTATAATATTGCCCATAACTGCAGTCGGAAGAATGTACAATTTTTTGCAGTTCTGGTACTCTAGATTTTCAAGGACCGAGTATGTACTATTTCATGCATGAATCATATCATGGTTATGTTCACAGGCAAAGATATTGGTATTTCCAATTTACTCAGAAAAACAAGTTTATGATAATAATAATATATATATTATTTTAATATAATTTAATAATATTTATATACTTCAATATGAACAGACATATCATACCACTTAATTATACTGAAAAATCCATGCACCTCTTAAAAAGAAACATTTTTTAATGCAATTTTTGTTTTATCTTTGATTTTTTAAAAGGAAGAAAAGTAAAAGTCAGAGCATTTGTGGGTAAAATCTGAAAAGGAAAAAGTTATAATTTGTTTATTTTTCCATGAACAATTTTGTACCTGATTGATATGATAATATGGTACACGTGAAAGATCACAATTGAGATGTGGTCGAATACAACTACGGAAAGTTTAGTACTCCATTGCTTCTTAGGGGAGTTGAATCTTAGATTAGAAAAATGTCAAGACTACTGAAATTTTAAGAATATATATATAAAATGATTATTCGAAATATTAATTTACGTTATAAGTAAATTAAACATATATCTATAATTTTTATTATATATATATAATTTAAACTAAAATTACTTTCTTTTTAAATCTATTTAGCCGCGTTCTCTTGTTTATATTTGATAAAATGGTGATATTGGTTTTAATGTTAGACGTTAACTGTACATATTTTATTTTATTTTTTATATCATATCATATCTTTGTTTGTTTTTTATTTTTAAAATTTTAATAATTTTATTCTTATGACATGTTATCATCTATTTTTAAACACTTTTTTACGGTACGTTATCAATCATTTAGATGTTATTTTGATTTATTCTTTTTCAAGATTAAATTTAATATGATATTTATTTATTATTTTGATGTTTGTATTCATATATAATTTTCTTATGTTGTTCTACTTAAATTTATAATTTATCTATAATTTTTAATAATTTAAATTTCCTTTATAATTCGTTTATCTATGTTCAACTTATGAATGATTTCAATCAGTCCATATGAAAGTCAACAAAAGCTATTGAAATTTAATCTTTGCAGACTGCCAATTGGTTGATATGACACCATCTTTTACGCACTAACACTTGAGATTTTACTTTTAACCCCTATCACAAGATTTTGACCTTAAAGTCGAATACTGCTCAATTTTATTTATATTTTTATTTTGGTACTCTGAAAAAAATTAATTTTATTATTAAATTTATTCATTTTAAATATTTAATAGTTAAGTCTTTAACTTATTTAAATTTCTGAAGTGAATTTACGTAGACCATTAAAAATAAAATTTTTAAACTTAGCAAATTTATTTTGATGTTCGAGTACTTAATATCAAATGATTGAGAATATTTAGAACTGATGTTATTTTATAATCACTTTAGCTTAATAAAAAAAAGCTTAGATTTAAACTTTTAATACTTATAATGACATTATACTTTAAAATTATGTTAAAACACCATTAAAAAATAACATTCAACTAAATATGTGGCATGATTTAAAATCACATCACATAAAGAAAAATAAATAAATTTAAAGATTAAGTTGAGAAAATTTAAAAATTACCAACAAAGTGTTGAAGTTTGGGGAAAAGTAGGCAGCGTGGGACTAAGCTACAGAAGGTATTGATGCCTTATAAACGTGGTAGCTGAATTTCAAAAAAGCAACTCATATATCTTGTATAGTTTGGTAGGAATTCATGGGGTGTTGCTGAATATTTCGCAGTTACTGTGATGAAACATGTTTAGGTTGTAATTTAATCGCCTTCTAAATTTTATTTTTTTTCAACACCGGCCACCATGACAAGACTCATTCTTCATGGTTTTTCTTCTGTTTATGGGTATTTTGTTTTGAGAGAAGGGCGTGTTTCGCTCACAAGTAACACTGCAGAGCTTTGTATCTTTTTCTCGTGAGTTTTTTTTTTGCCAACAGTGAGTGGTCGTATATACCTACCGGCAAAGAAACAATGGAATTGACGGCACTATGACTTCCAAACTTACACCAAGTCATCAACACAGACTTCCCCCACATGTACCTAACACCAAAAACAGTATAATCTGTGTTAATTTTGCCCAACTGGATTCATCAAATTTTCATTCCAGGAAAAAAGTAGTAAAAGACTCAATTATGTGTGTTTTCCTTCAGGTTTGTAGCCATCCAAACAGTGCTCGAACCTCTGCATGCCATAAAAAACCGAAGAGAATTGTCACCATATCAAAGGAAATCTCGTCTTTTCACCAAGACAATAATTTTACAGATTATTCACAGAGCTGTTGGATCACATTGAATCCAGACTTTTTAATTAAAAAAATAAGAGCATATGAAACCACCATCTACAGGCCTTTTGACCTTGTGATTGCTATAATGGCTCTCATTGTACATCAGGTACTGTTTTTCAGGATTTGGATTCATTCACTTGTTTTTTTTATGCAAAATGTCACAAATTCTGACCCAAAAATGCCAGAAAGCCCTGCCAGGGTTTTTACGTTTTAGGTTATGGTAATTACCAGTTTATCAGTGCCAATCAAGGCCTTCATAAAAGCCCACGCCAGAGGTGGCAGTGGCATCATTACTCAATTTCCTAACAATGGAACAATTAGCATAGGAAAGTAAGAACTATAATAACAGCTTTTACTACTCTATCTATGAAAATGATGTCAAGTTGTTTAACATTATAGTTTACCAATGGCGTTGCCCAAGTGAATGCTGGTTTATAAGTGATTTCAGAAGCTGTCATGGCATTTCTATCAGGATTTTCTATTACAATTAAACTTGGTAATGAATACTTCCACAGAAACTGACCAAATAGATGTTAAGCTGGTTTGGAGTTGACTACGTCGATTAAGTCATAAAAACTAACCATATAGTTCGTATTTCTTGCAAGTATTCAGTAATGAATATGTGTCCTTGATTTGTTTGCAAAGGCAATGCCAATGCCAGGCACGTTAGATTGGGAATTAAACAATCCCTGTAGCATTATCTGGGCGCTTTTGCCGCCAATGGCAAAAGCGCCCAGATAATGCTACAGGGATTATTTATTTCCCAATCTAACGTGCTCATTCGATTATTTCCTTAAATGGGGTGTTTTCTATAGTAGATTTGGGATATCTCGGCGTCTTCAGGGTTGAACCAGATTTTTTTTTATCTTGCTTGGGATATCTCGGCGTCTTCAGGGTTGAATCAGATTTTTTTTCGGTCTTGCTTGGGATCTCTCGGCGTCTTTAAGGTGTTTGGATTGTTTATTGGATCACTAGGCGTCTTCCATGAAAAAAATTGGTATTTTTACACAAATATCACCTTAACATAAATTAATTACTTGTTAGGCACTGTTTAAGAATATTTTACGGATCTAGCAAATTTTTAAATACTTTCTATAAAATCAATCATATTTTGTTAGTATTTTATTTAATTATTGTATTATTTTGTTTTATTTTTTTGCAGTTATAAAATAGAAAGTGATCCTTGAATAATTATATATGTATTTCTCGGCTTTTAAACTTTTCTCTCGGCTATAAATACGCTCTCAACACGTGGATATATGTACTGAAGCGACGACATTATTCTAGTTTAGAGGATTGTTGTGAATGTTTACGAGTGGAGAACGTATTTATAGCCGAGAGAAAAGTTTAAAAACCGATAAATACATATATAATTATTGAAGGATCACTTTTCATTTTATAACTGTAAAAAATAAAATAATTAAATAAAATAATTAAATAATACAATAATTAAATAATTAAATAAAATACTAACAAAATATGATTAATTTTATATAAAGTATTTAAAATTTTGTTAAATCCGTAAAATATTCTTAAACAGTGTCTAACAAATAATTAATTAATGTTAAGGTGATATTTGTGTATAAATACCAAATTTTTTAATGGAAGACGCCTAGAGATCCAATAAACAATCCAAACACCTTAAAGACGCCGGGAGATCCCAAGCAAGACCGAAAAAAAATCTGATTCAACCCTGAAGACGCCGAGATATCATAAATCTACTATAGAAAACACCCCATTTAAGGAAATAATCGGATGAGCACGTTAGATTGGGAATTAAACAATCCCTGTAGCATTATCTGGGCGCTTTTGCCGCCAATGCCAATGTGGGAGGCTGCGCCAGCAACATTGGAGAGGTGGTAGCAAAGCCTACAATAGAGGCAATGGTAGCTTAGACGGAGGCCATGAGTGTATTTGGATAAGTCTATCTTGTCAAAACCAATCATTCTACACATATGCTGCAAATCCAGTGCACCCCTCAGAATAGTTAGGCACATTATGTACTCGCAGGGGAAACCATTAAGAATGCAAAACTAAAGAAATTGTAGACTTTAAAATCATGAAAACTATAATTAGACAGTAAAAAGAAACTAATCGTTCATACTCCCATAACAAAAATAAGCAAAAAGAGAAGCTGAACCAAGGTGCATATATCATTCCAAATTTTCTTTTTTTGCTGCAGAACCCTTAGCTACTGAAGCAGAATGGATATGAATATAATAGCACGGTATTCTTTCACCTTCCAAATACACAACATGATCCAAACAGACTATGCTGACAAGCCGGATGACATCCTGTCCTTAACAGTCCTGGACAACCCTAGTTCGACTACAAAAACAACATATAAAACTGTAACTATATTTGACAAAACTGTATTGTCAAGCAGATCAGTAAGTCATAAGAGGTGACCCACTGCAGTGAACATCAGAAGCATCGGAAAGCCTTTGCCTTGGAGACAATGTTATGATTCCAGCTGCATCTACATCAGAGTTCAAAATGTTTTTCCTCTTTT
The DNA here is from genome assembly GCF_006381635.1 of Hibiscus syriacus. Lineage (NCBI taxonomy): Eukaryota > Viridiplantae > Streptophyta > Magnoliopsida > Malvales > Malvaceae > Hibiscus > Hibiscus syriacus. The sequence goes on from NW_024063524.1 coordinate 3,187,570, forward strand.
GAATTTCACAAGTGGATTTCTCTTCCGATGCCTCAGCAATTGGACTCAAAGTCCCCGCTTCCTTGGAGTGAAGTGCCACCATGGCTTGAGCTTCGGACACAACTGATGCATCACCATCTGTAGCATATAAAATCTTTTGGATAGCTGCAACAATCTGTAATAACATATAGAGTGAAACATTTAAACAATCAACTTCAACAACTATCTTACCACAAATAACATTTTCCTAATATAAATCAGAATGTTGAAAGAGAGTACCGGAGAGTCTTCGATTTCAGGAGTCTGGCAGAGAATCTCAATATCTCTCAACTTTGCAAAGTAGAAATCCCTCTCTTTCTCAAGACTATCGACAGATAGCTTCAAAGCGGTGATCTACATTGTGCAGGAGAAGACATCAGATTCTTCTTAATTCTTAAAAAAATAAAATTATCAATTTGCTCAACGAATATTAAGTACTTGTTCATCATAAGCAGCCATTGATGTAGATGGTTTGGATGATGCCTTTTCTGATTGATTAGAAAGGTGTGCAGATGATGGAACGTCATTGCTGTTCCTTCGAGCATGAGAAGATGAAGGTCTAGGAGCAGCACTTAAACCCTTGGTTGAGGATTGTTGAGGAGCTGATTTCTTGCCTGTTTCTCTTCCTCCTTTAGAAGCCTCTCTCCTTTCTAGTGGATTGTAACTGCATATGACAACGGCAAAAACCACTCATGGTTCTTTTCATTTCTTTTAATTCAAAAAGTAGAACACCACCAGAAAGTGAACCATTCATAATTCAATTATGAATTATTAGTATAGATACTAAAGCTCAGGCCTAATTGTCAGTTTCAAATGCGGCAAACCATTCACTAAGTAAAACAACCAGTTTCATGAAAATCAATTATGAATTATGAATATACTAAAGCTCAGGCCAAATTAATTGTCGGCATCAAATTCGAGAAACCATTCACCAATAAATCAACCAGTTCCATGAATTTCAATTATGTATAATGAACATACCAAAATTAAGGCTAGATTGACAGTATCACATGCTGGCAAAACCTTTAATACAAGCAGGTTGAAACTCTCAAATGTGGAAAACTATACAATCTGTCATAATAGTGATGTAAGACAGATGAATAAAAAACAATGCCAAATTCCTTTTTTATTAGTATGAGATAAATACAAGGAAGTAAAATTATTCAAATATTCTCAACCATTTGAGTGCTCAAACACCCCTACATGCTCAAACTTGGTCCTCAAGGAATAACAACAATTCTTTAACCACTAAGGTCGCTAGGTTCATGCAAACAATGCCAAATTCTAACATAGAATTTGGTTTTAAATTCATATAAAACAATTAATGTTAGCCAAAATTCCTAAAATTTTAATACTTTAGTTAACCTGAATTAAATAGGAAAAAGAAACCATATTTTTGCTTATAGAGAAAAATCATCAGACTGGAATCAAACTAATTAACTTTTCAAATAATAAAAAAAGAACCACACTAATTACAAAGAAAATTAAGGTTTAAAAGAAGTTTACTTATTTAGCCCGCCTCCATTAACCGAATCACAGTATCTTTTCATCCATTGCATGAACTCCAGATTATCAAGCGGCCTTCCTTTCACCAACTTGCTCACCTCAATATGCTAAAACAATGAAAAAAAGAATTTATTAAAAAAAATCAAAACCAGGAAATCAAAAGAAGAAATCCTTGAAGAATTAAGATAAAGTTAAAAACCTTGGTGATTTTGAGTTTGTTAAAGACATCTTGGAGAACTTTATAGTTTTGTATCATCTCGTATTCGTTCTTGGCATCAAAATTGACTTTGTGCATCGGTACCATCCCTGGATGAACCGCATCCATCATCTGGCAATGAACGGCGCCAGAACATGCCTGAAAACACAAATCATTTCAATAAAATCAAAAAGTTTATTGATTTATACAATTAAAAATGGAAAGATTAACGACATAAAGGGAGGAGAAAGAAACCTCTTCGACTTTGGAGAGATTGAGATGGAGAGTGGTGTTGATCCAAGAAAGAATCTCAGATCTGCCGACGAAGTAAGCCCCATCCATCATACCGATGTTTGTCGCCATTGCTTTCTTTCTACTTCAGCTTTGCTGCTTCGGATTTCTTTTCCTTCTTTCTTTCCTTTTTTATTAATTTTCTTTGTGGCGCTGCTATTGTAATGGAAAGAGACGTTTGAAAGAGATTTTAAAATTAGAGAATGAGCGGGATATTCTACAATTCAAAAATAAGAGTTAAAAAGGAAACACAGCCCAATTTAAATATAGGTAAACTACATTAGATACCACTCAACTTTATCTGTTAATTGGTTTATACTACTAAACTTATAATTTTATTAATTATAACACTAAACTTTAATTTTCACCTCAATTATACCACTTAACGTGGCTGATGATTACGGTGACATAGTCGACGATTGCTGATGTGGAAGTCGCACAAAAACGATGTCATTTTGATTTGATTATTTTGGAGCCTAGAAAAGCTCAAAACGATATCGTTTTATTAGATAAAACTAACAAATATTAATTTGGTATTACTTTTGAAAAGTAACTTTTAAAAGTACCGGAGAAACAAACTTTTAACAGTGTTGTTCAAAAGTACAGTTTAAAATTTAATTATTTGAGATTACTGTTAAAACATGAGTTTAAAAAGATAAAATGTCCATTTTAGACATTATGTTGTAAACTATAATATAACATTTAAATTATGTTTACACTTATATAGGATTATATCAATTTAAACTATAATAAAATTAAAAAAATATTATTATATATGAATTATATCAATTTAAATTATAATAAAACTATAAAAAATATAAATAAAAAATATAATTATAATAAAAATATATTTTATATAACTCGCTATTAATATTTTAATATATAAATTATGAATTTTATTTATTTTAAATAATTAAAATAAATTATTAAAAATAATAAATTATACTTTAAGGATTTTTGTATTAAAATATTAAAATAAATTATAATATATAATTCAGTGGAACCATGTGTCACGGGGTTAGACTGCTGCAAGCAAGAAATCGACTAAATCTGCACGAGCTTGCTAGCAGCAGTCTATTCCTGTGACAAGTGGTATCAGAGCTTATTTTTGTTGATTTTTATTGGTTCGAGATGACACCACAACATGGCGAGACAACAGGTTCCGATGGGAATGAAACCTGCAATGCTGGAAAGAATAGAGCACTATCGAAAGATGTTCTCATGTCCATCTAGGAGAAGGTTGCCAGGCTCGAGGGTTCCATGATGGAAGCCAAGGAAGTGCTGGACATGTTGGAGTCTGTAGACCTTGAAAGGCTGATATCATTGGATCTCGGCAAGTTGGAGTCCTTGAAAAGTATCAAGAATGAGGTTTAAGAGACATTAAATAAGTTGGATGTGAAGACGACTGATTGAGGTGATCCCTTGAAAGCCATGGTGGTGGCTTTAAGGAAGGAAGTCGAGGAAGCAATGGTTCCGACTCTGAGGTGGCAGGGCTAAAAAGGGAGGTCGAGTTGCTGGTGTGCAAAGCTGTATTCGGGAATAACGTAGCCATTGTTGCTCCCAAAGCTTTGGGTGACATCCCTAAGCCAGAGAAGTTCAAAGAGACAAGGTCCGCCCAGAATGTCGAGAATTTTCTTTGGGGGTTGGACCAATACTTTGCAGCCATAGGCATCATGAAGGATGCCAAGAAAGTAAGCATCACTAGTGTTTACTTATCGGAGGTTGCCCTCATGTGGTGGTGACGTAGATGCAACGATGTGAAGTGTAGGAACGCTGCCATCGAGATCTGGGACAAGTTCCAAGCTGAATTCAAGGAACAATTCTACCCGGAGTATGCTGAAGAGGAGGCGCGATCCAAGTTAAGGCATCTAAGCAGGAAGGGTCTTTGAGGGAGCATGTTCGAAAGTTTGTCGAACTAAGTCTCCAAGTCCCGAGTTTGAGTAAGAAAGACGAGTTCTTCATCTTCATGGATAGGTTGAAACCATGGCGACGAGGTGTTAAGGAGCTCTCGATTGCCTTGACAACGGTCGATTCAATCATTGAGATTGGCATCAAGAAAGTGAACTCTAAATTGATGCCAAAGTTTCGAGGTAATAGTGGTGATAGGGACAAGGCATTCAAATCTGACAAAGATTCGAGTGGCACTGGCAAGCCATCGAATGGTAAGCACTTTGATAAGAAAGACAAGCAGATTATCCAATGTTACAACTACAAGAGCCAAGGGCATTTGGCGAGGGACTGTCCGCAGAAGAATAAACTCTCAGCCATCAAGGAGAAAGATGGGGAAGAGAGTAGGACTCTTAAGCTTGGCTTCATCCTTAGCACCATGGAGGTTAATAAGGGTCGAAAGAAGAAGAGGTTGATGTTCGTTGACATCAACGTTGCTGGTCAGAAATTGAGTGCACTAGTGGACACTTGTGTCTCAGAGTTATTCATGTCCGAATAATTTGACAAAAGACTTGGCCTTCATGTGGAGAAGAAAGGTGGTTCCATCAAAACTGTGAACGCCGAATAAGTTTTAATTGCGGGAGTCACGAAGGGAATTGAGGTAATCGTTGGAGGTTGGTCCTATAGGGAAGCCATCAAGATGATTCCTCTTGATGACTTCGACTTTGTGCTTGGGTTAAGTTTCTTGGACTGAATCAATGTGTTCCCTATTCCTTTTGTCGATTATTTGTGCATCCTGGATCCAAAGCAACAATGCATTATTCCAGTAAATTGAGGGTCCAGAGTAGGGGCCAAAGTTTTGTCCGCAATTCAATTCTCGAAGGTGGTGCGCAAGGAGGAGCCGACCTTCTTGGCTGTCTTGGTGTGTGAGAACCCAGCCACAACCAAAGAATTCCCAATGTGGTGAGTCACGCTTTAGGATAATTTAAAGATGTGATGTCTACCGAGTTGCCTCCAAAGAGCGATCTAGATCACAAGATTGAGTTTATGCCGAATGTGGAGCCACCCTCTCAAACCCCTTATCGAATGGCTTCACTTGAGTTAGAGGAGATGCACAAACAGTTGAAGGATCTCCTTGATGCCGGATACATCTGACCATCCAAGTCCCCTATGTGCACCAGTAGTTGACCATGTAATTCTACTAGTTTGATGTTTGGCTCATAAGGATTTCAACTAATGCAAAACTTTTACTCTGCAATGGTGTCTTTTTCTGTAAGAAGCAATTATTTATATATAAAGTGTGTATCTTTAATTGGTATTCTCAATAAGTACACTTAATTGGAAATTCTAGAAATGGCAGAGTAAACTATAAATGATTGCCTTTTGATCGTTATTCTACATTGTTGTTTAAAGTGTCTTTTTAATTGTTCTTGTGCAGTGACTGAACTTATTGGAAATTCTATAAATTGAACTTTATGTACTTGCTTATCTTATGATCATTTTTTTCAATATAGAATAAGTATGATTCCTTTTTCCTGTGTATTCAGGGTGAGGGGACATTACTCGTAACATGTTCATATGATGGCCAAGTAAGGATTTGGACTACAAATGGTTAGTCAGGTTACTTTATTTGTTCTATTTTATATCATGAAATTAAAGGCCACAAATCTATTTGTTAAACGAGACTTTGAGACTATTCAGATATACTAACTCAGTTTTTCCATGTGCTTTTTGGTGCTCGATAATTCTCTTTTATTAAATTAATAGCTAATTACCCTGCTAAAATAAATGTTTATTTGTATTTTTAACTGAACTTGTTATACTTTTAGCTATTTATAATTACATTGCTATTTTGGACTGATTGTGAGAATTCTACACTTCATCATCCTTGACACATTTTCTCTCTCTGTCACCCAATTCTTTCTTAGTTTAGGTGAAGTAAGTGATGCATTGAGTAAATACAAAGGACCTATATTTTCTATAAAGTGGAACAAAAAGGAAATTATCTTCTTATGGGAAGCTGTGATAAAACGACAATTATGTGTGATGTCAAGGCAGAGGAATGGAAACATCAGTTTAAATTTCACATAGGTGGACCATTGGAATAAACTTTAATCTTTGGTTTTTGGTTGCATAGCCCATATTCATTTCCTTGAGTTTAATCTTTTTTACCTCTTAGGTCTAACCTTGATATTGATTGGCGGAATAATGTTTCATTCGCAACAAGTTTTAATTACAATATGATATATGTTTCAAGATTGGAGAAACACAACCTATTAAAACCTTTGTGGGGCATCAGGTTTGTTTCTGATGATGGGTTTGATCAGAATGGTTTGAAACAGTATGGGAAAAGTGGTTCTCAAATTGGGTTGAGAATAAGGCATAGCTCTTTAAAACCACCTGGAATGAGAGAGGATAATCACAGTGTGTCTGGGCCATTTTCAAAGGAAACTAAAGGCTTGGAAGAGATTAACACAATTTCTCATAAGCATATTTCTTCTCAGTTTTCTCATTCTAACTCAAATCGTAGGCACAACACATGAAGTTGTGTCTCAGAAGGAATGAGAGATAACAGATTCTTCAGGAGGGTATATTATAGATCTAGATGAAAAAGCGTCATGAGTGATGAAGATCAGTCTTCCTCTTGAGCTTCCCCACGTAGGTCGGAGGAGAAGAACAAGGTGAATGCTCTTTGGAATGCTAGCAATTTATTGGGCACAGGGGAAAAAACCTTGGTTAAAAATATTACTGCTAAAGAGAAATTGAAGGGTATAGGGGAAGAGAATTAAGGCCCACGGGTGAATAGGTATCTTTTTATTTAATTTATAATGTAAAAGTTAGCTATAATATCGTGGAATATAAAAGGTCTTGGAAGGAATGAGAAGTTAAGAGTGATGAGGAATTTGATATTGGAAAAGAAGCCATCTTTATTATTTATTCAAGAATCGATAGTGGATTCGATGAAACAAATTCTTGTTAGAAGGCTTGGAGGAAATCTATTACAGGGTTGCTTCTGGTCTCCAGCAGAAGGGGCAGCGAGAGGTTTAGTTATATTGTGGGATGATGAGGTGTTTAATCTGCACTATAAATATTTATACAGTAGGTTTATGGATATTATTGGCAATCTAAAGGCATATTTAGGTCTGATTTGTCTTATTAATGTGTATGGACCGATAGTAGACACAGAAAATGATGTGTTTTTTTTAGTGATCTTCTCTCTTTTGTTGTTCAGCTAGATTGTCCAATTTGTTTGGGGGTGAATTTATCGCCTATTTATCAAAGGAAGAGAAATTGGGTGGTCATCAGAATGGGTTTTTCAGTGAGAGTATTCAGTGAATTCAATCATCAAGCTAATCTAAACGATCTTCTTTTGGTTGGAGGTAGTTTTACTTGGAGCAATAATATGGAGTCTTTGACCTTTGCCAGGTTGGATAGGTTTCTGGTCGATCCTTGGTTTCTATCAGCAGGGTGAATTGGGGAACTAAGACTTTTAGACTCTTCAACTATCTGATAGATGAAGACAATTTTAAAGAAATGATGGAACATGAACTGAAGAAACTTCAAAAGGGAGATAGGAAAAAAAGAATTTTCAGTGTTTTAAAGGGGTCTAAAGCAGCTATAAAAAATGGGCAAAAAATAGACACCTTGAGCTAACTGGCTTAATTTTTAACCTGAAACGCTCCATCCATGATATGGAAACTATATAGCAGGGGTCCTCCATATTTACAATCAAAGATGTTGCTAAAGCTAGAAAGGAGCTTTAGAAGTTATATAGGAAGGATGAGCATATTTGGTTTCAAACGTCTATAGTTAAGTGGTTTTTGGATGGTGATAGAAATTCTAGATTTTTTCATCATTGTGCGACGAATAGAGGGAGATTGAATTTTATCAAATATTTGAAGGTTGATGATAAGTTGATTTCGGACCCTGGGAAAATAAAAGTTTGTGTGGTGTTTTTTTAAAAAAGGCATACAATCTGGATAATACGATTGAGGTGGAGGATATGGACGTGAATTTCTCTATATTGTTTAAGGCACAAGGAACTTTTTTGAAGAATCAGTTTACAAAGGAAAAGATTTAGGAGGCTATTGCCTCTACCGACAACAATAAATCCCTTGGTCCAGATGGCTTGAATATGTGTTTCTTTAAGAAGTTCTAGCCATAATTAAAAGATGGTATTGTAAGTTTTTTAAAGACTTTTTTAGACGGAAACAATGGGAAAATGGAGTTAACCATTCTTTTATAACCCTCATCCTCAAGAAGGTAAATTCGGTTAGTGTGGAAGACTACATGCCTATTAATTTGGTCAGAGGACTCTACAAGATTTTGTCCAAGGTGTTGTCGAGAAGGTTAAGGGTGTGCATCGATTCGATAATTGGACCTTCTTAGTTTGCTTTTATTTTTAGAAGGCAAATACTGGATTATTCGCTGATTGCAAACGAAGGAATTTACTATTGGAGGAAGAAAGGTCGAAAATGTATTGTTTTTAAGGTTGACTTCAAAAGAGCTTATGATTCGGTAAATTGAATTTTTTTGTTGAAAATAATGGAATATATAGGTTTTAGACAAAGGTGGTGTTATTGGATAAAATCATGTATATCTTCAGCATTTATCTCTATTTTAGTGAATGGGTCTCATTCGGAGGAGTTTTCGATTGCTAGAGGTCTTTTTCAAGTTTGTTCATTGTCTTTGATGCTATTCAATTTGGTGGGAGAGGTGTTGAGTTTAATGCTGGCTAAGGCGGTTAATGTTGGGTTTTTAGGGTTTTCAAGAATGGCGACTCAGTTAATTCCTTTATGATGCCACATTTACAGTTTGTTGACGACCTTATCATTTTTTGTAATGCAGAGGATGGGGAATTAAAGAATGTGTTTAGGGTTCTCTCGTTGTTTGAGCTGATGTTTGGGATGCAATTAAACATGTCCAAAAGTAGAATTTTGTATTAATGTGGATGCTACTGTTTTGAATGAGTGGGTTGATTCGATTGGTTGTTTAGTGCTTTCTCTTCTGTCAGATTATTTAGGGCTACCCGTTGGAGCAAGCGAGAGTTCGATGGCTCTCTGAGAACCGGTTATTCGGAGGTTCTATGAGAAGTTATCGGGTTGGAAAGCAGTTTCCCTTTCTCTTGCGAGGAGGGTGTTATTGATTAAATCAGTTTTATGCTTACTACCAATTTATTTTTTTTGTTTATTTTCAGGTTGTCATCTTATGTCTTATCAAAAATGAATTTGATTATGCAAATTTTTTATAGGGAGATTCGAATTATAAGATAAAGATACATTGGTCAATTGGTCGTCTGTTTCTAAGACTAAGGATATAGGCAATTTAGGGATTACTGATCTTAATTTGTTAAATAAAGCGTTCTTGGGCAAATGGTAGTGGATATTTGCAAGCGAATCTAATTCGTGGTGGAAAAGGGGGATTTGCAACAAGAACAATGTAGATTCGAAGGCTATTTCAGTCAAGAGATCAGATTTTTCTAAAGCTTCTTGGATTTGGAAAGGGATGGTTAAAAGTTGTTTGGCTAAGGGTGATTTTGGGGATTATCTTAGAAATTATTTTCGTTAAAAAGTGAGTAAATGGGTTGGCATGATGTTTGGGTAAGGAGTATGCCTTTAAAAGACTGCTTTCTAAGGATGTATGTTCTTTCTGTTAAAAAAATGGGGAAGAATTTCTAATTTCAGAAAATAAAGTCAGTCAGGATGGTTTTGGGACATCCAGATGAGAAGAAATCTTGCAGACTGGGAGTTGGAGTTTTGGCTCGAATTAAATTATATTCTTTGCAATTTTTATGTTGATGTTTCCATGGAAGACACTTATGTTAGGACAGGAAATAGAGAAGGCACTTATTCCATTATATCTTGTTTAAAATTATTAAATGAAAAAGAAAAATGTGGATTTAACTTGGTCAAACCTTATTTGGCTTGGGGTGACTCATCCTCGGGTGGAAGTTTTTGTCTGTCAGGTTTTTTCGTATGAAGGTAGGAGTTAAAGTTAGCTGCTGAAACGTAGAGGCTCTGGGATCATGGATAATCTATGCCCTCTGTGTAGTTTCGATCTGAAAACGGTTTCTCATTTGTTTGTGTCTTGCTCGATAGTTTGGAAATTATAGTCCATTTTTTTGAAGATGTGGGATGTTCTTTTTGCTGTTCCAGAAAGTCCAGCTGCTCTAGTTTCAGTTTGGATGCTGCTGGTGCCTCGCTCGAAAATTCTGTTGTTTATTCTAGGGGCAATTTTATGGTCGGTCTAGAAGTACAGAAATAAGATTATTTTTTAAGGAATGAAGCTATACATCACACTACTGTTTTTCTTAACAAGGTACAGACTGGTTTCTTGATTCTCGGTGAAATTTCCTATTGTCCCAATTCTTTTTTACTGTCTTGTGGGTAATCCTACATTAGCTTATTCATGGATGTGTTATAATAAACCTTCGCTAGCTCGTTGTCTTGATGCCCTCCTCCTAAGGGTTTATTCAAGATAAATGTTGATGGGGCTGTGGATAAGTTTTGGATTAAAAGGGGAATATGTGGTTTACTAAGGTATGAAGATGGTACGGTGCTGGAGACCTTTTCTAAAAGTGTTGGTTCCAACCCTCCAATTTTGGCAGAACTGTTGGCTATCAAATCTGGTTTATTATACTTCATGAATTCGAATTGGAACTCAAGGGGAAGACTTATTTTGGAGAGTGATTGCGGCAAAGCCTTATATTGGATCAAGATTTCGGGTTCTTGTCCTACTTTACTTATTTTGCTAGTGAAGGAAATTGGGACTTTGGTAGTAGATAGGAATGTTATTGAAAGACGTGTCAATAGAGTTGTGAATTGTGAGATGGATGAATTAGCTAAGATAGGAATTTAATGAGCTTGTATTTTTTTGGTTTTTCTAGGAGGTTTATTTCTGCTGTAAGGTGGTGTTGTTGTAATGGTCATTTTGTATTGTTTTTTATTGGTTGATGGTAATAAAATTTTGAGGCACTCTTTTCCTCCTTCGAATGTCCACCGAGATACTTTAGTGTTTTGACGGTTATGAAGGGGTTTTAACGAGGCCTCGCTTTCTTATAAAAAACAATCTCATAAATTTCTTGGTTGGTTAGTTAGTTTTGGTCAAAAAAGTGGGCTAACTGTTGGATCCAAAAAAGATTCAAACTGACCATGAAATGCCTAACCCTGGTTCTTCTAGATTTTAACTAATGCTAATCTTGATGCAGCTAGTAGGTTGTATATAAAATTCATCTCTTCCCCAACTCACTTTTTTCTTTTCCTTCCATTTCTAGATTAAATTTTGTTACCTGCATCTGATAAAAAAAGAATTAATAACACTTAGGTGCGATCAAGGTTCAGCCTGATCTGGAAATTCCAAACCCCATCTTCCCTCTTGTATGAAATGATATGGAAATCCTTAATACATCTCATAGCTTTTTTGTGTGAAATGCATGTTTATACATCTTGGTTGTGTCTCTATAAATTCTAAAATCTTTTTCTCCTTCATAGGAGAGTTTCAAGAGCTAAATATTTCATTTTCTAACGTCTCTTTTGCTTTTCTGCAAAACAAATTGGTAGGGAATTTTTACAACAATGAACTAGCCTTATGTCTTCAATAATGCAACCAATGGACTTTAATTCGTAACTAAAAACAATGTTTTATTTTGGATTTTGATAAGTAAAGCTTTTGAATTAAATTTGATCTCTAGCCTTCTTTTTATATATCAAACATTTTGCTTTTCAGGGTGAAGTAAATTGTGTCAAATGGGATCGTACAGGTTCACTATTGGCTTCTTGTTCTGATGATATTACTGCAAAGGTTATACATATGCTATCTTTTCTTCATTACTTAGCAGGCATCCTTCATGACGATATAAATTTTTGTTTCGTTGTTCCTCGTCTGGTTGTTTTCTGTTTTGGAAAAATATATACATATAATTTAATTTTAAAATAGCATGCTACATTTTTGGATTATTTTACCTTTATTTCTGTTGGTGTTTTGTCTGGGTTTCTTTTGTAGCTGCAGCTTTATATATTGGTTTTTGTTCTTTTCTTATATGTTTCAACTAATAGAAACTCTTGATGCAGATATGGTTTATGAAGCAGGACAAGTATGTTCATGATCTGAGGGAGCATTCAAAGGTAGTTTTGGGCTTCCAAATTTTTTTATATAATTTGTCTGTGCATGTCTGGGTGCATTTATTTGTAATTTTAGGGGGAATTTTGAACAATTGTTCTGCAGGAGATATATGCCATCAGATGGAGTCCTACTGGGCCAGGGACGAACAATCCTAACCAGCAGCTAGTTCTTGCAAGGTAAAACTAAGTTATGCTTCTTATTAGGTCTTACATTTAAAGTCAGTTGATAGACCCGCTCGACTTAGTTGTCTCAAATAGCAAAATACTATCCTCTACATATAATCTTTTCAACTTTGAACTTGTCGATAAAGATCTGTAATTATACATTTGTCTTTTCCTCTCAACGTTTTATCACCATTATACTTGTGTACTCTCTCTCTCCCTCTTTTTGCAGTACATACTTGATGATGATAATTTTCAAAATTTTAATTGATATTTCAGGCAATACAAAAGTGGGTTGTGACAGAGGCATTGTTTCTAAAGCCTGTATTGGCGGTCATTTGATCCCAATTTAGGATGCCGTTCAAGATGAACACTAATTATAAATGAAATGCTTGTAATGTGTAGACTATGTCGCCTGAGCTTATATGAATCACGGTTTAACATTCTCTTCATCCTTTTGGTTTTTATGTAGTGCATCATTTAAATCCACTGTATAGCTGTGGGATGTGGAACTAGGGAAACTTCTCTACAGCTTGAATGGACACAGGTATCATCCCTCAAATCTGTTATTTATTCGTTTCTTCTAGTTAATCGGTGGCAGAAGTCAAATACTTATATAATTATATACATCATAAGGTCACTACTAGCCTTGTTGATGCTGAAATGAGCAATTAATCAAGCTGTTATTTATTCCTTTCTTCTATTTAAACTGCATTGCACTCTTTTTTAACTGAGTTTATTAATTTAACCCTCTAGGGACCCTGTATATTCGGTTGCATTTAGCCCAAACAGGGAGTATCTAGCCAGTGGATCTCTTGATAAGTCCATGCACATCTGGTCCTTGAAGGAAGGGAAGATTGTGAAAACATACACTGGCAATGGCGGAATATTTGAAGTCTGTTGGAACAAGGAAGGTGTCAAGATTGCCGCTTGTTTCGCAAACAATACGCTATGCATCTTAGACTTTAGAATGTAACAAACCTAGAAACTTCCCTCTCTATTTAATGGATTGTAGCTTACATGTGGGGAAGATGGCTGGCTGCAAGCTCTTAAAAGAACCAAGTTAAAATTAGGAATTTTCATTGTAGCGAAAAGGGGGGAAAACTGTAACTATAGCGTAGGTTTTGTAATTCCATGCTGAATTTTGGTAGTTGGTAATTTGTAATTGTGAGCTAAGTAACCACTGAAATGATCAATGATAATATTTTTTTTGTCATCTTGTAATTGAATTGGTGTCAATTGTGGATTCATTTATGATACTGATTCGTGTATGGTATGAGTTCAAATTATGACACTTTTGTACCAAAAGAAAACTCCATTGTCTTTCCAATGGAGTTAGTATAACCATGTCTTTAATCAAGTCGCAGTCATAACAAGGTTGAGCGTTGTATAGCCTTACTATTAAAATTTATCTCCCATCCATCATATTTTGTTATGTACAAGAAATCCGATCTTCTCTTTCAATAGTTCAAGAGGCAGGGGGAAAACTGCCTTTGTTGTCGATTATTACCGGCTAGTTTTCTCTCCTACGATATCAGAAAGAATTTTTCAAATTCATCAACTACAACTGAACTTAATTTATTTACCTTTCAAAGTACTTAATTTAATTACCTTTCAAAGTTCAATCTAACGTTCAATATATATGCTTAAAATTAACGTTGTTTATGAGGTATAACCTACTAGTCAAAGCTCAAAGACTTGGCAGTGCATTCACCTGTTATGCCTTGTCTGAGGTGTTTGTTGTGTGCACCATGTGGATTTGGACAACTACCAATCTTTTTTTCCATTAAATTTCACCGTCTAAATATCGATTATGAAAAGGGCTGTCCTATTTTCCTTCCTTGATTGCAGCACAATCTCCAGCTTTATAATTTCTCAAACCCTTTCGAAGAGATCAGGTCATGTTCAATGGAAAATGCAGCTTTTGTTTCTCAAAGAATCTGCACTTGAGCTCTGTTTCTTTCATGGTGTTTTTGAGGTAATACAGATGAAGTTTTCATATTTACACTGGCAACCCTGGTTGTACATTTTCTCTCTGTAAATGAACCAATGCTTTTTATACCATTTCGAGCACTTGATTTTGTATTTCGAGCTTCTTTTTTTCTCAATGATTCATCATTGTGCAAATCAGCAGCATGCATATTTCTGCAGATACTAGTAGGAAGAAGGACAAGAAGGTAACAGGAAAAGAAAGTCTATAAAGATGTGCTCCCTTCTAAATGCAATGAATCTACCAAAACTCCACCATGACGACTCTCGATTCATGATATTATCAAGCGAGGTGAGCCTCGGTTGCCGGTTCCGTATCGCTTCTTTAATCTTCAACTCGCAACTAAACGTATGATCTGATACAGGATGATCAAGTTGAATGGTGTTACGCCCTTAGTTTCTTTGCACGTTTAGCGACTTATGTTGCAATTCTAGGTGAGTACTTAGTAAGGATTGGAAAATCTCTATTTTGTTATGGACTAAAATGTAAACCGAAATTCATAAATGGTTTCTTGCAGCCGTGATGGTGGTTGTAATTGTGCTGCTTCTTAAGTACTTGACGGAGTTAGGTGACGAGAACGGTGATCGGGAGGATGCGAGGGCAACAACCGAGTCTGAGACTGAGCCTTTACGCCCTGAAAAGGTGATACCGATAACGTATGGAACGTGTGAAGATGACGTAGAAACAGGAAGTTGCAGTAGTGGTGAGGATTTATATGATGCAAGGATTTGTATAATTTGTTATGATGAACAAAGGAATTGTTTCTTTGTTCCTTGCGGACATTGTGCCACCTGCTATGATTGTGCTCAAAGGTAATTGTTGGAACAAAGTGATTTTTTTACCCTCTTTCTCAGTGTTAAATGATAGCTTCAGAAATCTAATTATGTGTTTGTTTTGCAGGATTTATGATGAGGAAAATAAGGTGTGCCCAGTGTGCAGAAGAATTATTGGCAAAGTCAGAAAACTTTTTGCTCCATAACTGTTTCCATTTCAAAGAATTCGGGAAGGAAAAAAGTATGTATTTTGATGGAAGGGAATGGAATTCAAAATTTTGTAAAGTAATGCTTCAAGGAGCTAAACTGTAGAAACCTCAGATTAATATCCTCCGGAGATCAAAATTTTCTCTTTAGTCAAATTCAATGTATTTTTTTTATTAGTCTGGGGCTGATAACATTTGCTCAAAAAAATTGATAATACATACACGTCCTACTAATTATTCAAACTCATCTTTAAAAAGAACAATACATTCTTTAACCATGGGATATTAAAAGTAACCTTTATAATACCATTTACTTAAAAAAATCAATGGATTTCTGCTAAAGATGGGAGCATAATGCGAATGAAATGGCACCACTAGCATCGTTTTGATGTACCATAATACAATGCGAATGAAACGGCAGCACATAATAAAGCTGTTGCAATCTCCATGCTTCCAAAACGAATAAACGATGTACCCTTTGGGGTGCCTAAATCTGAACAAGCGAGTTCTAAGCCCAATGCGTTACTGGAAAAAAGGGATAAGATAAGCAGCCTCGATTCGATGCGATGCGGGAAAGCACCATGGAACGTATCGTTTCTCGTGAACTCGTTCTCTCTCTATATATAAAATTCCTGCTTTTGGAATCATTGTGAACGACGACAAATTTAACCATTTTATACTTTCTAATAAAGTATATATTTTATTTAATATTCTATATTTGATTTAGTGATACACAAATTCAGATTAACTACTATATAGATCTATTATGGAATGATGTTACTTATGAATGGTAATTTAACTCGAATTAGACGGGGTTTGATTTGATCTGATCTGACGAGTTTAGATTTAAATAAAAATATATTCGGATTGGTCGGGTCAGATTTTTTTAAGGAATGAGATTGGGTCAGGTCGAGGGTAAAAATTTCGACCCGACCCGAGGATAATGACATAATTTTCTTAAATTTTTTTAACTAAGTTCTTATTTTATACTAGATCGGGTTAGATCAGATCAAATTTATACTCCAAAAATTCGATTCGAGTTGGATTAACAAAAAACTAGAGCCGTTTTCATCCCTAATTCTCACCAACTCAATTTTTTTTTCATTTATAATATTAAAATTTGAGCACAAACCAATTTGCCTTAGTGGTTAAAAAATCATTGTTGTTCCTAGAGATTACGAGTTCGAGCACCAACAACTGTAGCAGGATAATTGAGAGTACTTAGAACATATATTACTTTATAATCACTTTAGCGTAATAAAAAATATTATTATTTATTAAAATTCGAATATCAAACTCCTCTGAAAAAACTAATATCTCATTACTAGATTAATTTATTGTTACTTAATATATTATACTTTTAAAACCCTAATATGATGACATATGACCTCAATTAAATTCATTTATGAGCATTTTCATGAATTATTCAAAAATATATGTTCATAAATATTTAATAAAGCATGGACAAACGTTTATTCTGTATTTTTTAAATATAAGATGATTAACTCTTGGTATTAATGATTATATCATAAATAATTAAAATAAACCTAAATAATTTTTATATAAAAAGATTAATAAATGAACATAAATATATCGATGATCTATAAATAGTTCATTAAATATTTTATTTTTTATGACCCCAAATAAAGATGGACTTAGAAAAAGTGGGTGGGATAATAGTTTCCGTAAAATTTTAAAATTATCATATATTATTTATATATATTTTTATTAATAAACTGTTTTTAATTCCCTAAAATTTTAAATGTTTGTTAATCTTTTAAAATTTTAAAAATCGATTCTTAATAAAATATTTTACATTCGTTTATAGTCTTAAATAAATATTATTAAAACAAATAATTTATCATTTAAATTCCAAGTTGAAACCATCGCAACGTCCCAAAAATCAAAAACTTAATTTTAAGGGGTTCACTTCGACTAAAATTGGGATTTTAAAACAAAAACGTGGTTCGAGAGAGTCACCACCAATCTTTGTCTAGGGTGTGATTAGATCGCCCAAAAATGTTGTCATTTTAATGAAATTTAATT
Source organism: Hibiscus syriacus (assembly GCF_006381635.1). Classification (NCBI taxonomy): domain Eukaryota; kingdom Viridiplantae; phylum Streptophyta; class Magnoliopsida; order Malvales; family Malvaceae; genus Hibiscus; species Hibiscus syriacus. The sequence continues at coordinate 3,204,765 of NW_024063524.1, forward strand.
TTAAAAATCATCAAAACAACTTTTAGGCTTGTATTCCAGAAAAACAAGTACAATAGTCGATTACGTGTGGGGAAGGATTATCACCCCCATAACGCCTGGAAATCAATACCTAATCGATTAATTACTGTCTTCACAATGGAATTTATGAATTCAAATTTTAATTTAATTAATGATCCCCTCTTTAGTTAAATAAATACAATGTCATTTAACCTATTAAAATTAAAGAGAGAAAATTAACGATTCATGCATTTAACTGGAGAAAGTTAACCACCTAATATAAGGAAGAGTGACATCCCTCTCATTTTTAACTCAAGTGGCGAATCACTAATCTTCTTCTCGAAAATTTTAAGTTAAATTGTTGGCATTTAAACATTTCAAACCAAATGGAAACACCATCTAATATAAGGTAGAGTGACAGTTTCTCATGTTCAGAAAGAAAAAAGAAATATCAAAATCATTGTATTTATTTATCTAAGGTTATGCAACAAGCAAAAATCTTATTAAAGAAAATTACTAGGACTTTAAGATAGATAGAGAATTTTCAAATATTTATTAGTACTGAAACTAAATAACCAAATAGGGTTGAGAACATTTTAAGATGTTCTTATTTTGATTGGTTTCACTGAAGGGTATTTATTTACTTTAAATTATCATAATCGGACATACCATGTGTAACACCACAAATTCTGGGTTAGGAGTTTTGGATTTTTTTTCCATCGGGCTCTAGAATAAAATTTCCTTAGCTCATGAAAGGCTTGATCCTAGTGGGTTTTAGTTTGGGCTTAGGATGAGCCCAATATGAGTTAAAAGGGATGTTTTTAATCATGAGCCAAAATAGGAAGGACTAAATGAGTAAATAACCTATTTTTCAAAGTAAAGGTTGAAATCCCATTCATTGGGATAATATCACGTCTGAAAATTGTCTTCTCATTTTCACCCCATCTTTGTCGCATCCTCTCCACTCCATCTTCCTTCTTCATCTCCAAGCACAAGCAAAATTTAGAGCTTTAAGAATTTCAAGCATCCTCTGAAACTCTCAAGGTAATAACTATAATCTATTTCCTCCAAGATTCAATTCAAGCCATCATTTGCAAGTTTTAGTTGTGTTAACTAAAAATAGGGTTTAGTAGGGTTTATGGAACCTTAGGATTTTAGTTCTTTTTGAAGAGATTTGAGTTATAGAAATTGTTTCTACCATTTCCCAAAGTTCCAAAATGAGTTAACAATTCATTTTCCTTGTCTTGATTAGTGAAAGAGAAAAGAGAAAGCTTTAAGGCAATGGGGCAAGGATAAGCTAGTCCTTGGGTAATTTGGGGGACATTTCCAGCAATCTAGCATTAAGGTAACACGTTTCTAACTTGTCCATACCATATGTAGATCATTAGATGTTCATAAATGGTTAGTTAAGTTCATGAAGCATGCTTGAGTAGTTCATGGTAGATTCTATGTTTGATGTTTTTTAACATGAAAGATGATTTCTTTTAACTCCTAAAACCTCAAATAAGACTTTAATAAAGTTTATTAGCCTTATTAGGTCGAATGGGTGAGGTGAGGCCACAATTTCATGCCCAAAACAATGTATTTTTGGGCACGAGTATCGATACTAAAAGAATAATACCAATATTATTCTTCAACAAGTTACATTAAGGGGCTTTTGGAAGGGTAGTATCGATACTCATTCGTAGAGTATCAATACCAATGGTAGATTATAGATACTCCCCATAGAGGTATTGATATTAAGTTTTTTTTTCTTCAAAACATCGAATCTATTTTTGGTATCGGTACTCAAAGTAGTATCGATACCCTCCCATAGGAGTACCGACACTCCCACTAGAGTATCAATACCGTAAGTTTTTCTAAAAAAATCGAAGCTATTTTTAGTATCGATACTCACGGTGAGTATTGATACCCAAGGGCTAGTATCAATATTGTTGGCATAGTACAAATATCATCGTCATGAATTGGGAAATTAACCCAATTGATTTAAGTGTTCGATTTTGGGAGCGTTGAGGCCATAGAAGTATTAAGTACACGATTACAAGTGAAAACAACCAAAATAACTACAAAAACAACTAAAAACCACGTAAGTTAAAATGACACCATACTGGCCATTGTGTAATGCTCGGGAAATAGTCATGACACCCAAGTTACTTTAGTAGTATGGCGATTGCCCTCCATGATGTTATATCTAGATTTTGTTGGCCAAGTACGAATCCAATGCACAAAAAATTTTAAATCGTGCCCAATACTCGAGAGCCTACATGTGGGCTAGGAATGTAAGCTTTCGATGCACGTAAAATTCTTGTTCTTACCCCGAGACTGAACACCCATATCCCGTACATGTTTTCGTATACAAATATAGATGTCACATCACTTTCAAAACTATTTACTCATTTTGAAAACCCTTTAAAAGTTTGTTGCAAACTTAATTCCGCAAAAAATTAACATAATAAGTAAGTATTCATTAAGACATATTACAAAATATTTTGTTAAATTTAATTACATGCCATATAAGTTTACAAAATGATTACTATTATCCTAATATTACTGGCGAGTCAACCTTAATGGATGATATCTACTGATACTGTTGCACTCCTTACTAGATCAATCTCTACTCTTATTTACGCGTGAAAGTAACACACGTTAATTATTTACTTAATGAGATACAATATTGTAAAGTAACCTTTATGTATACATAAGTATGTCATATTTTTTAATTTACATCGAATTGTATATTCTTTAAGGATTTATAATCCTTCTCAGTTAAACTATATTCCATTCATGTTTATAATGCACCATTATGCATTTTCAATTATAGCGTACTTTTATACCGATAATGCACCCATATGCATTTCAGCTATGGCACCCTTTCATGCCGATAATGCACCCATATGCATTATTCTTTTGGCATCCTTTGATGCCAATAATTCACCCATATATATTATTCTTTTGTTCTTTCATTCTAGAGCATTCCATACTCTAATGTGGCGTTTGGTTTGCTGGAATCCCTTGGAATTAGGGGGAATTGGAATCCAATTCCACCACTTTCCCATGTTTGGTTCAAGTTTTCAAAGGGGAATTAGAATCCAATTCCATCAAGGGAGGGAAAGTAAATTCCATCAATAACATGATGGAATTGAAATCCTTTGGAGGAGGGAATGTGAAATTTGACCATACTACCCTAATCAATCTTTTGGTATTCAGGTCAGATTTTTATTAAAAAATTTCGGGATCGGTCGGATTTTTTTTAAAAAAAATCAGGTTCGAGTCGGGTCGGGTCGGATTTTTTAAGTGTGATATTCGGGTCGGGTTCAGGTTTAGGGTGAAAAATACCCACCGACCCAAAAAACCCCCGACCTGACCCAACCCAAAAAAACCCGACCTGACCCAACCCAACTTGACCCATGGCCATCCCTTGTTCTCTTGTTCAGGTCGGGTGGAGGTTCCCTTGTTCTTGGGTCAGGTCGGGTGGACCAAAAACCCGACCCAACCCGACCCATGGCCATCCCTAATTGGGATGATTTTAACTTATGATGTTTATTAGTGTGATTTTTATAATTTATTGAAATGAATAATCAATCAATAAAATGAAAATTTAATATTTTAAATTTTTTATAATATATTCCTACATGTAAGTTATAAAACAAACTAAAATTAAGAAAAAAACAAGAAGGGTAATTCTGTCATTTTATATTACTGAAATCAAATTCATCTGACATGTCTGCGAACCAAACAAATATGGAATTGGATTCCAATTCAATTTCCTGCCAACCAAACATGTTTCAGATTTCAATTCCTTCACAGATTTCAATTCTCTCAGAAACATTCAAACGAACCAAACGCCACCTAAAACTCATTCATAATATCCTTTCCATACATTAAATCAATTTAGTAACTACTGTAAAACATACTTTAAAAATTTAAACATTCTAATTTGACTCATTGCATATTGTCTTTAGATAGATTGCATTCAATAATTGTACTCACCTTGATCGCCTTGCTGTGATATCCAAAACGCACAAACTGCTACTCCGGAACTTGGCCTTTGCCTTTTGCTTTACTTAACTCAGGCGCTTGATTTCGATCCATTCTATATCCATTAGATACATGTATAATATCAATTGTTAGTATATTTCCTAACAATTATACTTAAACATTGCTCAAAAGTACATATTATTAACTTTTCTACAGTAATCTTAGCCTATCATACAATTTCTAGTTCTTCAGTATCGATACCCCTACCATGGTATCGATACTACCATACTATGGTACTGATACCCTCATATGGTATCAATACCATTTTTTCATTCTGTTTTAAAATGGTATCGATACCTTCCCTTTGGTATCGATACTCCCCCTCCAATATCGATACCGATTGAATCAATATCGATACTACTTGGTTGATTAATCTTATTTTAGCCTATAGTATCGGTATCGTTCTATCAGTACCGATACCCATGCCCAGATTTTCCAGTTTTCCACCTGAGTATTACACAAATAGGGTTAAATTTCATTATGCTTACCTCCCACAATACTACCAATCTCTTCTTTACTTAACCATATTAACTTTCCTTCATTTAGTTACTTAAAACATCTAGTATTCCTCAACATCATTTGATTCTAAGAATCACACCAAAATTTCTAACTTGGTTTTAAACTCACCCAATGCTTCTAATAACTCATTTACCTCTTTAACAAGTCAATTCTACCAATAAAGATCAATAAACACTCATATACTAACATTTCAAAACTCATTTTCTAAAATATCCATTATTTCGCTTTATCTCATCGATTTAATCCCATCTAATCCTTCCTTAAGCATATATATCACTTAATGTTACCAAAGCAACCATTAATTTAAAGGAAACATTAGTTAATGGAAATTTACCTTATGCTAGAGAGGAGAGCACACCAACGTGAAGAATAATAATAGGGAATGCTTTACTTTCTCCTTTCTTCCTATTTAAAATCCCCAATATATATACTTTTAAATTCATTTTCCCTCTTAAAAGACCAAAGTGCCCTCTTAACTTTTCTAATGATTTAAATTAGTCTAAACACTATTCCAAATCATTTTTCTCATCTTTTATCACTTATTAAATTAAATCTTAAATTTTCAAAATTTTTTGATATAATCCCTGATATGATATTTGGGATATTACAGAGACCATCGAGTAACCTAGGTAGGCTAGTGTGTTGTCTGAGATATAGGAAAATTTCTTCGACCACACCACTAGACCTATTTCATATTTGTTTCTATACTTTGCATACCCATAACTTTGCGCTCTGACATGTTCATGTAATTAGTGCAAGTTGTATTACGTAGTTACTACCATGGCACTAAGCTTATGAGCTCAACGTTCGTAATATGTTTCTGTACACAGGTTAGTATAGGATTAACGAGGAGCATATCATACATATACATTCCAAATTGGTCATTCTCATAGTAGTCTTGAGTTTATTAGAGGGCATGCATTTATTTGGACCTTGTATTAATGCGAGTCATAACTCTGTTTCGATTTTAAACTCGATGGTTGTATTTCGTACTTATTTGGAGACTCCTGTATTTTTAAACCTTGATTTACGATCTTCTATTCATGTTATGGAGAATGATTTATTGATGTTTTGTAAATGATTCGAAAGAAATTTTGGGTTATCCACTTTGATGGCTTGTGTAATATTTTTAACCGTACGATCTTCAAGTTAGATTATATTAGGATGTTACATTTAGTGGTATCATAGTGCTAGGTTTAGTCATTCTTAGGACCAACGGGTCAAAGTCAGTAAGTGTCTCTATGATCATATGCCCCTAGAGTATAAAAAATACTTAAGTTTCTGGAATGATGATAATAACCCCTCTTTAATTTTTGAATGCATACTTAGACGATGGCCGACAGTCCCATTCCTAGTCATGAGGGTAGAGTAAGGAGTCGTGCTTCCCTCTCTGGCGATATCGACAAACCAATTTGCCTTAGTGGTTAAAAAATCATTGTTGTTCCTAGAGATTACGAGTTCGAGCACCAACAACTGTAGCAGGGTAATTGAGAGTTTATTGTCAAATAATTGAGAGTACTTAGAACATATACTACTTTATAATCACTTTAGCTTAATAAAAAATATTATTATTTATTAAAATTCGAATATCAAACTCCTCTGAAAAAAACTAATATCTCATTACTAGATTAATTTATTGTTACTTAATATATTATACTTTTAAAACCCTAATATGATGACATAGGACCTCAATTAAATTCATTTATGAGTATTTTCATGAATTATTCAAAAATATATGTTCATAAATATTTAATAAAGCATGGACAAACGTTTATTCTGTATTTTTTAAATATAAGATGATTAACTCTTGGTATTAATGATTATATCATAAATAATTAAAATAAACGTAAATAATTTTTATATAAAAAGATTAATAAATGAACATAAATATATGATGATCTATAAATAGTTCATTAAATATTTTATTTTTTATGATCCAAATAAAGATGGACTTAGAAAAAGTGGGTGGAATGATAGTTTCCGTAAAATTTAAAATTATAATATATTATTTATATTTTTTTTATTAATAATCTGTTTTTAATTCCCTAAAATTTTAAATGTTTGTTCTTCTTTTAAAATTTTAAAAATTGATTCTTAATATAATATTTTACATTCGTTTATAGTCTTAAATAAATATTATTAAAGCAAATAATTTATCATTTAAATTCCAAGTTGAAACAATCGCAATGTCCCAAAAAACCAAAAACTTAATTTTAAGAGGTTCACTTTGATTAAAATTGGGTTTTTAAAACAAAAATGTGGTTCGGGGGAGTTACCACCAATCTTTGTCTAGGGTGTGATTGGATCGCCCAAAAATGTTGTCATTTTAATGAAATTTAATTTTAAAAATCATCAAAAACAACTTTTAGGCTTGTATTCCAGAAAAACAAGTACAATATTCGATTACGTGTGGGGAAGGATTAGCACCCCCACAACGCCTGGAAATCAATACCTAATCGATTAATTACTGTCTTCACAATGGAATTATGAATTCAAATTTTAATTTAATTAATGATCCCCTCTTTAGTTAAATAAATACAATGTCATTTAACCTATTAAAATTAAAGAGAGAAAATTAACGATTCGTGCATTTAACTGGAGAAAGTTAACCACCTAATATAAGGAAGAGTGACATCCCTCTCTTTTTTAACTCAAGTGGCGAATCACTAATCGTCTTCTAGAAAATTTTAAGTTAAATTGTCCGCATTTAAAAATTTCAAACCAAATGGAAACACCACCTAATATAAGGTAGAGTGACAATTTCTCATGTTCAGAAAGAAAAAAGAAATATCATAATCATTGTATTTATTTATCTAAGGTTATGCAACAAGCAAAAATCTTATTAAAGAAAATTACTAGGACTTTAAGATAGATAGAGAATTTTCAAATATTTATTAGTACTGAAACTAAACAACAAAATAGGGTTGAGGGGATCATTTTCAATAAATATAAATATGAGAACATTTCTCTTTCTACCCTCTTGATTAATTTTAAGATGTCCTTATTTTGATTAGTTTCACTGAAGGGTATTTATTTACTTTAAATTATCATAATCGGACATACCATGTGTAACACCACAAATTCTGGGTTAGGAGTTTTGGATTTTTTTTCCATCGGGCTCTAGAATAAAATTTCCTTAGCTCATGAAAGGCTTGATCCTAGTGGGTTTTAGTTTGGGCTTAGGATGAGCCCAATATGAGTTAAAAGGGATGTTTTTAATCATGAGCCAAAATAGGAAGGACTAAATGAGTAAATAACATATTTTTCAAAGTAAAGGTTGAAATCCCATTCATTGGGATAATATCACATCTGAAAATTGTCTTCTCATTTTCACCCTATCTTTGTCTCATCCTCTCCACTCCACCTTTCTTCTTCTTCTCCAAGCACAAGCAACATTTAGAGCTTTAAGAATTTCAAGCATCCTCTGAAACTCTCAAGGTAAGAACTATAATCTATTTCCTCCAAGATTCAATTCAAGCCATCATTTGCAAGTTTTAGTTGTGTTAACCAAAAATGGGTTTTAGTGGAGTTTATGTAACCTTAGGATTTTAGTTCGTTTTGAAGAGATTTGAGTTATAGAAATTGTTTCTACCATTTCCCAAAGTTCCAAAATGAGTTAACAACTTATTTTCCTTGTCTTGATTAGTGAAAGAGAAAAGACAAAGCTTTAAGGCAATGGGGCAAGGATAAGCTAGTCCTTGGGTAATTTGGGGGACATTTCCAGCAACCTAGCATTAAGGTAACACGTTTCTAACTTGTCCATACCATATGTAGATCATTAGATGTTCATAAATGGTTAGTTAAGTTCATGAAGCATGCTTGAGTAGTTCTTGGTAGATTCTATGTTTGATGTTTTTCAACATGAAAGATGATTTCTTTTAACTCCTAAAACCTCAAATAAGACTTTAATAAAGTTTATTAGCCTTATTAGGTCGAATGGGTGAGGTGAAACCATAATTTCATGCCCAAAACAATGTATTTTTGGGCATGAGTATCGCTACTAAAAGAATAATACCAATATTATTCTTCAACAAGTTACATTAAGGGGCTTTTGGAAGGGTAGTATCGATACTAATTCGTAGAGTATCAATACCAATTGTAGATTATAGATACTCCCCATAGAGGTATTGATATTAAGTTTTTTTTCTTTAAAACATCAAATCTATTTTTGGTATCGGTACTCAAAGTAGTATCGATACCCTCCCATAGGAGTACCGACACTCCCACTAGAGTATCAATACCGTAAGTTTTTCTAAAAATTCAAAGCTATTTTTAGTATCGATACTCACGGTGAGTATTGATACCCAAGGGCTAGTATCAATATTGTTGGCATAGTACAAATACCATCATCATGAATTGGGAAATTAACCCAATTGATTTAAGTGTTCGATTTTGGGAGCGTTGAGGCCATAGAAGTCTTAAGTACAAGATTACAAGTGAAAAAACCAAAATAACTACAAAAACAACTAAAAACCACGTAAGTTAAAATGACACCATACTAGCCATTGTGTAATGCTCGGGAAACAGTCATGACACCCAAGTTACTTTAGTAGTATGACGATTGCCCTCCATAATGTTATATCCAGATTTTGTTGGCCAAGTACGAATCAAATGCACAAAAAATTTCAAATCGTGCCCAATACTCGAGAGCCTACATGTGGGCTAGGAATGTAATCTTTCGATGCACGTAAAATTCTTGTTCTTACCGCGTGACTAAACACCCATATCCCGTACACGTTTTCGTATACGAATATAGATGTCACATCACTTTAAAAACTATTTACTCATTTTGAAAACCCTTTAAAAGTTTGTTGCAAACTTAATTCTACATAAATTAACATAATAAGTAAGTATTCATTAAGACATATTACAAAATATTTTGTTAAATTTAATTACATGCCATATAAGTTTCCAAAATGATTAATATTATCCAAATGTTACCGGCAAGTTAACCTTAATGAATGATATCTATTGATACTGTTGCACTCCTTACTGGATCAGTCTCTGCTCTTATCTTCGCTTGAAAGTAACACACGTTAATTATTTACTTAGTGAGATACAATATTGTAAAGTAACCTTTATGTATACATAAATATGTCATATTATTTAATTTACATCGAATTGTATATTCTTTAAGGATTTATAATCATTCTCAGTTAAACTATATTCCATTCATGTTTATAATGCACCATTATGCATTTTCAATTATAGCATACTTTTATTCCGATAATGCACCTGTATGCATTTTAGCTATGGCACCCTTTCATGCCGATAATGCACCCATATGCATTATTCTTTTGGCATCCTTTCATGCCAATAATGCACCCATATGCATTATTCTTTTGGCATTCTTTCATGCCGATAATGCACCCATATGCATTATTCTTTTGGCATCATTTCATGCCAATAATGCACCCATATGTATTATTCTTTTGTTCTTTCGTTCTAGAGCATTTCATACTCTAATGTGGCGTTTGGTTCGCTGGAATCCCTAGTAATTAGGGAGAATTGGAATCCAATTCCACCACTTTCCCATGTTTGGTTCAAGATTTCAAAGGGGGAATTGGAATCCAATTCCATCAAGGGCGGGAAAGTAAATTCCATCTAGAACATGATGGAATTGAAATTCTTTGGAGGAGGGAATGTGAAATTTAACCATAATACCCTCGTCAATCTTTTGGTATTCGGGTCGGATTTTTATTAAAAAATTTCGAGATCGGTCGGATTTTTTAAAAAAAATCAGGTTTGGGTTTTTTTAAGTGTGATATTCGGTCGGGTTCAGGTTTAGGGTGAAAAATACCTCACCCGACGTGAAAAAAACCCGATTCATGGCCATCCCTTGTTCTCTTGTTCAAGTCGGGTGGAGGTTCCCTTGTTCTTGGGTCGGGTCGGGTGGACCAAAAACCCGACCCAACCCGACCCATGTCCATCCTTAATTAGGATGATTTTAACTTATGATGTTTATTAGTATGATTTTTATAATTTATTGAAATGAATAATCAATCAATAAAATGAAAATTTAATATTTTTAAATTTTTATAATATATTGCTACATGTAAGTTATAAAAAAACTAAAATTAAGCAAAAAAAAAACAAGAAGGGCAATTCTGTCATTTTACATTACTAAAATCAAATTCATTTGACATGTCTGCGAACCAAATAGAATATGGAATTGGATTCCAATTCAATTTCCTGCCAACCAAATAGGTTTCAGATTCAGATTCCAATTCCTACAGATTCCAATTCGCTCAGAAACATTCCAGCGAATCAAACGCCACCTAAAACTCATTCATAATATTCTTTCCATACATTAAATACAATTTAGTAACTACTGTAAAACATACTTTAAAAATTTAAACATTCTAATTGGACTCATTGCATATCGTCTTTAGATAGATTGCATTCAATAATTGTACTTACCTGATCGCCTTGGTGTGATATGCAAAACGCACAAACTTCTACTCCGGAACTTGGCCTTTGCCTTTTGCTTTACTTAACTCAGGCGCATGATTTCGATCTATTCCATATCCATTAGATACATGTATAATATCAATTGTTAGTATATTTCCTAACAATTATACTTAAACATTGCTCAAAAGTACATATTATTAACTTTTCTACAGTAATCTTAGCCTATAATACAATTTCTAGTTCCTTAGTATCGATACCCCTACCATGGTATCGATACTACCATACTATGGTACTGATACCCTCCTATGGTATTCGATACTATTTTTATATTCTGTTTTAAAATGGTATCGATACCTTCCCTTTGGTATCGATACTCCCCCTCCAATATCGATACCGATTGAATCAATATCGATACTACTTGGTTGATTCATCTTATTTTAGCTAATAGTATCGGTACCGTTCTATCAGTACCGATACCCATGCCCAGATTTTCCAGTTTTCCACCTGAGTATTACACAAATAGGGTTAAATTTCATTATGCTTACCTCCCACAATACTACCAATCTCTTCTTTACTTAACCATATTAACTTTCATTCATTTAGTTACTTAAAACATCTAGTATTCCTCAACATCATTTGATTCTAAGAATCACACCAAAATTTCTAACTTGGTTTTAAACTCACCCAATGCTTCTAATCTCTCATTTATCTCTTTAACAAGTCAATTCTACCAATAAACATTAATAAACACTCATATACTAACATTTCAAAACCTATTTTCTAAAATATCCTTTATTTCTCTTTATCTTATCGATTTAATCCCATCTAATCCTTCCTTAAGCATATATATCACTTAATGTTACCAAAGCAACCATTAATTTAAAGGAAACACTAGTTAATGGAAATTTACCTTATGCTAGAGAGGAGAGCACACCAACGTGAAGAAGAAGAATAGGGAATGCTTTACTTTCTCATTTCTTCCTATTTAAAATCCCTAATATATACTTTTAAATTCATTTTCCCTCTTAAAAGACCAAAGTGCCCTATTAACTTGTCTAATGATTTAAATTAGTCTAAACACTATTCCAAATCATTTTTCTCATCTTTTATAACTTATTAAATTAAATCTTAAATTTTTAAATTTTTTTTCGATATAATCCCTGATATGATATTTGGGATATTACAGAGACCATCGAGTAACCTAGGTAGGCTAGTGTGTTGTCTGAGATATAGGAAAATTTCTTCGACTACACCACTAGACCTATTTCATATTTGTTTCTATACTTTTGCATACCCATGACTTTACGCTCTGACATGTTCATGTAATTAGTGCAAGTTGTATTGCGTAGTTATTACCATGGCACTGAGCTTATGAGCTCAACGTTCGTAATATGTTTCTGTACGCAAGTTAGTATAGGATTAACAAGGAGCCTATCATACATATACATTCCAAATTGGTCATTCTCAGAGTAGTCTTGAGTTTATTAGAGGGCATGTATTTATTTGGACCTTGTATTAATGCGAGTCATAACTCTGTTTTGATTTTAAACTCAGTGGTTGTATTTCGTACTTATTTGGAGACTCATATATTTTTTAAACCTTGATTTACGATCTTCTATTCATGTTATAGAGAATGATTTTATTGATGTTTTGTAAATAATTCGAAAGAAATTTTGGGTTATCCACTTTGATGGCATGTGTAATATTTTTAATCGTACGATCTTCGAGTTAGATTAGATTAGGATGTTACATTTAGTAGTATCATAGTGCCAAGTTTAGTCATTCTTAGGACCCATGGGTCAGAGTCAGTAAGTGTCTCTATGATTATATGCCCCTAGAGTATAAAAAATACTTAAGTTTCTGGAATTACGATAATAACCCCTCTTTAATTTTTGAATGCAAACTTAGACGATGTCCGACAGTCCCATTCCTAGTAATGAGGGTAGAGTAAGGAGTCATGCTTCCCTCGCTGGCGATATCGATAATAAATTCATCTTGGATTCTGAGTATGAGATACCGACAGATGTAGGAGTCTATGAGGCGATATTCTTCCGAGACTTGACATCGACCCTTAGGTAGATAGTCTGTGTTTTTCCTAATGTATCTACCATGCCACCTCCTCAACATGTACCTCCATATTTGCCTGATATAGCGCCTCAAGATTACCCGATCGAGAGGCTCCGTAAGTACAAGACTACCTATTTATATGAATTTGGGAATGATGACCATCTCATCATATCAGTGGCTTAGGGAGACACTTTGTACATTGTGCCAACTGCACCTCACCTTTGAGTCCAAGTTAGAGTACATCACCACATTATTGAAGGGTGATGCAATCGATTGACGGGAAACAATTGAGATGGAAATGGAGATAGAGAACCCCACATGGGAGTACTTTCTGTCGGAGTTCTGAGAGAAGTGTTGAACTATGTTTTGATATAACAATTTAAGGCAAAATGTTTTTGGACTTGAATTGAATTTACAAAATATTTTTGGACTTAATTGAATTTATTCAAAGTTTTAAAAGGTTTCAAAAATAATTCAAAGTCCATTAAAATCGGATTTGAGCCAAAATGCTAAAGGGTGACAAAGTGCATCCATGCATCCCTGCAGTGCATCCATACACCTGCACTAATGCATCGATGCATCATGCAATGCATCCATGCACTCAAACATCGAATGCACTTAGTGCATCGATGCATCCTGCCATGCATCCATGCATCCATGCAGGCTGCAACGGCTAGTTTATTTGAATTTAATGAAGGGGTATCGATGCACCTTGATAGTGCACCGATGCATCATGTTATGGGCAGCCTTTTTGAGTAGAAAAATCATCCCCAAACGGCTCCAAAACATCCCCAATGGCTATATACTACATCAAACACATTCCAAGCTATAAATACAAGCTAAGGACACTTGAAGAAGGAAGAGAACAACTATCCAAGCAATCAAACACAAGAGAAGAGTTTTTCATTCTTATTTCATCTTTCTCTTGTAAATATTTTGTTCTTGTGAATTAATTCTTGTAAACACCTACATTTAAGAGGTTTTCTTGTTTACTTATTTTATCCTTTTGTAAAGGGGAAATGTTCTAGCTTATCCCGTGTAAAAGCTAGGGAAATGTTCTAGTTTAGCCCGGAAAAACTAGGGAGTTTGTAAGGTTACTCTTTATCCTCAAAAGAAAGAACAAATTAGTGAATTTGTTGGAAAATCCTTTATTGAGGAGCTAAGGTAGTGGACGTAGATTTTGTTTGAGAAAGTCGAATCGCTATAAATCGCTGTGTAATTCTATATCTTTCAATCTCCTTACTCCCTAAACACAAAACTGTTCCAACCCCTCTTTGTAAACCGTTCCGGTTGTCAATTCGAGCTTCCGAAAATCCCAACAATTGGCATCAGAGCCTAACTCATTAAGAAGGTTTAACCACCTTGAGAAGATCCTCAAAGAAGCTCTACCAATTCCTGACACAACCGAGAAGATGGCTTCTACCTCCGGCTCGTTCCACATGGAAGACTCCCTACCAACGAACAAGCCTCTATACTTCAATGAAGTCAACTATCATCATTGGAAGAAATTAATGAAGGTATTCATCCAATCCAATGATCTTGATGCATGGGAGATAATCGAGAATGGCTACTCTTCTCCAAATAAGAAGGAGAAGCGGAGTGACAAAGAACGGAAGAAAGCTCAACTTAATGCCAAGGCCATGCACATGGTGTTGTGTGCATTTGGTCCTGAAATCTATGAAGGAGTTTCTTCATGTTCAAGTTCCAATGAGCTTTGGAATAAGCTCGAGGAAATCCATGGAAATAAGAAAGAAGAACCAACAAAGGTTGTGTCTCTAATGGCTCGTGAAGAGCCCGAGGTATCTTCTAACTCAATTGAATTTAATTCATATACGTTTGATGAGTTACAAGATGCTTTTAATAGGTTATATTCAGAGTTTGAGACCATGAACTCCAAATATAAGAAAATGATTTCAAAATTTAAAAATGAAAATGATTTTCTTTTGAAAACAAAAATAGATTTTGAAAGCCAAAATGAAATTTTGAAAAAGGATTTAGAGCTTTCAAAAATAAAAATTGAAAGTTTTGAAAACGAAAATTTTGATTTAAAAGTTAAGCTTGGAATTCAATTTTGTTTAAGTGTCAATTTCTTAAAGCAAAATTTTGTTTGGAATGCATTTATTGAGGGGGAGCTTTAATTTTTCAAATGATTTTTAAATGTCAAATTTATCACTTACTCTCCAAAGTTATTTTGAACTTCAAAGATCGAATTATTTTTGATATAACAAAAAGGGAGAGAAGTTTGGTTTGAAAAATTCAATTTCTAAATGAAAAAGGGGGAGCTTAACATTTTCATATATTTTCCAACAATTTTTAACAATTGATATATTTTTCATTAAACAATTTATTAAGGGGGAGTTTTGCCAAAAACAATTTTTCAAATGTTTTGTTATATCAAAAAGGGGGAGATTGTTGAACTATGTTTTGATATAACAATTTAAGGCAAAATGTTTTTGGACTTGAATTGAATTTACAAAATATTTTTGGACTTAATTGAATTTATTCAAAGTTTTAAAAGGTTTCAAAAATAATTCAAAGTCAATTAAAATCAGATTTGAACCAAAACGCTAAAGGGTGACAAAGTGCATCCATGCATCCCTGTAGTGCATCCATGCAGTGCATCCATGCACCTGTACTAATGCATCGATGCATCATGCAATGCATCCATGCACTCAAACATCGAATGCATGCATTGATACATCCTGCCATGCATCCATGCATAAAGGCTGCAACGACTAGTTTATTTGAATTTAATGAAGGGGTATCGATGCACCTTGATAGTGCACCGATGCATCATGTTATGGCAGCCTTTTTGAGTAGAAAAATCATCCCCAAATGGCTCCAAAACATCCCCAACGGCTATATACAACATCAAACACATTCCAAACTATAAATACAAGCTAAGGAAACTTGAAGAAGGAAGAGAACAATCATCCAAGCAATCAAACACAAGAGAAGAGTTTTTCATTCTTATTTCATCTTTCTCTTGTAAATATTTTGTTCTTGTGAGCTTAATTCTTGTAAACACCTACCTTTGAGAGGTTTTCTTGTTTACTTATTTTATCCTTTTGTAAAGGGGAAAGGTTCTAGCTTATCCCGTGTAAAAGCTAGGGAAAGGTTCTAGTTTAGCCCGGAAAAACTAGGGAGTTTGTAAGGTTACTCTTTATCCTCAAAAGAAAGAACAAATTAGTGAATTTGTTGGAAAATCCTTGGTGAGGAGCTAAGGTAGTGGACGTAGACTTTGGTTGAGAAAGTCGAACCACTATAAATTGCTATGCAATTCTCTATCTTTCAATCTCCTTACTCCCTAAACACAAAACCGTTCTGACCCCTCTTTACAAACCGTTCCGGTTATCGATTCGAGCTTCCGAAAATCCCAACAAGAACTATATTAGAGATGTCTATATGGATGAGTTGAGGGACTAGTTTCTGCACCTGGCTCAGGGAGACAGGATCATGCTTGAGTATGAGAGTGTGTCTTCAGATTGAGTTGACCTGATAAACTAAAGTAATGGAAAGGATTTTGTGTAAAAAAGCTCAGGTGGTGAGCGATTCAGTATAAAACTACAATCTAAACGGTCTAGCAATGTTTTGTATAACGAACACCTTATCTTACCTGCTTGCAAGAAGACTCGTACTTCACTTGTAACTTATATCGAAAGAAGATCTTCTTTATGCCTGAGAGGGATAGAGTGTGACTTTGTAGTCATCTTTCGACGAATTATAATCAAGTGATTTTTTGGCATTAAATCAAGGGATCTTATCTTGGGTGAAAGATCAAAGGGATCTATTTTTAGGGGGTGTAATCTTGTTACTTGTCAAAGTGATAACTCTGTAAAAAGACTCAATTTCTAGTCTTTTCACTTAAGTTATTGCTTGTTTAAACAAAGTATGCACAATATTTTAGTAGCATTTAGGTTATATTTGCTTGTGGTGGATAAGTTTTGCCTCGCAAGATTTATTTGGTTTAACTGATGCTGCTGAGGATAAAAGGTTTGTGTGGATTATGAATGTGCAGGAAATTTACGAAGGAAAAACATTTCAGTCGCGATAACGTAATTTGTAAGGGCTAAAGGAATAGAGAAGTTAAAGAACGTGTGGAGCAGATTTATCTCGTTAAGGCAAGGTTTATTTGGAAAGTCTGAAGCGGATATGAAATTGCCTGTGTCACAAGCCAGCTAGATGACTTCCTTCACGTGCAAGCAAGCCCTCAAAATTCTGACAGCCGCTAGCAACCTTTCCTTTTTAGTATGGACAATACAATAACTATTATTTAAGGAATCTCCACGCATGTGAAACCCTAGGAGATTCCCCTCTATAAATATTTAACCGTAGCTACCAAAGAAAGGGGGAAAGGAAGTTAGAGAGCTTTACTGAAAGTGTGAGCTAGCAACTGTAGTACTTCCCCATCGTTTACCAACGAATCTTCCTTGGTGTCCTCCATAGCCAGGCTCTAGCAGAGCGGTGATAAGGTCTCGAGAGAGACTAATCACCAAGGCAGGCGCGGTGCTGATCAGAATTGTCACGACAGAGCCCCCGATTTTGGGAGTCGTTCTTCCTTTGTTCTTAACTTCTTTATGTATTTGGGGTTGTATTAAACGATGATACTTGGATGACTTTTTTATAGCACCATGATTGTCTTACTTGGTGTTAATCTTTGTTTTGCCTAGACAATTATTTTCGGCTTTATGATTTTGCTTATGACTGTTTTGTTCATTATTTGAATATTTTACCTTGACACTGTAAGAGCTTCGAGAGATTGCCTGGGGTCTTGGTGAAACATGTCTTGGCAATGTAAGAATGTCGAGAGATTGTATTTTGTCTAGATAGTGATTCTTAGATTCAAGAGAATTAAGATAGATCTATGGAACAATGGAATGGATCCGAGATGGTGATGTTTGAACTTATCTACCTTAGAGATAAGGAGCTGGTTTCAATCGACTAAAAGGGATGGACGCTTAAGTAGGATAGAAAATGACTATAGTTTACGCTGAGAGGTATTGCTATAACAACAGTCTGACAAACCAAGGGTTGTAGTTAACGCTTAGTAGTATTGCCATAACAACCGTCTAAGAATACTTAGTAATCCTGTCGGGCATCTTAAGCATGTCATAATAATTCATTCTGGACTTAGAATAATTGTTTGACAACACAAAAGATCAATACAAAAGAATGAATGCAAACAAACAATAACAACCAAAATGATCAAAATTAAATAAAGTTGAATTCCTAATTTCCATTGCAAAGACAATAATTAATCAACTAATGGCGTGACTCTCTAAACTCCCCATTGGAGTTATCAAGCTGTCGCAATGTCTTAAAAATAGAGAAATTAATTTTAAGGGGTTTCCTTCGACTAAAATTGGGTTTTAAAACAAAAACGTGATTCGAGGGAGTTGCCACCAATCTTTGTTTAAGGTGTGATTGAATCACCCAAAAATTTTGTCATTTTAATAAAATTTAAAAAAAATTATTAAAAAAACTTTAGGCTTATGTTCTAGAAAAAACAAGTTCGAGAATCGATTATGTGTGGGGAAGAATTAGCGCATCCACAACACCCAGAAATCAGTACCTAGTCGATTAATTATTGAATTTGCAATGAAATTTATAAATTTTAATTTTAATTTTAATTTAATTAATGATCCACTCTTTAGTTAAATGAATACAATGTCATTTAACCTATTAAAATTAAAGAGAGAAAAATAACGATTCATGCATTTCACTAGAGAAAGTTAACCACTTAATATAAGGTAGAGTGACATCCCTCTAATTTTCAACCAAAGTGGTGAATCACTAATCTTCTTCTCAAAAATTTGAAGTTAAATTGTCGGTATTTCAACATTTCAAACCGGAAACACCGTCTAATATAAAGTAGAGTGACGATTTTCAATATTCAGAAAGAAACAAGAAATATCAATGTCATCGTATTAATTTATCTAAGGTTATGCAATAAGCAAAATTCTTATTAAATAAAATTATCGAGCCTTTAAGATAGATGGAGAATTTTCAAATATTGATAAGTACAAAAAATAAACCATCAAATAGGGTCGAGAGGCTCATTTTCGATAAATCTAAATATGAAGATATTTCTCTTTCTACCATCCTTTTTTAATTTTAAGATGTCGTTATTTTGATTAGTTTCACTTGAGAGTATTTATTTACTTTAAATTATCAAAATCAGGCATACTAGGTGGATTAGGAAAGCCCTCTTCGATGCAGATGAGACTATCATGCTTTGAAATTAAATATAAACGTCATGCAATAAAAAATGCTTCGTAGAATATTATTAAAAAGTTTAAAAGAATAAAATAAAATAATCAATTTAATTAACTTGTTAGAATTACAATGCAAATAATAAAAAAATACATGCATATAATAAAAAAACTTTGAACAATTTGAAGTAAAGAGTGATTATATTAAAAATAAAGTTTGAGGCCAAATTAAAGAGAAGATTAAAGTTACTTACCTTTGAGAATTTGTAACTGTGAGACAAAGGAAGTTATGATTTTTAAAAACAATATGACTAATTCTAATCTGTAAAAGCAAGGCTCTTAACCTTGTGGTTGTGGGATCGAGTCTCACAGTGGACAATTTATAATTCTGACTGTCGGAGGTCTTCCACGGAAGCTGCTCTCAACCTGACGTTGGGGGCAGCCTACTACCTTATCTCCCCCTCACCCCATTACATATGGGAATATGGTCAACTAATTGTTTTTAATCTGTAAAAGCAAAGTAAATGAGTCACGGGTACCAACGTAAAAAATATAAACCATATATAACAAAATAAATTAATATTGAAATTAAATAAATAGAAAATGGAAAGTTTAAAAAGTCAATTGAAATAAATAAATACAAATACTTATGATAAAATAAACAAATGAGTGATTATAAATATTAAGAAAATAAAAAGAAGGAAAGAATAAAAATAAAGAAAACTTTTAGAATATTTAATGAAAAAAGGAAAAAGAATCAAGTTAGAATAAATTGTTAAGTTCAATAAAAAAATAAATTAAACATGGAAAAAATAAAAAAATCAAATTAAAAAATAAATGAAATAAAAGGAAATTAAATTAATAAAATAAAAATGTAAAACTAATAAAATAAAATAAAATTATAACAATTATATTATGACAAAGTTAAAGAAATAACATTTATAAGATAATAATTCCCAAAGTAACATTAAATTAATGGAAAAAAGAAAATAAGAAAAGAAAATATAAATTAGACAAACTTAAAAAAGAAAAAAAATGTAAAATGAATAAAAAAAAAAAAAAATTAATTTGAAAGAAATTAAAATGGGATTATGGGAACGAGACCCAAAACAAATTTCCAAAATAATTTAATGGAAACAATTATCTTCTACATGTGTGAAAACACATGGATCCAATAAAGATCCAAATTGGGTCATCAACTCATTTAATTGAGTATAAATTCAAAAATCTCAAAATATTAATTCATTTTTTTTTCTAAAAAATGTAAATAAAAATAAATATTTTTCCACTTAAGATTCATCATCATTTTTTTCTGGAAATCTCAATGAAGGCTAAATCTATCTAGATTCAATATAAAATATTTTACTTGTTCATCGAGTTTCTCTCTTTCGACATGATTTTCAAATAAAAAATTTAGATCGATAAAAAAAGGTAAAATAATAAAAAATAATTTGTTATTATCCACATTGAAACCTCAAGGAAGGCTACTTGAGACAATCTATCCGAATACCTTTTTCTCGTTCATCTGCTTATTCCCATCCGATGAAATTTTTAAACAGAACTAAAATAATGAGAAGAATAAATAAAAAAAAAACTTCCATTTGAAGAAAAAATCTTTTATTGTATGTATTTTTGTCATATTTTTTTCAAGTCACAAATCTTTTCTTTTTCTCTCTCTAAAAAATTACATCTAAAAAATTATCTCCAAAATAATGTGTCATTTATCTAAGATGAATGTCTATTTATAGAGTCCCAAAAACCTTAAAAGAGAAAATTCTAACATCTTTTCGTTAGTGTGGATGTACTAATTAAAAGAAAATATCTTAAAATAATAAAAAGATCCTAAATTACTTTAAATGCATTATGAAAAGTACAAAGCTGAAATTAATTACAAATATTTAATAAAAATATTAAATTTTTTAATAAAATAAAATTCTCGTAATATGCTCGTATCTTTTTTTTGCACGTATTGTCTAAAATAAACATATCTTGAGTTTTCGACGTCCGATTAAGAAATTTCAAAATGCATTGAAAAACTACATTATGTTTATTACGAATGTGTACCCTGCGATATTTATTAAAATGATTTTGCTTCTGATCGAGTAAATTTCAATATATTGATACAATTACTAGTTTATTACGAAGTTGGTCAGTGGACCTGCAAGCAATTTGCTAAAAGATCATACTCCACAAATCCCCCCCCCTTTTTTTTTGGTTAGAATCTTTGAGAGACTTTGGGAAAATGTAAACATTTCTTGTAAAATATCTTGAAAAACCCTCACCCTTTGATTTTTTCAGAATTTCTGATGGCCAAGAAATCTTAACACTCCTTCACAGCAACCACATGTGCTGTTTCGGGATTTCCAATCCTTCAAGTAACTATCCTTTTCTCATCAAATGCCCAAATAATCTGGTGTAACGTTGTCCGTCCGGTCTAGCAGATATGGTTTGGTCTGAAAATGAAATAATTTTTAAAATAAGATAGCATGCTGAAATGTTCTTTTCTGTGAAATTTTAAAACATGATAAATATTTTAATAAAATATTAAAAACTCGAGATTTGAAGTATAAGTAATCTGAGGGAAAAGTTTAAAATATAAGCATGATTTGAATGTCCTAAATTATTAAAAACAAATTTAGAGTCGTACATAGAAGCAATAAGATTGATGCTACTCGTTATAAAAAACGTGTTGCCCTAAAATTCCACAAAATGAATAGTGCTTGAGTGAACGTTTCTTGTGTACATCTTTCAATCCATCTCATCAGTCACGTGACAAATGGGATCTTGATAAACAACAAAAGTTTACCACAAACCATTTTATTTAGGATTAATTATAAAATAAGTATTCAAATTATACTATTTTTTTAAATATGTAACTAAATACTTTTTGAATCATTCACGTGTCTAACGTTACAAACATTATCATTTTAGGTGTTAAATTCCACTGTTAAGTGACACATGTAATGTTATGGTGATTTCAAAATTTTTATTTAAAATAAAAAATTATACATTTTAAAAAACAAAAATTTTAAAACTTAAAAAACTCAAAACATTGAAACCCCAATTTCAATCCCTAAACCTCACGCTGATTGTCTCCATTTGATGTCGATCAGACCTCCAACCAAAACCTTCACCCTACGACAAACTAAACTCGACCATAAACGTTGCGTCTCCGACAAACGAAAAGGAAAAATTACGGCCTAAGATTAGATCTTTAACAAACTTAAACCCCAAATTCGTGACACTTAGACGATCCAACATGCGCACGACGACAAGAGAGACAACAGTCGACCAAGGAGAAGGTAAGTGTGGCGTTGACGATGGTGGTTGTGGCTGGCATGGGAGATTAGGGTTAGTGATTTTGAATTTATATAGGTTTTGATTTTTGTACTTAGAAAAAATTTGGGTTTTTATAAATATATTTTATTTTTTTTAAAATTCAAAATTACCAATTTTGTGATATGTGTCACTTAACAGAATTTTTTAACGGCCATTACATCCCGGACTCCTAAAGTGGTAACATTTGTAATGCTAAGCATCTAGATGATTGAAAAAAGTTTTGACACATATTTGGAAAAAGTAGTATAGTTTGAGAACGTATTTTGTAATGAAGCCTTTTATTTAAACCATCAAATACACATTCACCTCGGTTGATCTTAAACACATTAATGAATTGAATTGTAACACCCTAATTCGATATGATCTAAAAACGAAGAATTAAAGCATTACACGGAATCACCGAAGAAGCTAACCCAAATTTTCCTTTAAAATCCACATTGAAATCATCATTAAAATATCCTCATTCAAATAAATATATACTAAATTTTACAAAATAGGAGGTTCCCAAATACATCATAAATGTATTAAATAAGTATTTTAAAATATAGAATTACTACTTGGATAAACAAGGTTTGTGAATAGTACATGCCCTCTAAAATAAATTCAAGATATACTCTATGCCTCAAACGACCTAGAATGTAAACTGTGTGCTAAGCTCCTCAACGGTCCTTTTAAGAACCCGTGCACGAAAACAAAATTTAAACACTGAGCTCACAATCTCAATGCCATGCTAATAACTATACTATACTACATTCGATCATCATATGGGCATGCTAGCAGAAGTAGACATAAGCATACAAGAATAATAAACTTAAATGTTGAGTTAGGCATCATGGTGAGATCGGAGAGTTTACTACATATCGAGACTCCCACCACTCTAACCTAACTATGGTACCCTTGGGAACTTAAGGTGAGGTATGAAATTCCTACATCAGAAACTTACTCCCAACTAACTTACTCCTCGTGAGTACTGGGGTATTAGCGTCCAACTAGCAACTGAAGTACATTGGCATTAGTTTAAATATATCCAGATATTCTAATCAATCAAGACAATCTTTGTACTTACTAAAGTAACTCGTGTATCCTCGTTGTTTCCCAAACGTCATAAAAGGGCACAAGTTTTATGACATCTTACATTGAAAGATTATTATCTTTTGTTGTATTATTATTTATTCTCATTTATAAATTTATTGGAGAAGTATTGATGGCTCAAGAATCCTTCCCGATCCCTTAAGCCAAAATTGAATTTCTTGTCCAATTTAGTACGATGGTATCGATACTATTTAGTATCGGTATCCACCCTTAATACCTGTATTAAACCTACATTCTATGATCTGAGCGCTTTACAATATCAATACCCCTATATGATGTATCAATACTCTCTATTATGATATCGATGCCATCCTGGGTATCGATATCGATTTTACATTGGATGTTTAGAAAAATAAATCATTATCAATACCATTATCGATACTTCTTCTTTGAGTAGTATCAATACTCCCCAAGTATCGATACCAAATTTGGCTACTAGAATTTATAATTTAACGATAATATCGATACCCCATTCTTGTTGTCTACTAGAATTTATAATTCCCTAATGAATAAAGTATTGATACTGCACAACCGAAAATCCCTTGTTGTTTTCTATCTGCAGAACAATATCAATATTGTTCATCTTGTACAGATAATCAAACCAGATTTTCTCTATTTTACATGAAAATGACACCCAACTTTACCCTCAAGCCTCCCTAAGTCCCTTTTAGCGTTATTTAAGTCTTATATAAGTTAAAAAAGTGTAACACCCCAAACAACGGGTCAATGAAAAAATTGTAAGAAATTAAAATTTAGTGGTTAAATTGGAATAAGTTGAAAAGTTCAATTATTACTTTTGGAAAATTTTGTTTAGGGCTTATTAGCAAAGATGGAAGATTGAAAGGGAAAAGATGTATTTTGGCTGGAAATGAATTTAAAATTCATTTTTAGTGAGATATTTAACATGTAGGTAATTGGATAAGAAAGATATCTCTGGAAGTGTGGTTTCTTTTCCTTCTCTTCTTATGGGCCTCCTTTGCAAAGGTGAGTTACTTTCAAGTTGGTTGGTTCTTCAAATTTTGGTTTTCTTTTGAAGACTTAGGTGATATGTAAGCTTAAGGAAAGCTTTAGGTGGATTAAAACTAAAAGATGAGTAAATTAATGATAAATATAAAAATGGGTCTTTAAGGGAATTGTTGATATGGTTTAGTTTTTGCATTTCTATTGATAAATTTGACTTGTCAAGGGTCTAATTAAGGAGTTAGAATGATTATAAAATATTTAGAACATGTTGAATAAATGACATGATTTTTAGTTTCAAGAATTCCATAGGGAAATTTGGATGTTATAAGAGGATAGTTGGAAATATGATGATTAGGATAAGTGTTAATGAGTTTGAGAAGTTGAATGGAGCTAAGAGTAGGAAGTTTAGATGAATTTGGGAAAAATTCGAAGTGAACTAAATGAAATATGGGCAAGGGGTATCGGTACTGGAAGAACAATATCGATATTATAGTGTTAAATCTAATGAAAAATGTTGAATTCAATAAACAATATCGATACTAATTGAATTAGTATCGATACTAAAGTGAGGTATCGATACCAAGAGTAAGGTATCGATACTATTATTAAGTTTGAGATTCCAAAATGCCAAAATGGTATCGGTACTGATGGGGGTATCGGTACCATAGAGGAGAAGTATCAGTATTGTAGGAGGGGTATCGATACTAATGGGTTGGAAATTTAAAGAGAGAGTTTTAATTTTGTCTTTGTAAATGTTAATTTGGTTATACATTAATGTTAAGTGGTATTGATATTATATATATCTATGTGTAGATTTGGTTTAGAAGCATATCGATCTAAGCGATTTGCCGAAGTGATTTAGTGAAAGATAAAATGATATCGTTTAGGACTTCAGTGAGGCAAAGGTGAGTGCAACTCATTTTTTTATATTAGATTCGAGGGTGGCTTGCGATAAGCCAACCTCAGAGTTTTCGATCGAAAACCTTTCTATTTTTTTATGTTATATTTTTTACAATATTTTATTCAAGTTATATTACTTAAGCTATGTTTTGATTTTTATATGTACATGATTACGAAAATGTGATATGTGAATATGTGTATACGAAATTGTCGATGTGAAAGTGCCTATGTGAACAAGATACACTCTGAATAATAAAAGAATAAATATTTATGTGGTTAAAAGCCCCAGGTATATGTATGAGAATTAGATGTATAGTTGGCATGCTAAGAGTCGAGGGTTCTATGTGGTATTTCAGGACAAACCTATGTGGTCCTTCGAGACAAAACTATGTGGTCCTTGGGGACAAAACTATGTGGTCATTCGAGAAAAATATGTTGCACTTCGGTGAAAATTATGTGAGCTATGGTGACAACATTAGTGCACAACCTCATTGTACTCAAATACATAGAGTTCTTAGTAATATGCATTCGGCTATTGAAAACAAAATTGTATAGACCGAACAATGTGTCAAAGTATACATTCTTGTTATGAAAAGAAATTTGAATCCCTTATGAAATGTTTCTATGAAATGAATTAAAATTTAGTTTACAAAGTTTTTTGACTCGTACTTGCCTAACTAAGTCAACGACTTAGCGTGTGATTGTTTTACACGTAGGTTTGAAGAAAGCAGAGGATTAAAGATAGGCGAGGACAATTTACAACTGCAAAAATCAGATAATAACAAATTAAAGCGTAGGTTTCTTGTTACTTGTATATTGTTGGCATGCATTACAAGCTTTAAATTGTAATGCTCTGATATATATTTTGTAAGCATACACTTTTTGTATTTATGTAAATTACTAAGTATTTTATTTAAATGTGAATATGTGTTTTCATTATTTACTTTAATTCAAGGTTCCAAAATTTTAATACAAATAAAAATTTAAATTTTCCACTACTTTTTAAGAGTCAATGATTTGGAAAGTCAACGTGACACCTCGGATTCGTATCCGGGTCGGGTACGAGTTAGGGGTGTTACATTTAATGGTATCAGAACTATGGTTTAATTGATTTTATGTTTGAAATTAAGTTGTTTTTTTTAACAAGTGTACATGCCAACTAAAAGTTAAGTATCTCTAATCTGATAAGGTAATTAGTATGATGTCCTTACTAATAGAATAATAATTTGATCTTAATAGATGTTGGACTATGAGGGCTCCCGAAGTGAAACGGGAGATAGAATGAAGGTAGCAATAACTCACCTGGCCCAAGTAGGCAAGGTGAGGAACATGCGCCTCAAGGAGTACCTGTACAAGATCAAAGGACCTTTTTTCCAGACGTTGGACGCAATTCTGACGCGTTTCCAACCCTCTGCTGCCTCAACTCCTAATATGAATGTGGCTAAGGAGCTTATAAGTCTAGGATCACCTGAATCTAAAGGAGAAGCTGATGAAGGTCTCGCTGCTGCTGATATATGGCTTAAAGACGTTAAGATTATGCTAAGAGTCTCCATTGTTCTGAAATGGAGAAGCTGGATGGGGTAGTTTCATTACTACGAGGACAAGCAAGAATATGGTGGACGAATGTGACGATGCGAGCTACAAGGGACCAGGTGACATGGTTATTCTTTCTGAAGAGTTTAAGAATAAATACATCAGGGATCAATTCATTCGTCTGATGAAACAATAATTTATGAGTTTGAAACAAAGGAATCACATTGTGTATTAGTACAAGTGGGAGTTCAATAAGCTGAGCAGATTTGCAGTGGAGTTGGTCCCTACGGAAAAGACTCTTGTGATTGGTTTGTTGAGGGTTTACGCCCTTGATTGAAAGAGCTATTGTTAGCGTTAAATCTTTCTTCATTTCAAGAGGTAGTGAACCGAACCAAAGCCTTGGAGTGAGCTCAAAATGAGAGATTTGGGGAGCAAAAGACTCAATGAAATAAGAGAACTGCTCCCTCAACAAGTGTATCGCAAGCAAAGAAAAGTCGAGGTTTGAGTTTTCAACCTCAGACTAGATCGGAGTTAGCTACATCCTCTGGCAGAGGATCCAATCTTGGAAGAACTAGACAAAAGTGGAATCAGGAGTGGAAAAGTCAAATCAATGTCAGCATTATGATAAACAGCATGGTGGCATATATCGTAGAGTCTTCGGAGCATGTTTTAAGTGTGGGGGGGTAGGACATTTTTGTAACATCCTCAACCCGTATCCGACCCGGATCCGGGTCTGAGGTGTCACATTGACTTTTCAAAACTCTTTTCTTTACAAATCCACCAAATCTTAAATTCATCATTTGAAAAAGTGAGTACTTTTTAAAAATAAATATAATCAAATCGTTTTACAAACCAATCAGAGTATTTTCAATCCAAATCTTGTAACTACATGCCAACTAAATTTTATAACACAAAATACATATACTCCATATGTTTCTGATCTGATATTCGTAAGGAAGATGCTAACCTGTCTTGCTACTCTTAACTTATCTTCTCGTTTCTGTAACCTACGTGTGAAACAATCACACACTAAGTCTATGACTTAGTGAGGCATTAAATTATAAAAGAACTCTAACTATTTACACATGCATGAACATATCATCTTATAATGCCACATCAAAACAATATAACATTATATATAATGTACTATACACATATACATATCACACATTATTTTTATATCTAACCTTATTCCACTATCAATATTCTTATCATTTATATCTTATAATTATATCCTCTTATCTATTCTTTTACTCAACATATGATTCAATTAACCAAGTAATACAGACATCATCATATAAATCATATAAGATTATCTAATATGAAATACATGCATACATATAAAACATCATTAGTCACTTATCATTTAATCACATAGCACATATACTTAACCTTCTTGATCATATACTATACCCATACCTCATCATGTCATTGCTATAAAATTTATCATATCACAACATATATTTGTTATTATCTCTTGATTAGCCCAAGTACATATGTGAGAACTTTTGATATGTTAGTCTCTAGAGGTTGTGCACTAATGTTGTCACCAAAGCTAGTATAAATGCACGAAGTGCCACGTAGAATTGCACCGAAGTGCCGCGTAGAATTGCATCAAAGTACTATATAAAATGTCCCTAAGGACCACGTAGAAAATTCATTAATAATCATATACATATGCTAAGGACCAAATATGTTTCTCAAAAGACCTCATACATGTTTCAAAGAATACATATATGTTCCGAATGACCGCGTAGACCCTCGACTCTTGGCATGCCAACTATACCTCTAGCTCTCTTGATACATAACATGGGCATTAATATTTAGCTTATCTTACATTCATATATACATATAGTCTCATAGTTCTTCCACATAACTCATTATCACATTTCCATAAGATCACACATAGTCACGTAGTTCATTTCCATATCGTTTACATGTACATATACCCATATAACTATTATCATTTCTCCTGTAATCACATAGATCACATCTCATAACATACATTCATACAAGCTCATAACTTATTTCACATGTACATGTAATCATATAGCTTCTTTTCACGTAGTTTATGTCACTTTTCATATCATTCATTTATCACATATAACATGGCTTAATATATGGTGGTATTCTTTTTCACCTAATCACATCTACCACTTCTCATATATCTTATACATAATCTCTATCATATAGACATTCTTTCACTTATCTCATAGTTATGCATCATATTACATAATTTAACTTATATCATATTATCCTGTGTACTTATATCATAAACACTTAACATGTATCATATAATCATGTATTCACATATATGATTAACATATGCAACAATCAATAATACACATGTATCATGTCAAACATATGCTCATATTAATGAATTCATGCTTTCTACTATAGGAAATAGACTTGTCGCAAGTCTCATTTCAATGAAATATAATACACTATCTAATATGCACTCACCTTGGCCTCACTAAGTTCCAATCCCCTTTTATGATTTCATTTCTTCCGATCGAATCTTAACTTGATGATCATCCCGGAACTTGTTCGTGCTCGATATCTACATATTTATATATTGATACATATCAGTATCTAATTGATGTATTCTAATCTATCATTTCTTAGACCAAAAGAAAGGTCTAATTCTATTTCCCCTTGAAGTGCATCGGTACATTCTAGTGCATCGATGCATTTCTTAACATGTGCATCGATGCACTATCCATGCATCGGTATATAAATTACATTCGATGTTTTCATTTTAAGGGGGTGCATCGATGCACTCCTTATGCATCGACGCACTAATTGCATTTGATGTTTATTTATTTGAGAGTGCATCGATACACATTGAAGATGCATTGATGCACACAACCCATAAATTCCATTTTGAGCACAAAAATGTCTTACATTGTCCTCAAATTCTACTTATTAACCTCTCCTTATACCTTAAAACTTATCTATACATACTGAGCCTCATTAATATTCATCTATCTTATCTTTAACCTCAATATCCTTTTTTTTATGAAATTCAAGAATCATGCTCAATTTTCAACATGTTTTAAATCCACTTCTAACACTTCATATCTTTTAATTTCACTAATGATAAGTCAAATTCAACTTCAAAGTCTATTAACTCCTTTTATTTCAAGAATTCACTTAAAAACTCCTTTTACTTAATTCTCATAACTCCATCATCCTTTATTTTTTAGATAATTTAAGCTTTCCTTAAGCTTAATTATCATCCAATAATCATAAACCAACTTTAATTTCAACAAATAATCAACTAACCACAAAACTCACCTTTACTATGGTGACTCACGGCTGAAGAAGAAGAGAACTCTGGAAGTTTGTTTTGCCTTATTTTCTCTTCCACGTGGGCTTCCTTATCTTATAAAGGAAAATAAAAATCTTTCATGTCAAATAATCATTTTGCCCTTTACTTCATCTAATAATTACTAACAATGATGCATAAAATATCTTCAAGTAAGACATTGAACTATTCAATTATCCCACTTTAATCACCAATTTCTAAAAATTTTCAATCTAGTCACTAACCTGGTATTGAGGATATTACAAATCTCCCCTCATTTTAAGAAAATTCATCCTCAAATTTTTACTGCACTCATTGATAAGTACACTCTCCATACATGTCTTCTAATGCTCTTCATCCATATTTGTTCCTTTATATTCTTCTACTATCGCTTATCATATAAACAGAACCAGAAATTTCAATCATTTTTGTCTTTTCTCTCATTCTATTCTGCATTTTCCTTTGAACATTTCTAAAATTTCATATAATGTCACTCATCCCGTAGACAGTAACATTCATTTTCATCACTCAACCTCCTAAATTAATCTCTAATTACCTTATAACAATTACCAAACTCGTTTTCCATCAACATTTGACCAAGAACACAACCTTAAATCTTCTTTAAATATGGTTAAACATACACTTTAAAGAATTATTTCACAACACCTTGCACACTTTTCTTACTTCTATATCAAAATTGTCATCTACACTTCCGTATAACCTTTATCGTATCTGATCCTTTAAACTCAATCATTTTCATTTCTTTATTCCATTATTCCTTATTCATTTAAAATTGAAATCTCCTTATACATAAATCATATTTTTCCTTTCATATTCTTATATTCTTGACCTATCACCTATACTCATCTCTGTGTACCAATCTTCATTGCATCCTCGAACTTTGATAACCCAATTTACTTATACAGAACTTTATTCTTTACCATCTCTTATACTTGTATTTTCCTTCCTTAAAGCTCCATACAATTACTTTTCTCCTTATCTACATCATAGTTATCCGATCAAAATACAAAACTGTATTCAGATCCACATCATAATTAATTAATTCAACTTTATCATTTTTTCCAATCTTATAACTCTATCACCTTTACTCTGACAGCTAGTTAATAACATCTGTTCAATCTAGGGCACAAGCCCTAGTCAACCAATCATATATATTATGTAATTTCTGTTACTCAAACTAAACATTCTGACTTCCTTTGTTTTATAATCTGATCATCGATATACCCATTCTTAAACTCTTTTTATCAATCCTCAACTTTACTCAAATATACAAATCCTTATTTCCTTTACTATACCACATTACTATGATCCAAATATACAACTGTATCCGGATCCATTTCATATTTGGTTATCATATCTTGACAATATCTTATAATCTTATAATTCCAGTACATTTTTATCACATACTCTGGTTAGCCAACGCTAACTCTTTCCGTCTTAACTGCAAACCCTTATCATCTAAATACTCTTGCTTACACACAATGGTATCCCTTCATTTCAAACTCATAAGCTCTAACTTTATACATTTTATACGCTTGTCACTGATACACTTATTCTTGAACTCTTCTACCAATTCTCTAATCTTTTAACGCTCTTATGGTGACACTTGTTCACCATATTCTATCTTATCCACGAAATAAAAAAACTACTCCATATCACTTTTCCACTTGAAAACAGTGAAAAACTTTCTATCCTTATTCAGATATGATTTCAACTTTCTGAAATCAACATTTAATCTTATAAGACACTTTCTGAGGTTTTCTCTCTTCATCTTGCCTGGCCAGGGCAGGTGAATTGCTATCACCATCAGATTTGTCAGCTATTGATTCACTTTGACAATTTCTATAATCAATTTCTACTATATCATACAAATCTTATTCTATTAGCAAAACAACATACTCCTTACACTATCAGATCAGAAATTTTCACTTTGAGATGACATGTACATATTTTTAAACCTCATTTGACTTTGGTTTAAGCCTAGAATCGACTAAACCTTAGCTCAGATACCATTAAATGTAACACCCTCAACCCGTATCTAATCCGGATCCGGGTCTGAGGTGTCACATTGACTTTTCAAAACTCTTTTCTTTACAAATCCACCAAACCTTAAATTCATCATTTGAAAAAGTGAGTACATTTTAAAATAAATATAATCAAATCGTTTTACAAACCAATCATAGCATATTCAATCCAAATCTTGTAACTACATGCCAACTAAATTTTATAACACAAAATACATATATTTCATATGTTTCTGATCTGATATTCGTAAGGAAGATACTAACATGTCTTGCTCCTCTTAACTTCTCTTCTCATTTCTGTAACCTACATGTGAAACAATTACACACTAAGTCTATAACTTAGTGAGGCATTAAATTATAAAAGAACTCTAACTATTTACACATGCATGAACATATCATCTTATAATGCCACATCAAAACAATATAACATTATATATAACGTACTATACACATATACATATCACACATTATTTTCATCTATAACCTTATTTCACTATCAATATTCTTATCATTTATATCTTATAATTATATCGTCTTATATCTATTCTTTTACTCTACATATAATTCAATTAACCAAGCAATACAGACATCATCATATAAATCATATAAGATTATCTAATAAGAAATACATGCATATATAAATCATCATTAGTCACTTATCATTTAATCACATAGAACATATACTTAACCTTCTTGATCATTTACTATACCCATACCACATCATGTCATTGCTATAAAATTTATCATATCACAACATATATTTGTTATTATCTCTTGATTAGCCCATGTACATATGTGAGAACTTTTGATATGTGAGTCTCTAGAGGTTGTGAACTAATGCTGTCACCACAGCTCGTATAAATGCACCGAAGTGCCACATAGAATTGCACCGAAGTGCCATATAAAATGTCCCTAAGGACCACATAGAAAATTCCTTAATAATCATATACATATGCTAAGGACCAAATATGTGTCTCAAAAGACCTCATACATGTTCCAAAGAATACATATATGTCCCGAAGAACCGCGTAGACCCTCGACTCTTGGCATGCCAACTATACCTCTAGCTCTCTTGATACATTACATGGGCATTAATATTTAGCTTATCTTACATTCACATATACATATAGTCTCATAGTTCTTCCACATAACTCATTATCACATTTCCATAAGATCACACATAGTCATGTATTTATTTCCATATCGTTCACATGTACATATAGCCATATAACTATTATCATTTTCTTGTAATCACATAGATCTCATCTCATAACATACATTCATACAAGCTCATAACTTATTTCACATGTACATGTAATCATATATGTTGAAAACATTTTGATACTTCGATATAACAAATTAAGATAAATGAATTTTAAGATTTTCCAAAAATATTTTCTAAGTATATTCGATATAATTATTCAAATATCAAAAGATTACTCCAAATCTTTCAAATGTCATTTTTAATCCTTACTCAAGTGTAAAATTAAGATTTAAACTTAAAATAATTTCAAAATAATTTTACAAAATATTTCGAACCATTTCAAAGCCAAAAATTCCAGATTGCTCAGAGGGAACCGATTCGCCCCCAAGGGGGTACCGATTCCCCCTGAATGGTTTTGCTATGAGAATTCCAGTTTGCTCGGAGGGAACCGATTCCCTCCACTGTTCAACGGTCGAAATATTTGAATTTTACACTTAGGGAACCGATTCCCCCACGCTCAAGCAGAAATATTTATTGCTTTCACACTTAAACGGCTACAATAACTTCATTAATAATCCCCAAGGTTCAGAAGTGATTCAAGGTGTATTTAAGCAAGCTTAGAAGCCATTGATCAATAACAAGAAACATCAAGCAACTAGAATCAAGAGTGAATCAAAGAGAAAGCATCAAACCTCAAGTATGAGCATTTCAAGCCAATTTTTCATTCAATATTCATTTTTCTTTCAAGAACACTTATTGTGCTCAATTGTATTATTCTTGAGTGTTCTTTTCTTTATTCTAGAATTGTGCAAACAATCTACCTTGTGAGGATTTCCTTGTAAGTTTGTAAATTTGTATTGTTCTCTTGGGGAGAGAGTGTTCTCAAGAATTTGGGGTATAATTCTTGAGGGTTTATAAGGTTACTCTTTGTCCTCAAAAGAAAGACAAATTAGTGAATTTTGGAAAATCCTTAGTGTGGATAGTTAAGGTAGTGGACGTAGACTTGGTTGAGAAAGTCGAACCACTCTAAATCGCTATGCAATTACTTTCAATTTTCTACAAAAGCTTCCACCAAAATTTTAATTGCCAATTCACCCCCCTTGGCCATATTCGTCGATCGATTAACTCAACAATTGATATCAGAACCTAACTGATTTGAAGGTTTAATCACCTCTTGAGTCGATTCGGGAAGAGTTATATCGATAATCAAAGTCATCAATGGCCTCAGCTTCAAACTTCGACTCCGGTCTCGATTCGATGCCCGTCAACAAGCCTCTTTCTTTAATAGGGCTAACTATGGCTATTGGAAAAATAGGATGATGTACTTCATTCAATCAAGTGACATGGGAGCATGGAATGTCGTAGAAGAAGGATACATCAAGCCTCTCACCCATCCAAGATTGTGGAGTGAATGAGAGACAAAAATGTTCCATCTCAACTCCAAAGCCATCCATATCATATTTTGTGCTCTTGGACCAGATGAATACGGAAGAGTTTCATCTTGTACAACCGCCAAAGAAATATGGGACAAACTTCAAGTCACTCATGAAGGTACCGATGAGGTAAAAAAATCTAAAATTAGTATTCTAACGCATAGCTATGAAAATTTCAAGATGAAACCAAATGAAGATATCAAAGCTATGATGGATAGATTCTCAACGATTGTCAATGGTCTCAAATCATATGGAGAGATCATTTCAAATGAAAAGCTTGTGAGGAAGTTAGTTTACTCCCTTCCAAAATCATGGCAATCAAAGAAGATGACAATCATCGAGTCTAAGGACCTAATGTCCTTAACTCTTGAAGAGCTAATCGGTTCACTCCTCACTCATGAAATGATGCTTGAAGATGAGGTGGACCTCGATAAGATTGAAGAGACACCAAAGGAGAAGGAGAAGAAGAAAAACATTGGAGTTGCTCTCAAATCCACAAAATATGAGAGTGATTCGGATGAAGATGATGATGATGAGGAAATGGAATTGTTTCCAAACAGTTTAGAAAAATGATGAGACCTTACCGAGGAAGAAAATTCAAACGAAATGAAGGCCGAAAAAATGAACCAAAAGAGAATGACCCAATCATTTGCTATGAATGCAAAAAGTCGGGGCATGTTAAATATGATTGCCCACAATTGAAGAGAAAGGGTCAATCAAAGAATAAGAACAAGGCTCATGTGGCTACATGGAGCGATGAAGAAGGTTCCGATGAAGAGGAACAAGAAGTAGCAAACTTGTGCTTGATGGCATTCGGGGAAGATTCTAAGGTAACCTCTAACTCATCTGATTTTGATGATTATCCTATGATGAGTTATTAGAGGAATATAATGGGTTGGCTTCGGATTATGAGAAATTGTTTTTAAAATATAAAAATGATATTTCAAAATTGAAAAATGAAAATAAACTCATCCAAAACCAACAACGATCTTGAAAGTAAAATCAAAGATTTGCAAATCAAACTAGAAGAATTTGAAAAGAAAAATTTGGATTTGCAAAATTTACTTTCAAAGGTCAATGATGATCATCAAAACAAAATTGATGATCTTAAAGCTTTTTTGATAAAGTTGAAACAAAACGTTTTGAAAAAGGAGAAAATTAAAAATCCAACTTTCTTAGAAAAGTTTTAAAAACTACAATCATAGAGGTCCCCGAAAAACCTCTAATGGAAAAATCATTAGAAGTATATGGGTTCCCAAAGAACTCATTACTACTAAAAATAAGGATATCCTACATCAATGGATACCTAAGGGGACTAGGATTTTGGAAACTAATGAATATGGACCCAAAAGAATTTGGGTACCAAAAATTAGAAATTAATCTATGTTTATAGGAAAAGGAGCATTTCTACAAGGAACGGGAAACAAATTCAAATTCATGGTACCTTGATAGTGGATGCTCGAGACACATGACCAGAGACAAAAACCGGTTCATAGAGCTTAACGCCAAAAATGGAGGAGAAGTGACTTTTGGTGATGATTCAAAAGGTCACATTGAAGGTATAGGTACAATAGGTAATACCTCTTCCATACAAATTAAAAATGTGTTATATGTGAATGGATTAAATCATAATCTCTTGAATATTAGTCAATTATGTGATAAGGGATTCAATGTCATATTTGAAACTAATGGTTGTAAAGTCATTGACATTGTATCTAATAGGATTATGCTTGCTGGTCATAGAATAGGAAACATATACATGGTGCATTTAGGCTCTATAGAAATGACTAATTTATGCCTAGTTGCAAAGGATGAGCATGATAGTTGGTTATGGCATAGGACTAGGATATGCTAGCATGGTGTTTTGCAACGGTTAGTTCAAGGAGAATTGGTTCAAGGGCTGCCTAAACTAAAATTTGATAATGATAAAATCTGTGATGCTTGTGCTAAAGGAAAACAAAAGCGAGTTTCTTTTAAATCTATTAATGATGTGTCAACTAGTAGAGTATTACAATTGATCCATATAGATCTTTTTGGGCCAACTAAGACTACTAGCTTGGGTGGAAAACAATATGCATTTGTCTTGGTAGATGACTATTCTAGATATACTTGGGTTCTATTCTTAAGTACTAAAGATGAAGCATTAGAAAATTTCATCACATTTTCTAAAGTAATCCAAAACGAAAAAGGTTACTCTATCACTAGTGTTAGAAGTGATCATGGCACTGAATTTGAAAATCTTGGATTTAATGAGTTTTGTAATTCTAATGGTATTAGCCATAATTTTTCAGCACCTAGAACCACTCAACAAAATGGAGTTGTTGAGAGGAAAAATTGAACTTTAGAATAAATGACTAGAACCATGCTTTGTGAAAATAATTTGCCAAAATATTTTTGGGCGGAAGCCACAAATACCGCTTGTTATGTTGTAAATCGAGTAATGATTAGGCCAATTTTAAAGAAAACTCCATATGAAATTTTCAAAAATAAAAAGCCTAATATTAGCTATTTTCATCCTTTTGGATGTAAATGTTTTGTTTTAAACAACGGTAAAGAAAACATTGGCAAATTTGATGCTAAAAGTGATGAAGGAATTTTTCTGGGTTATTCCTTAAATTCTAAAGCTTATCGAGCATTTAATAAAAGAACTTTGGTTGTAGAAGAGTCTAACATGTTGTTTTCGATGATAATCTCCTTCCAAGAAGGATTCTTGTTTGAATGATGATGTATGTATTATAAATACAAATGACGTTAGATATGACGTTGGAGAATCATCATCAAAGGAAGAAACGAAAGATGAGGAAACTCATGATCCTCTTGAGAATCCAACCATTGAAGAAAGGGAAGTATCTTATCCAAGAGAGTACAACTATGTCAAGGATGGTGAGATTATAGGTGATCCATCCAAAGGGGTAACAACTCGATCTTCTCTTAGAAATATTTGTAATTATGTTGCATTTATTTCATTCATAGAGCCTAAGAATATTAAAGAAGCATTAAATGATGAACATTGGATTATGACTATCCAAAAAGAATTAAATCAATTTGAGAGAAGTAAAGTATGGACATTAGTTGAAAGGCCTAGTAATAAATCTACTGTAGGTACTAGATGGGTATTTAGGAATAAGCTTGATGAGAGTGGTAATATAGTGAGAAACAAGGCTAGACTTGTTGCTCAAGGGTATACTCAAGAAGAGGGTATAGCCTATGATGAAACATACGCTCCCGTAGCTAGGATGAAAGCAATTAGAATGTTATTAGCATTTGCATAATTTCATGAATTTAAACTATATCAAATGGATGTTAAAAGTGCATTTTTAAATGGTTTTATAAAAGAAGAAGTGTATGTGGAACAACCTCCAGGTTTTAAAGATTTAAAATTTCCGAATCATGTTCTTAAATTGACAAAAGCACTTTATGGTTTAAAAAAGCTCCTAGAGCTTGGTATGAAAGATTGTCAATTTTTTAATTGAAAAGGGTTTTTCAAAAGGGAAGGTTGACACTACATTGTTTTTAAAGCATAAAGGTAAAGATTTATCAGTAGTTCAAATCTATGTTGATGATATAATATTTGGTTCTACTAATGATGTTCTTTGCCAAGAATTTTCTAAGCTAATGCAAAGCGAATTCGAAATGAGCATGATGGGGGAGCTCTAATTTTTCTTGGGACTCCAAATCAAGCAAAGAAAAGACGGCATCTTCATCAATCAAGCTAAGTACGTCAAAGATATGCTCAAGAAGTTTGGATTGGAAAATGGCAAACCTCATGACACTCAACAAAGCTTGACTTAGATGAAGGAGGTAAAAGTGTAGATGTTAAATTATATAGGTCAGTGATTAGATCTCTACTTTATCTAACTGTAAGTAGATCAGACATTATGTTTAGTGTTTGCTTATGTGCTAGATTTCAATCATGCCTTAAGGAATCACATTTACTAGCTATTAAGAGAATCTTTAGATACCTTAAGGACACTCCTAGTTTAGGACTTTGGTATCCTATAGACTCTAGCTTTAGCTTGCATGCCTTTTCTGATGCGGATTATGGAGGATGCAAATTAGATAGGAAAAGCACCTCCGGTACTTGCCAATTCCTTGGAAATATGTTGATTTCTTGGTTTTCAAAGAAACAAAATTGTGTTGCATTATCTACCACTGAAGCCGAATACATTTCAGCTGGTAGTTGTTGTGCACAAGTTTTATTGATGAAACAATAACTTTTTGATTATGAAATTCAAGTAGGTACCATTCCTATCAAGTGTGACAATATTAGTGCTATTTGTCTCACTAAAAATCCCATCCAACACTCTAGAGCTAAGCACATTGAAATAAGACATCACTTCATTAGAGACCATGTCACTAAGGAAGATGTAGTTCTAGAATTTGTTGATACTTTGCATCAATTAGTGGATATCTTTACAAAACCTTTAGACAAGGAACGTTTTTGGACACTTAGGAGAGAATTAGGTTTAACTGACCTATCTTCACTTGGTGTTTAAAATAATTTTAGAACTTTTAAGACTAAATGAAAAATGCTTATAATAGTAATTTCTGATTACATTCATTGCTATTAGTTATTGGGGAGTTTATGATTCTTGATGAAAAATTAACTTTATGTTCAAATGTAGTTTAAGGATTAATTGATTGATTGAACATAATTAATTTTTGATATATGAGTTGTCAATACCACTAGAGAGGATTAATTTATCATTTTGAGTGTTTAAAATACAGTTTTTTTAATTATAGGGCAGAGGGAATCGATACCCCCTTGAAGGGGAACCGATTCCCTCCAAGGGGAATTGATACCCCATGAGGGTTCTGGTTATATCACGCCTAGAACTCTTTCTTTGCCTCAAACTCTTTTCTCTCCTTCACGCCGTTCCCTATCTACTCTCTCTCTATCTCCATTTTTGCCTCAAATCAACGTTTCTTATCGGAATTCTTCAAATATCATCTTCTAAACCTGCTAGCATCATTAAAATTGTGTAAACAACATCAAAATTCACTCAATCTCATCTTTCAAGGTAAATTTTTCTAAACTTTCTATTACATTGATTTTGAACATAGGACTAGTTTCAATTAGTTCTAAATAGAAATAGTGATCAGGAATTGCTTATTAGTGTTTAGAAACTAAATTTTTACAACTAATTTCATCAAAAACACAAGATTTTTTCTAAACTTTTTGAAATAAAAAAATTTATTATTGTGTTTTGATTGAATTATGTTGTTGTTATGAAAACTATACATATATTGATTTTCAAAATCTCATTTTTCAATAGTTTTTTCAAAAACTTTGCCCATTAGGATTGGTTTAGAGAACCTTGAAATATTGAGAACTCAATTGAGTTTTGGGATTGATTGAATTACATACATGTGTTTTCTAAATTGCAGGTTATCCATTCTATTCCGATTTCCTAAACCATGTCCAATCCTAAACGTGCTAGGTCATCATCTAGTCACTCAAACCGTCAATCCAACCCACCTCCAAATCCTCCACCTATTCCTGAAATTCCCATTCTTAATCTTGTTGACCATAATATGACTATCCAAAACTTTGTTTCAATCATCCTGGTCCTAGAAATCATCATTTTTGGTATTATCAATATTTTGACTCTTACAAAATTAGAGAAGAACGTATCCCTTCTCGTCAAGCTATGATAGATATCAATTTTAGATATCTTCATCTTTTACAAGAGTGGAAATTTGATAAAATTTGTGACCTTGAACCTATAGTTTACCATCAACTTGTTCA
Source organism: Hibiscus syriacus (assembly GCF_006381635.1). NCBI lineage: Eukaryota > Viridiplantae > Streptophyta > Magnoliopsida > Malvales > Malvaceae > Hibiscus > Hibiscus syriacus. The sequence goes on from NW_024063524.1 coordinate 3,245,574, forward strand.
CATATTCTATTTTAATGCCATTTGTATTAAAAACTGAGCTCAAACCAAAACCATAGCAGTTTGTTCCTATCTCCTAGGACAATTCATCCAACTTGACTCGACTTACATAGCTAATGAATTAGGATTAGATAATGTTGGTATATCAAATGAAAATAGCTTTTAGGTTCTTGTTATAAAAGAAGGGATAGTGTAAGTGTCTTAGATCTTCATGATCGTTTTCTTCATCTAATGATTTCTTGGTGGTTTCGACCATCCGGAGGTCGTTACTCTACTCTTCGTGCTTTAGATCTTTGGTGGTTACATTGTTTCCAAAATAATATTAAAATAAATCTTCTGAGATTATTTTTGTTGAAATCGTTGAAACCGTAAACTTAGTACCAAATAAGAAACTTTGTTCCTCTCTAGTTTATGGTTGCATTCTAAGTAATCTATTTTCTAAAGCCGGGCTTAGAGTAGGTCTAGATGCTGTCTTTCCTCTCAAGAAACAAATTAATCTTATTTCCTTAACGATAGCGGGATGGATAAAGAATAAGGACACCGGTGAATGGGTTCGATCTTCTGAAGATACTCTGAGAGCTAGTTCTTCACGAGCTCCTCCAGAAGATGACGACGATCCCGAACTTGAACAATTAATGCAAGATATTGACAAAGCCGACGATGAGCCGGAACAACACGAGGAACAAGCTCAGCAAGAATATCATGTGCCTTCATATTTTCAATCATTCATAGAGACATTTGATTTCCGTTATGCATCATTGGATTCTCGCTTCACTTCCATAGAATCTCACTTCTCAACTATGGAAGCTCAACAATTCAAAATTCTTCGGAAGATGTGTGCAAACAATGAGGCAACCAACGCTCGTATTAATGAACTCACTCATGAAATGGCAGCTATGCGAGCTCATTTCCCACCTCTCGATCCTCCTACGGATGCTTGAACTTTAATCTTTGCTTTGCTTGTTTGGATTGAACTTGGATATTTGCATTATTATTAAAACATTTTGAATGCTTTTGGATTGTTTATTTTTGGTTGTTCGAACTTATGTTTAATACATTTGATTTGGATTTCGTGTTTATTTTGCATCTTTAGACATATATGACCAATTATCCATTACATGTTTATGAATATTGTTTATGAAACTAATGGCTAACCTCTCTTTTGATTGTTTTCTTAGCAGTTTAAGCTATATATATTTATAATCAATTGGCTAAATGATTTCAAAACCTTGTTTAAAATCTTTTACGAGTCTTTTTGATTTAACAAAAAGGGGGAGAAATATTAAAGTGTTTTAAAGGGGAGAAGTGTTAGAGTAAGGGGGAGTAATTTCAAAACTTGATTTCAAAATCTTAAAATTACTAAAATGTTTTGTTATATCAAAAAGGGGGAGATTGTTGAAAACATTTTGATATTTCGATATAACAAATTAAGATAAATGAATTTTAAGATTTTCCAAAAAGATTTTCTAAGTATATTCGATATAATTATTCGAATATCAAAATATTACTCCAAATCTTTCAAATGTCATTTTTAATCCTTACTCAAGTGTAAAATAAAGATTTAAACTTAAAATAATTTCAAAATAATTTTACAAAATATTTCGAACCATTTCAAAGCTAAAAATTCCAGATTGCTCAAAGGAACCGATTCCCCCCCAAGGGGGTACCGATTCCCCCCTGAATGGTTTTGCTCCGAGAATTCCAGTATGCTCGGAGGGAACCGATTCCCCCCAGGGGGTACCGATTCCCCCCACTGTTCAATGGTCGAAATATTTAATTTTACACTTAGGGAACCGATTCCCCATTAGGCGATTCCCCCCACGCTCTAAGCAGAAATATTTATTGTTTTCACACTTAAACGGCTACAATAACTTCATTAATGATCCCCAAGGTTCAGAAGTGATTCAAGGTGTATTTAAGCAAGCTTAGAAGCCATTGATCAATAACAAGAAACATCAAGCAACTAGAATTAAGAGAGAATCAAAGAGAAAGCATCAAACCTCAAGTTTGAGCATTTAAAGCCAATTTTTAATTCAATATTCATTTTGCTTTCAAGAACACTTATTGTGCTCAATTGTATTATTCTTGAGTGTTCTTTTCTTTATTCTAGAATTGTGCAAACAATCTACCTTGTGAGGATTTCCTTGTAAGTTTGCAAATTTATATTGTTCTCTTTGGGAGAGAGTGTTCTCAAGAATTTGGGGTATAATTATTGAGGGTTTGCAAGGTTACTCTTTGTCCTCAAAAGAAAGACAAATTAGTGAATTTGTGGAAAATCCTTAGTGTGGATAGCTAAGGTAGTGGACGTAGACTTTGGTTGAGAAAGTTGAACCACTCTAAATCGCTGTGCAATTACTTTCAATTTTCTGCAAAAGCTTCTACCAAAATTTTAATTACCAATTCACCCCCCTCTTGGCCATATTCGTCGATCGAATAACTCAACAATATAGCTTCTTTTCACGTAGTTTATGTCACTTTTCATATAATTCATTTATTACATATAACATGGCTTAATATATGGTGGTATTCTTTTTCACCTAATCACATCTACCTCTTCTCATATATCTTATACATAATCTCTATCATATAAACATTCCTTCACTTATCTCATAGTTATGCATCATATTACATAATTTAACTTATATAATATTATCCTGTGTACTTATATCATAAACACTTAACATGTATCATATAATCATGTATTCACATATATCATTAACATATGCAACAATCAATAATACACATCTATCATGTCAAACATATGCTCATATTAATGAATTCATGCTTTCTACTATAGGAAATAGACTTTTCGCAAGTCTCATTTCCATGAAATATAATACACTATCTAATATGCACTCACCTTGGCCTCACTAAGTTCCAATCCCCTTTTATGATTTCCTTTCTTCCGATCGAATCTTAACTTGATGATCATCCCGGAACTTGTTCGTGCTCGATATCTACATATTTATACATTGATACATATCAGTAACTAATTGATGTATTCTAATCTATCATTTCTTAGACCAAAAGAAAGGTATAATTCTATTTCCCCTTGAAGTGCATTGGTACATTCTACAGTGCATCGATGCATTCCTTAACATGTGTATCGATGCACTATCCATGCATCGGTACATAAATTACATTCGATGTTTTCATTTTAAGGGGGTGCATCGATGCACTCCTTATGCATCGATGCATTAATTGCATTCGATTTTATTTATTTGAGAGTGCATTGATACACATTGAAGATGCATCGATACACATTGAAGATGCATCGATGCACACAACCCAGAAATTCCATTTTGAGCACGAAAATGTCTTACATTGTCCTCAAATTCTACTTATTAACCTCTTCTTATACCTTAAAACTTATCTATATATATTAAGCCTCATTAATATTCATCTATCTCATCTTTAACCTCAATATCCTCTTTTCTTTATGAAATTCAAGAATCATGCTCAATTTTCAACATGTTTTAAATCCACTTCTAACACTTCATATCTTTTAATTCCACTAATGATAAGTCAAATTCAACTTCAAAGTCTATTAACTCCTTTTATTTCAAGAATTCACTTAAAAACTCCTTTTACTTAATCTCTCATAACTCCATTATCCTTTATTTTAAGATAATTTAAGCTTTCCTTAAGCTTAATTATCATCCAATAATCATAAACCAACTTTAATTTCAACAAATAATCAACTAACCACAAAACTCACCTTTGCTATGGTGACTCATGGCTGAAGAAGAAGAGAACTCTGGAAGTTTGTTTTGCCTTCTTTTCTCTTCCACGTGGGCTTCCTTATCTTATAAAGGAAAATAAAAATCTTTCATGTCAAATAACCATTTTCCCCTTTACTTCGTCTAATAATTACTAACAATGATGCATAAAATATCTTCAAGTAAGTCATTGAACTATTCAATTATCCCACTTTAATCACCAATTTCTGAAAATTTTCAATCTAGTCACTAACCCGGTATTGAGGATGTTACAATTTTATTCGAGACTGCCCAATGATGATTGAAGAGCCTGCACAAACCAAGAGGTCTACTATTGTACCTCTGATAGATAGAGGATGAGGTCGAGGAAGAAATCAGCCTGAGTGACCACTCAACTTGAAGTGTTCTCTTCTGTTCGAGTGTACAACCTTATGACCAGTGAAGATTGTGATGATCTTGAAATCATTGCAGGTACTTTTCAGTTAGCTGGTAAATATGTTTTAGTTTTGATTGATCCAGATCGAATTACTCTTATGTTAGTAAGAAATTGGTGAAAGATTTAAGAATTCAGTTAAAACTTATTAGTAGTCAGGTGATTGTGACTAACCCATTAGGCATAGTGCTCAGGTGAAACAAATTTGTCGAGGGTGTCCTACAAGAATTTAGAGAATTAAATTCCCTGCTAATCTAATGGAATTACCCTTTGATGAGTTTGAGGTTATCTTGGGAATGGATTGGTTGTATCATTATCATGCCAATGTTGATTATAGATTAAAATGAGTTATTTTGAGAAGTTTCGATGGATCAAAAGTTAGTGTGGTTCGTGAGAGACTCAACCCTTTAACTAATGTGATATCGGTAATGTCAGCTAAGAAGTTATTGATGCAAGGGTGTCAAGCTTTCATCGCCAATGTGATTGATACTCGAGTCAAGGAAAGAAGATTGGAAGACATTCTGACTGTCTGAGAATTTCCAGAAGTATTTCCTGTGGAATTACCAGGATTACCTCCTGATAGGGAGATAGAGTTTCAAATTGAGCTTTTGCCAGGATCAGCACCAATTTCGATGGCCCCTTACCGAATAACCCCGAAAGAACTAAGTGAGTTAAAGACTCAGTTGTAAGAACTTTTGGATAAATGATTCATCAGACCCAGTGTATCGCCTTGGGGTGTGCCAGTACTATTTGTAAAGAAGAAATATGGTTCGATGCGTCTCTACATTGATTATCAACAGCTCAATAAGGTGACCATAAAGAATAAGTATCCTCTCCCAATAATCGACGATTTGTTTGATCAGCTAAAGAGAGCTTCAGTGTTTTCCAAGATTGATTTGCGTTATGGTTATCACCAGTTGAAGATTCAAGAGAAGGACATTGCAAAGACATCTTTTAGGACGCGGTACAGTCATTATGAATTCTGTTACGTTTATGAACCTCATGAATAGAGTGCTTCAGCCCTATCTTGATCAGTTCGTAGTCGTCTTCATTGACGACATCTTGGTGTATTCAAAGACAAATGAGGAGCACGACTCTTATCTACGAGTGATTCTTCAAACACTGCAAGAAAAGAGGCTTTATGTTAACTGTCTAAAGGTGAGTTTTGGTTATCAGAAATAACGTTTCTCATACATGTTGTTTCTGCAGAGGGGATTCAGATGGATCCTTAGAAGGTAAAAGTTATTTTAGATTGGGAAATCTCAAAGAATGTGTAGAAGTTAGGAGTTTGCTAGGTCTTGCAGGTTATTATCGAAGGTTCGTTAAGAACTTCTCGATGATATCTTTGCCTTTTACCAAGTTGTTAAGAAAAGACGTGCCTTTTGTTTGGACCCTTGATTTTCAAAAGGGTTTTGAAGCGTTGAAGAAAATTTTACGAAAGCTCTGGTATTGGTCCAACCAGAATCATACAAGGATTATGTGGTTTTCAGTGACGCATCCCATAATGGCTTGGGTTGTTTATTGATGCAAGAAAATAAAGTGGTGGCATATACATTGAGGCAATTAAAACCACACAAGAAAAATTATCCGACGCATAACTTGGAGTTGGCTGCAGTAGTGTTTGCTCTAAAGATATGGTGTCACTACTTATATGGTGAGCGTTACTAACCTACACAGACCATAAGAGTTTAAAGTATCTTATGACTCAGAAAGAGCTAAAATTAAGATATCGAAGATGGATTGAGCTTATCAAGGATTATAATATGGTGATTGATTTTTACCCCGAGAAAGCAAATGTGGTAGCTGATGCTTTGAGTTGGAAAACGTTATCAGCTTTGAGAGCTTTAAATGTTAGATTGTCATTAAGTAGAGATGATACCTTACTTGCATAATTAAATCTTAAGTCGATGTTGTTGGATCGAATTAAAGATTTACGAGGTAAAGATGATAAGTATTTGAAGAGATTGGAGCAAGTGAAAAATAAAGAAAATAAGGATTTTAAAGTTAAGCTCGATGGTAATCTGTATTATCGTGGGAGACTTGTTATTCAAGATGATGAGGAGTTGAAGAATGAGTTGTTGTCAGAATCTCATTATAGTCCGTTGACTATGCACCCAGGCGGAAGCAAGATGTACATGGATCTTAAAAGTCATTATTTGTGGTCAGGAATGAAAAGAAAGATTACAGAATTTGTGTCCAAATGTTTAATGTGTCAGTAAGTAAAAGCTGAACATCAAGTTCCTTTGGGATTGCTGCAACCAATCTCTATTCCTCAGTGGAAATGGGAAAAATATTACAATGGATTTTTAACGGGGTTACCCTTGACCCCGAATAAAAAAGACTCAATATGGGTGATAGTTTACCAATTGACCAAGTCAACACATTTTATACATGTCCGAGCTGATTTCTCTATGGACAAGTATGTTGAATTGTACATCTAAGAGATTGTTTGACTTAATGGTTTACCTGCTTCGATAGTATCCGACCGATATCCACGATTCACTTCAAGATTTTGGAAGACTTTATATGGAGCTTTAGGGATTCGATTGAACTTTAGTACATCCTTTCACCCTCAGATAGATGGAAAGTCTGAGTGGACTATCCAAATCCTGAAAGATATGTTAAGGGCGTGTAATCAAATTTAAAGGATCTTGGGAAAAGTATTTGCCTCTTGTAGAATTTACCTACAACAATAGCTACCAGTCGAGCATTAAGATTTCTCCCTATGAAACTTAATACGGGAGAAAGCGTCATAGTCCATTGAATTGGTATGAGCTTAAGGATCGAGATTTTCTTGGTCTTGATTTGATTAAAGAGGTAGAAGAGAGAGCTCAAGTGATTTAGCATAATCTCAAAGTGGCAGCCGATAGAAAAAATCATATGTTGATTTATAAAGGAAAGAGATTGAGTATGAAGTTGGAGACAAAGTATTTTTGAAACTCTCTCATTGGAATAAAGTTTATATTTTGGTCGGAAAGGAAAAGTTAGCCCTAGATTCATTGGCACATACGAGATTGTTAAAAAAAGTTAGACCGGTGGCATATCAGTTAGCGTTGCCACCAGAGATGGAAAATATCTACAATGTCTTTCACGTGTCTATGCTTCAGAGATATCAATCAGATCCTGCGTACATCATCACACCGAATGAAATAAAAGTTTAATCTGACTTGGCCTATTAGGAAGAACCAGTACATATTTTAGCATATGAAATCAAGCAGCTAAGGAATAAGACGATTCCGCTAGTTAAAGTTCTCTGGAGAAATCATTAAGTAGAAGAGACTACATGGGAGCGTGAATAAGATATGAGGCGACAATATCCCCACCTCTTTGTGCAATGAAAATTTGAGGATAAAATTTCTTAAGGGGGAGATTTGTAACACCCCAAATAACGGGTTAGTGACAAAAATGTAAGAAATTAAAATTTATTGGTTAAATTGGAATAAGTTGAAAAGTTTAATGATTAATTTGAAAACTTTTGTTTAGGGCTTATTAGTAAAGATGGAAGATTGAAAGGGCAAAGAGGTCTTTTGGCTGAAAATGAATTTAAAATTCATTTTTAATGAGATATTTAACATGTGGGTAATTGGATAAGAAATATATCTCTGAAAGCTTGGTTTCTTCTCATTATCTTCCTCTGGGCCTCCTTTGCAAAGGTGAGTTACTTTCAAGTTGGTTGGTTCTTCAAATTTTGGTTTGGTTTTGAAGACTTAGGTGATATATAAGCTTAAGGAAAGCTTTAGGTGGATTAAAGCTAAAAGATGAGTGAATTAATGATAAATATGTAAAATAGGTCTTTAAGGGAATTGTTGAAATGGTTTAGTTTTTGGATTTCTATTGATAAATTTGACTTGTCAATGGTCTAATTAAGGAGTTAGAAGGATTAGAAAGAATTTAGAACATGTTTGAATAAATGACATGGTTTTTAGTTTTAAGAATTTTATAGGGAAATTTGGATGTTATAAGAGGATTGTTAGAAATATGATGATTAGGATAAGTGTTAATGAGTTTGAGGAGTTGAATGGAGCTAAGAGTAGGAAGTTTAGATGAATTTGGGAAAACTTCGAAGTAAACTAAATGAAATCTGGGCAAGGGGTATCGGTACTGGAATAACAATATCGATACTATAGTGTTAAATCAAATGAAAAAGGTTGAATTCGATAACCAATATCGGTACTAATTGAAATAGTATCGATATTGAAGTGGGGTATCAATACCAAGAGTAAGGTATTGATACTATTATTAAGTTTGAGATTCCAGAATACCAAAATGGTATCGGTATTGATGGGGGTATCGGTACTGTAGGAGGGGTATCAATACTAATGCGTTGGAAATTTAAAGAGAGAGTTTTAGTTTCATCTTTGTAAATGTTAATTTGGTTATACATTAATGTTAAGTGGTATTGATATTGGATATATCTACGTGTAGATTTGGTTCATAAGCGTATCGATCAAATCGATTTGCCGAAGTGATTTAGTGAAAGATAAAAGGATATCGTTTAGGACTTCAGGGAAGTAAAGGTGAGTGCAACTCATTTGTTTTATATTATATTTGAGGGCAGCTTGCGATAAGCCAACCTCAGAGTTTTCGAGCGAAAACTTTCTATTTTTATGTTATATTTTTTACAATGTTTTATTCATGTTATATTACTTAAGCTATGTTTTGATGTTTATATGTACATGATTACGAACATGTGATATGTGAATATGATTATACGAAAATACTTAATGTGAAAGTGCCTATGAGAACAAGATACACTCTGAATAATAAAATGATAAATAATTATGTGGTTAAAAGCCCAAGGTATATGTATGAGAATTAGAGGTATAGTTGGCATGCCAAGAGTCGAGGGTTTTATGTGGTCTTTCGGGACAAACCTATGTGGTCCTTGGGCTATTGAAAACAAAGTTGTATAAACTGAACAATGTGTCAAAGTATACATTCTTGTTATGAAAAGCAATTTGAATCCCTTATGAAATGTTTCTATGAAATGAATAAAAATTTAGTTAACAAAGTTTTATTGACTCATACTTACCTCACTAAGTCAACAACTTAGCATGTGATTGTTTCACACGTAGGTTTGAAGAAAACAGAGGATTAAAGATAGGCGAGGACATTATACTACTGGAAAAGATCAGATCATAACAAATTAAAGCGTAGGTTTCTTGTTACTTGTAAATTGTTGGTAAGCTTTAAATTGTAATGCTCTGATATATATATTTTGTAAGCATACATTTTTTGTATTTATGTAAATTATTAAGTATTTTATTTAAATGTGAATGTGTGTTTTCATTATTTACTTTAATTCAAAGGTTCCACCATTTTAATACAAATAAAAATTTAAATTTTCCACTACTTTTTGTCAATAATTTAAAAAGTCAATGTGACACATTGGATTCGTATCCGAGTCGGGTACGGGTTATGGGTGTTACAAAAAGGCCATTGTAACACCTACAACCCATATACTTTTACCAATACATATTATAGATGTCACATGAATTTCTTAAAAACATTTCCCAACTCAAAAGTGATTTAAAATTTTATTTTCTTCAAATGGTAATTGATAATATAAAAATATTAAATCAAGTAAAACTATCACATGATATTTAAAACATATATATGCCATAATCAAATACATTTATTTATAATAATAGTATTGATTCATATTATCCATATTAAAATAAAGTAGAACGGTTTAGTTTATCCATTACAAACAAGTTCCCAAAATAGTTTAACATAGCAACTCGGACATTCATAAGCACATGCCACTAACTAAGTCAAAATTTCATCATAGGATGTCTTACGGATATTGTAATATATTCCTTGATGCTTGATGTTACTCTGTACTCTTTACTCCTACTCCTGGTTTTTACCTACGCGTGAAAATCATCACATGCTAAGTATACACTTAGTGAGACAATTAAAAACAATAAAAGGTGCAATACAACCCATGCATGAAATTTTATATCATTTTTCAATGCCATAATCAAAACAACATAATATAAATAAAATCATTTTTATCAATAACTATTGCCCACAATTTTTAATCCATGTGGAACCCGATATAGGAGTTAAATATTGCACAATAGTCCTGAGGTCGAGGTCGGGCTTTGCCCACCTAATTTGTACTATGTGCCTTTATTTAACACTCTAGTACTACGTAAATTTGCAGCTCCTAGACTCTATGTCATTCCATCAATACCACTGAACTTCAATAACATACTTGGGCATCTAGTCATGAGTTAAATTATCCGTGACAACATATAACCATGTAATAAACATTAGGGCGGTTCATACTCAAAATAACATCCATGGTAAAATATCATGCTGATAAAAACAAGGTAGACTTGTCGTAAGTCTTCCTGATGATGTATAAAACATCTATGTACAATGTCATGCATGTATTGCACTCAACTTGACACTTTATATATTAAAAGATATGCCTCACTATGCTCCACACTAGATCCTTTTATATTCGATTTGCTTTGATCACAAAATCAATCACAATCTGTACAAAAATCACAAATTGATATCGATACATATGTTAGTATTGTACTAACATAAACACATCTCCAAAACAAAAATCCATAATATACTTGAAACTTATTCTCTACCAAAATACTTGAACACTTAATAATTCTTTTAATATTGACACCAACTTTTCCAATTTACACAAAATGGTCCTTCACCATTTTATCACTTAAATTTTTAATACCAAAATTCCAGCATTGAAATTATTACCATCCAAGTTCTTTTACAAAGGCACGATTACATTTAAGCAACCCAATTATATGAATATTACACTTAAATCACCTAACTCTTTAAACTTCAAAAATGGTCATATTTCACATCTTAACGCTCATTTCAGTTCCAAAACAATAATTTTCAGCATAGCACATCAATTATAAAATAGTTATACAACCATTTACCATTTTTCCAAAATTATCGATTTGGTCCCCAACTTTTCAAAAATTACAGAATGGTCCCCAAATATTTCTAAGGCTTGTAGAATACTTCCTACATCATTTCCAGCCCTTACATAATTTTTCTCACTCAAACATGCCCTGGTCGAATACTTTAAACCTCTAAAACAAGAATTTTCATGATTTTCCTCGATTTTGATTCAATTCAAGCATGAAATCAACTTCCATCCAACCCAACAACATCTCTACAATCAAAGTCCTAATCAAATTTCATCAAAAACACAAAGTTATACAACTTCATCAATTGCCAGAAAATTATAGAAGCATTTCTAGAAAGATTGAACATGTTTTAATCATCAAACAAGCTTGAAAATGAATCTACTACCTCAAAAACATCAAGATTCATCATCAATTTCATGAACCCTAGTGTGAACACAAACCCTATGATTTGGGATCTTTGAAATCAAGCAAGATGAGCAAGCATAATTAGTACAAAAGATATTGTTCTTCGCGTAGAGCAATTTTCTATTTCACGACATAATTTGAAATCCAAAGGAAATTGCTCAAAAATGGAAACCAAAAAAATTTCTTACCTTAGAAGGGTTCACGACACTTGGAGAAGATGATGAAAAAATTGACATGAAATTTTAGATTAATTTCATGCTAATTTACCTTTAATTTAAGCTTTAATGAATATTAAATTCATTTAATTAGGAAAAGACCAATTTTCCCTTAATGAAACTTCATATTTACCATCAAACCAAGACACCTCAAACTTATCATCTTCCTAAAGTCAAATATGAACAAACAAAATCTTACTTTACCGATTTGCCTATGCATTTTCCCAAGAATTACAATCTTACCACTTTAATCCAATGGTCCAAATTAAACATGGAATTAAATCCTCAAATCCAAATATTTATATTATTTTACAACATTTTAAAATTTGGAAATAATATTTTTATGTCTAATTTATCATCCTTCAGATTTTCTTGGAATTTCTATTCAATCCAATTTATCGGATTTTTCCTCCAACTTTATCGCTTTATAACTTTTAATACAAAACTCGTACAAGAGATCTGATTCCCACATAAAAGTTATTTTTGAAGTAAACTATTTATTTACAAGGCCAAATTGTAACTTTTTAAATTTACCAATTTGGTTCCTAAACTTTTTCAAAGTTTATACTTTACTCACTTAACTTTCAAAATTTGTATTTTGGTCACTATCTAAAATTTGGGGTATTACAGTCATAGTAGGTTAATTTTCATGGTCATAAACTACAATCTATCATGGATGCACTTACATGCTCTATGAACTCATACAATCTATCTAATAAACATAATGACTTACAGGTGGTATAGACAAGTTAGAAACATGTTACGTTGATCTTAAGCTACTGAAAACCACCCAAGTCAACCAAGCACTAGCATTTTTTTACCTTTACTCTTGGAGCTTTCTCTAACTTGTTTCACTAATTAAAAGACAAGTAATGAAATTACTAATTCACTTAAAAACCTAAAAAGAAGTTAAGAAGGTTTTCAAAGGCTCAAATCTACAAAAAAAAAATTGAGCTGGTTTATTAAGGGTTTTCAAAATCCTTCTAAACCCTCACCTATAGCCACCATGGCTAACTAATGATAAACAAAGCTTGAAATGGAGCCCTAATGATGTAGGTTACATCAGTTACCTCAAGAATCTTGGACTAGGGATAAACTTAATAAATTTCTCCCCTTTAAGCTTTCATTTGAGAAGGAATTAAGGAAATATGAAGAAGGGAAAAAATCAGTGAAGAAAATGAGAAGAAGAAAAGAGGTTGTTTTGTTAATTCTTCTCAACTGTGACCTCATGTCCATTAATGATATTCAACCTTTGAAAATATTAAGGTATAACTACTTCTTTGGTCCCTCGAATTTTACCCCCAACTTAAAAATATCTCCTTTAAGTATATTTGGGTTTAAACCAAGTTCAATCCAACTCAACTTGTACCAAAGCTTCCCACAAACCTAATGGATTATCTAAAATTCTCTCGGGTCAATCCGAACTACTAATATGAGATTCAGGACAAATTATAACCACCAAATTTTACTTTGAATCAGGGAAGAATTATATTAAATTTTTATATAATTTTTATATTTTTTTATATATTTTAGTAATAATATATTTTTATTCTATTAAATTATATAAGTTCATTTTCTAAATTTTCTAAATTAATCCTTAAAATTTTAAAAATTCATTTTTAATATAAAATCTATCCTGCATCTCTTTTTTTTAATTGTATCAAATTATAACATCAACCAATGTAACATTTCATTTATAGATTTGATTTAACGGTAGGTGCAAAAATTCCTTTTTTTGAATAGATGTGCAGAATTGTTTTGTTGAGTGATTATTAATATTCAAAATTCAAATCCCTTCTCCTATCATAAATAATAATTTGTTATAAAATAATAATAATAACATTTTTTAAATAAAATATTTCAACATATATAAATAATATAATAGCATTTGGATGATGCATAAAAGTAGCAATATACTGAAAAGGCCAAAGTGATGGAAGTGGGAAAGCATGCGTTTGTTTCCCCCTCTTCCAAAAGGTTGGCGGAACATTGAAAATAAAATAGGGTGCCAATGAACGCGACAAAAACTCATGCTGCCACAAGCCATCCACGGCCAGACGCACGCTTGCTAGTCGTCGCCACATACCTGGCAACATCTCCGCTCATCACTCGTCGCGCTTTCCTCTCTCTGCCCGTGCAACCGCCATCCCCTTATAATATAATTTATTAATGCCACGTCGTTTCGCCTCATTTGATTTCCCCCCTTCTAGCATCACATATATAATCGGTATACTATCACTCTCCTCTTTTATAGTCAAATCGTAGCAGTGGGGTTCACGGAGGATATGTGGTCAACATGAATTGGGATATTTATGTTTATAATATAAATTTAGAGTTTGATTTGGAGGTTATTATGTTACTGGAACGACATTATGAAATTGACCGATTATTGTTTTTTTATGATGAGAAGAATGTTCAACTCGAATAATATTTGAAATCCACTAATTTTGCAAATAAAAACAGGACTGATATTTCATTAGAAGAAAGAGGCCCGCCAAATAAATATTGTTGTTATCATATCATTATCAGTGCATCCTAAAAGTCTTCTGATTCTATTAGTAAATACAAATAAAAGGTATGTGGTTATGAGTCTAAACTAATAAAAGTTTTAAGTACCAATATGAAAATTCTTTTCAAATTAGATTCTAATTTGAGATAAAAGAATTAAGGAATCAATTTAAAAAATTATCAAATCATATATCAATTTCTATAGGGGCAAATTATGCATTTAGTATCTAAACTATCAGTTTGGTCCGTTTTAGTATTTAAATTTTTAACTTTTCTAAAACCACACCTATTGTTTAGTTTTATTTCATTTTTTAAAAACTTAACGCGTTTTATACATAAATTATCAATTTTGATTCGAAGTACCTAAACTTTTAATTTGTTTTCAAAACTTAAAGTTAAATTTTTGAGCAAGAATACTAAAATAAAACAAAAACTAAACTTTAAGTATGATTTTAAATATATTAAAAATTTAAATACTAAAACAAACTAAAATTAATGGTTTAAATACTAAATACGTAGTTTACCCTTTACGTAATAATCTTATATATAATGATTGAAACTTAACGTAAACTAGGATAACAAATTAAATATTTTATAATAAAACCAAAAAATTAAAATGGTACTGAAAAGACAGTTCAAGGGTGCTAATCTTTCATTGACTATAACCGACTTCTGAATCCGACATATTTCTGATAAAACGAAATCAGATAAGATGGTGCCCGACTAACCTAAATATTTTTAAATGATCGGTGGTTACTCTAACCCATTTATTCAAGTCGAAACTCAATTCCAAGCCCACCCGAAAGATGGTCGCAACAGAAGTGAGTCAGGCCATAATTAATTTCCGATTGTCTTTTTAAGCAAAAATAACAAGTTTAAATTTTAATTTATTTATTCGATTTTTATTGCTTATATTTGATTATTTTTCAAATAAAAAGTTGTAATAACATTTTTTTCATGATTTCAGATTTTTAAAATTTTTATCCCAGACTCTATACCTAAGATCTAAACTTTTTTAAGTGAAGGTGAAAGTGACGCATTCGTGGGAATTTATTCTCTGTATAGGCCTATCAAGTAACATTTGACCCCACGTTTCATTTTGGGTCAAAAAACATCCTCGTTGGATGAAAACCGTTAGTCAACTGACGGTCAACGCCTGAAACTGACTCAACAAGAACATGTGGAGGGAGATGCTGACGTGGCATGTCCATATCATAGTAGATGATGATGTGGCAGATCCACATAGACTAAATGCTGACGTGGCATATCCACGTGTGATGTCATGTCAATAATTTTTTAAAAATTAATGGTAAATAATTATTTTTTTATCAAATTAATAGCAACAAATTAGATGTTACCATGTGGCACATAAATCTTTTATTAAATTAAGAAAGGATGGATTAAACCTCTACAAAATTTTAGAACCCATGAGATTTGAACCTGGGTCTAAGGGATGGATGAAAGGCTTAACGCCTAACCACCCGGCCAAATCAATTGGTTATTAAAGTTAGGCTATATTGTAGCCAATAAAACCACCACTAACACAAGCAATTTTTTTTAATTATAGTTAAATTTAAATTGTTAGAATTATTTGAGTAAATTTAAATTCATATTTAAAATTTAAATTCATATTTAAAATTTTAATTAATTTTAAATTTATAAACTTAAAAAAGACTTAGGGCAAATGTGGAATCTTGGTGAAGAATGCTAGCCGGCTGGATGTTTATACCTCTTCAAGGAGTAAAGACAAGCAGCACTTCAAATTGGATAAGAACGGGCCCGATTTCTTTATAACTAATTAATATAAATTTATTGATTTGTTTGTTTTTATTCAAAATCTTTAATATATTTATGTTTTACCATAAATCATGTCAAATGAGCATATTAGAACTTTAGAGCCAGATTTCCAAGGAAACAGTAGTTAAAAGTATCCAACAGGAACAATTCATGCTCTAACAAAGATCATAATTCATAAGTTCAAAGGAACAAACCTTGAGAGTTACTACCATCGTATATGCTAATCAGATGTTCTAGACAGATTAAACAAAGCCTACAAATAACACAGAAGACACAACAGATAAAAGTACTGGAAAGCCAAACCTAGTTGAAATCAGGTATTACTATTCTTTGGTGGTCTTGTTGATGAGGGACTTGTGAATGTGAGGGATCACACCACCTCCAGCAATGGTGCCCTTGATAAGGGTGTCAAGCTCTTCGTCACCCCTAATAGCCAGCTTTAGATGCCTTGGGGTGATTCTTTTCACTTTTAGATCCTTGCTCGTGTTTCCGGCCAACTCGAGAACCTCAGCGGTCATGTATTCGAGGATTGAGGCCAAGTAAACAGCAGCTATTGCCCCAACTCTCCCATTTGCAGAAGCCCTGGACTTGAGATGACGGTGAATACGACCCACTAGGAACTAATAACAAGAAACAGTGAAGCGTACTGAGGAACCATATGACAAATACTAGGTGGAAAGAAAACCCTCATTTTTATATGGTCTTACCAGGCAAACAACAAAGACTACGATTATAAACAGATTGAACCAAGGACATAGAATCCTGATAAATTTTTTTAACTCATAATACCAGTGGCGGATCGAGAAATTTAAGAATAGAGGTCCAAAATTTTAATTTTCTTTTATTAAAAATAATAGGTATGCAAAAATTGTAATTTTTTTCTTTTTTCCTTATCACATTAAACTAAATTTAACCATTTTTTCAAAATAATGGGATGCACCTGGCCTCTATGGGGCTTAGTGCATCGAAACAATTTGAATGGTTAAAGATTAAAAACTACACCATGGGTATAGATACTTCGCTGACTGAGTTGCATCAACTTTTTTTATGGATGAACGTGCTTTCATTACCCAAAAGAAGCAAGAATATGAAGAACAAAGAAGAGCAATAGGACTGAATCCCAATTTGCATGCAGATAATGATGATGATTCTCTTGTTGTTCTAAATTGCTTTCAAGAATCACAGTAAGAGCTTCGTCTTCTTCTTGGAAGCCAAAATCATAACCCCAAGCTCTTCCTCCGGGAAAGCGGTTCTTGAAACCATAGGTAAATCAATATGAAGGTAAAACATAGGTCTTTTTTTAAGTTTATAAATTTAAAATTAATTAAAATTTTAAATATGAATTTAAATTGACTCAAATAATTCTAACAATTTAAATCTAACTATAATTTTTTAAAAAAAGTACTTGTGTTAGTGGTGATTTTATTGGCTACAATATACCTTAAAAAATGTTATTAGCCTAACATTAACAACCAAGTTATTTGGTTTGGTGTTGGCCGGTAATCTCATTCCCGGTAATGTTTTATTACCAATAGTAAATTTTTTGGGGTATATTACTGGGAATGTCATTACCCCTTCCCTTAGGTATTGTTGGATTATCAACATTTTGGACTAAAATGCCTTTAAATATTTTTTTTCTTCCCAAAAATATCATTCTTCTGTCATTGAATAATAAAAATTATACGAAGGTTAAATTTTAAATTTATCCTTAAACTATTTTAGATTTACAAAAAAGTATATAATTAAAATTTTATATGAAGTTCAGGGATTAAAATAAAATTTTACCCTTTCATTAAACCTTTTTATATTTTCAATTTTGTAAAAAAAGTTAAATAAATTTTATGAATTTAAATTTTTTAAAGAAAATATATAAATATTTTCCAACTTGTTAAAAAAACAAATATATAATAAGGACAATTTGGTCAAATTTATATTTTCAATAATCTTTTATTCCTTTAACCAAACACGGTAATCTTACATTCCGTGAACCAAAAGCACCCTTAGACCCAAGTTCAAATCCCATGAGTTGCAAAATTTTGTGGAGGTATAATTCTGCCATTTTAATTTAATAAAAAATTCATGTGTCACGTGGCAACATATGATTGATTGCTATTAATTTAATAAAAAATAATTATTTATTATTCGTTAATTTTTTAAAAAATTGTTGACGTGACATCACACGTGTATATGCCACGTCAACATTTAGTCTACGTGGATTTGCCACGTCATCATCTACTATGATATGGACATGCCACATCAACATCTCCCTCCACATGTTATTACTGAGTCAGCTTCAGGCGTTAACCGTCATTTGACTAACGATTTTCATCCAACGAGGGTGTTTTTTGACCCAAAATGAAACGTGAGGAGATCAAATGTTACAAAAAAAATATCAGCAAAATTACATATATTGTCAAACATTAAGGGTATTTGTTTGTATTATACCTTTATTTATTTAGATAGTTTTCTTTTTACTAAGATCGAGAAAACAAAAAAAATATTAATATAGATTGTGATTTTTTCTTCGATTCTCATATTGACAAATTAATAAAAGTTTTTCTAAAAGATTAAAACTTAAATGTACATAATACATACCTAGATAGAATTTAGGGATTTAAATTTAGTTTTAAAGTAAATTTATTAAGGAACCTAAAATAAAAATATAATTTAAACTAATATCTATATATATATATTAAAACTATCGGATCGGATCGGATCAGATACTCAATTATTAAAAAATCTCGACCTGGACCCGACCCAACTACGTGGAAAAAAAATGCAATACATGTATCTCAGGTGGGATGATTATTAAAAAATTTCCTCTCAATGCAATAACACTAGTTTATTTGTTTTATATCTCAGGTGGGATTCATTCAGTTATAATCATTTTGACAAATTAAACATATATTCTTATGTTATTGTTTTCACTTTTCAGGCTGTGCACGGTAGTTGCCTATCATTATTTCAGTTTTTTCATCCTCTGCTCTGTTTTTTTTCTCATTCCTTTTTGTAAACAGATCATATGGAGAGGTCTTCGTTAGAAACACTTCTTAGAAAAATTTCCTCGTTTTCAAATTTGTCATCTTTTGAGATCATTAACTCGGAGCCAGTTCGGAAGTACTACCGGAGACCAGAAGAGATGCTAAACTTGTTGAAGGCCATAATTCTTAATGCAATATTTACTTCTGATGAAGCGTTTAGCAAGACATTTGAAGAATTTGGTCTCTTTATAGAAGAATTGCAAGAGCAATTTGAAAGCTGGCAACCCCTTTTGAGTAGAGTTTACTTAGTAAGTTACAACTTATATTTTCTATTTGCTATGCTACTTCACAAATTTTATTTTAGTTATAGCTGGGCCAAGGAGAAAAGTACCTAAACTGACTTTTTTTTGGCTTTGGCATACTCCTCTGATATGATGAAGCTCCGATCAGTTATTCTTGCCAGCATTAGTATTTCCTTTCGCGCGATAACAAATCAGAAATATGTTTTGCCTGTTTAGTCAGACATAGGCTTATCATGTTTCATGCAAGAGTAATTACAAGATTTTGTGGCTTTCGGAATAAATTTAGACCCCACTAAGTCCCAATTCTTGAATTTTTTATCATATTCAGGTGGAGAATTGATTTGATGGGTGTCTTCTAGATGATAATATCATAGAAGAACTGAATTTTCATTTAAGCAACTATTATTCAATATCTTGGAGGCTTGGATAACCGCCTTCTCTTTCCTTATATGTCTAGGTTCTCCAAGTGGAGGCATTAATATCAAAGATTAAGAATTCTAGCTTGGACATATTCAAGTTTTTGAAGTCTTTCAATCAACATCTCCCTTATGAATTGAGTTTAGCGTTTCTTGAGGTAATATACTGCCCAAAATCATTGAAGTTAAAGCTTGTACTTTTTCCTGTGTTTATAAGTCGAGCATAATTATTATATTCTCTGAATGATAATCAAAAGTTTTACTGAGATGAGAAGTCATCTATTGAGGTGAATGTCATCTAACCTATAAAGTTTTAAGATGTGAGAAATAATAGATATGCTGTTAATTCGATTTATGATATTGAAGAATGCTAAATTGGTTTTAAACTCTAAAGAGGTATTGCATTTCAAGAGGTGCGGCAATGTTATGATTGATCGCAGCACTACTTGCAGGAAATTGAGCATGTAGGAGATGAATAAGCATCATATCTCATCAAGGAAACCATAAGATACCAAGCAGATAGTGTTGGACCAAGCTTAGAAGTATTAGTAAGAATTGCTGAGAGCTTAAACTTGAATTCAAACCAGGAGATTCTGCTAGAGGTTGTTGCCCTTGAAAAGTTGAAAGAGAATGCTGAAAAAGCAGATAAAACTGCAGAAGTTGAGTGTATTGATCAACTTATTGCTCTTGTAACTCACATGCATGATCACTTTGTGTTAATAAAAAAATCTCAGACCAGAAGCCCAGTTCTCATACCTTCTGATTTCATCTACCCCCTTTTCCCTAGAGCCAATGACTGATCCGGTTATTGTAGCATCAGGACAAACCTATGAGCGCACTTCCATAAAGAAATGGGTTGATCTTGGCTCATTGTGTGCCCGAAGACACGAAAGAAATTGTCTTATACATATCTTGTACCTAATTACACAATAAAGGCACTAATTGCAAACTGGTGTGAGGTAAACAATGTGAAGTTGCCTGATCTGATGAAGTCCAGTTTGAATCATCCCTATCCGCTTCTTGTGCATGCAAAGTCTGTCTTGCCAAAGGATTCAAATAGTTTTCTAAATTCGAGAAGCAACCATTCAATGTCGCCCAAGTCACAGTCTACTAGTCAATCTGGTAAGAGCTTAATCACATCTAGTGCAGTTCATTAAAAGGGATTCTTCCTATTACATCGTCGATCAGTGATGATTGGATTAAAGCATTCTCCAATTCTTTCATTTCATGATTTATCTTTGAAATAATATATGCAGATTTTTATTGGAGGTTTATTGAGTCTCATTTCCTTTCACTCTTTCTTTTGTTTCTCTACACTTTCTTTCCTTTTCTATATGCTCAATGATGATACTGTCTCTTTGTATTTTCGTTCCTTTCCTTTCTGAATTTGAATAGACATATAGGAGGGTGGCCTTCACATGGAAACAACTGACCCCCCTACCCCCAAAACAAAATCAAGAATGGGAAGACAAAATGATAACCTAAATAAAATCTTGGCTAACATGGTCGATGGATAGTATCATGAACTTTAAGAGGATATTTTTACCTTGAAGTTCCTGACATGCTAGAATTTGTCAAAACCATAATGATTCCAAAAGTTTTTAAAATCTTATACCTTATGAAAATTTTTCCTAAATCTTGTCACCTCTAAGCAGTAACATTATTTTATTTGTTTTATATCTCACATGGGACTAAATATTGATGAATTGATCATATCGTTGGACAAATAAATCATATTTTCATATGTTTCAGGTTGTGTATGGTAGTTACCTATAATTATTTCTGTTTTCCACTCGTTGCTGCTCTTTCTCACTTGTGGTCTTTCTTGATATATTTTTTGAAACAAATTATATGGGGATGCCTTTGTTAGAAACACTTCTTAGAAACATTTCTTATTTTTTCCGATTTGAAGAGGTATCCCCTTTCAGGATGTCAATGGATAGTATCATTAACTTTAAGAGGGTATTTGTTTTATATCTAACATGGGACTAAATCCTAATGAATTGATTATATCTTTTGGACAAATAAATCATATTTTCATATGTTTCATGTTTTGCATGGTAATCACCTATAATTATTTCTGTTTTGCACCCGCTGCTGCTCTTTCTCACTTATGGTCTTTATATATATATATTGAAACATATCACATGAGGATGTCTTTGTTAGAAACACTTATTATAAACATTTCTTTAATTTTCAATTTGTCATCTCTTGAGAATATTAACTCAGAACCAGTTCATAAGTACTACCAGGGAACAGAAGAGATACTAAAGTTGTTGAAGCCCATAATTCTTGAAGAAATATTTGATTCTAAAATTACTTCTGATGAAGTGCTTACCAAGGCATTCGAAGAATTGAGTCTATCTTTACAAAAACTGCGAGAGCAATTTGAAAGCTGGCAACCCCTTTCGAGTAAAGTTTACTTTGTAAGTTATCCATTATATTTTCAGTTTGCTACTTTATTTTTCAATTTTATTGTAGTTGTAGCAAAGAAAAGCACCTAAACTAACCTTTTTGGCATTGGAATACTCCCAATATGGTGAACCTTTGATCAGTTACTCTTGGCAGCATTAGTATTTCCTTTCTTGGTGCTTGTTGTTGATTACTTTTTGTACAATAACTAATCGGACATCAGCCGTATGTTCTGTCCATTTGAGTAAACATAATTTCATCATATTTCTCATATGAGTAATTATTCAAACCTGTAGCTTTCGGGATAAGTTTGTGCCCTATTTCCTGATTCTTGAATATTTGATCATATTCGGGTGAGAATTGCTCTAATGTGTGTATTCGAGATAACAATATCATAGAAGAATTGAATTTTCTTATAAGCAAATATTAGCCAATACCTTGGATATTTGGGTAACCACCTTCTCTTCCATTTTATGTCTAGGTTCTGCAAGTTGAGTCATTAATATCAAAGATTAAGAATTCTAATTAACCATGTTGTTTGATAGTATTGTTTTGTTTTTTTTAATAATTGTGTGGGTAAAAGATAGGGAACATATCTAGAAAAATAATAAAGGGTTCAAGTTGTGTTTTGTATTGTTAGATTTACCTTATTTCAGTTTGATGGAGGCTAAGCATGATAAGCTTTGAAAGGAAGCTTATTGTAACTTCAGTGGGTGTTTTGGTGGTAATATTATGATTGAAGCATGAGGAGAAAAGGAACTAAAGTTACCTGATGGGTTGAAGCAGGCTGAGGAGATCCAAGGCAATGTGGAGTGGCGCAATGTGGAGTGGCCCAACCAGGATGGCCCTGTACCTGTAATAGCCAAAGAGGGTGTGGGGTAATTACTTCTTTGGCTTATTTAATGACGGTGCCTCTCCCTGTAGAGATAGTACCGTTGATGGGTCAGCCGACCATCATACAACGGTCATTGACTGCCCCACAAGTAAGATTGGGTTTGAGGATGTCAAAATGGCTGTTAGAAAGATGGGAAGGGACAAAGCTGTCGGTCCAAATCAAATTCCTATCACTGTGTGGTTGGCCCTAGGAGAAGAGGGAGTAAAGTGGTTGACCAACATCTTTAATATTATTCTAGAGACTGCCAAGATGCCAGAGGAGTGGAGAGAGTCTACGGTGATACCAATCTATAAGAATAAAGGAGATCCCCAACGTTGTGGCAACTACAGATGTATTAAACTACTCAGCCATACCATGAAGCTATGGGAAAGGGTGATAGAGGCTAGGTTGAGACATGTTACTAGGGTTTCGGAAAACCAATTTGGCTTTATGCCAGGCAGGTCTACTACGGAGGCGATTCATCTACTTCAACGGCTTATGGAGAAATATAGGGAAAAAAATAGAGATCTTCACATGGCGTTCATTGACCTTGAGAAGGCGTATGATAGCGTTCCCCGCGATACGATCTGGAAGACATTGGAAACGAGACAGATCCCAACTGCTTATATCCGTGCAATTCGTGATATGTACTGTAGATATACTACCTACGTCAGGACTACAGTTGGCGACACCGAGGCATTCCCGGCGGAAATCAGACTCCACCAAGGGTCAGCTCTTAGCCCTTACATCTTCGCTTTGATTATGGATGACATCTATTGTGCGACACCAGACGGTGTTCCATGGTGTATGCTTTTCGCTGACGACATTGTCTTAGTGGCTGAATCAAAATTGAGCTGAATAGTAGACTGTCTACCTGGAAAACAGCTTTGGAAGAAAAGGACTAAGGATCAATATTGAAAAGACAGAGTATTTATGTTCAAACTTCAGTGGGAACCAAAACGATGAAGACGTAGAAATATGCATAGAAGGACACGTTCTCCCCTCAAAGGATTGTTTAAAGTACCTAGGGTCTATGATACGTAAAGATGGGGTGTAGATGAAGAAGTTTCACACCGTATAAAGGCAGGATGGCTAAAGTGGAGGGCTGCTACTGGAGTTTTGTGTGACAAGAAGGTACCTCTAAAACTTAAGGGAAAATTTTATAGAATGGCAATAAGACCAGCGTTGCTGTATGGATCAGAATATTGGGCTATCAAGAAGGATCACGTAAGGAAGATGGAGGCCGCATAAATGAGAATGCTTCGATGGGTGTGTGGTAGGACTCTATGGGACATGACACCAAACTCTGCTATTAGGATGTCCTTGGGGTGGTGCCTGTATCCAAAAAATTGAGGGAGGGAAGACTACGGTGGTTTGGGCATGTCCAAAGACGACAATCATCGGATGCGGTTAGGAGGGTAGAGTCGATTACAGTCGACGTACCAGAAGGAGAGGTCGACCAAGGCGGAAATGGGAAGACTGCTTGAGATCTGATTTAAAGGATTTAGCCCTTACTGAGGACATGACCTCTGATAGGAAATTATGGCGACTTAAGACCAGGGTAGCCGAGTAGGGCGAGTCACATCCATTGGGTGTATCATCTTTATCTTCTTTTAATGCCTTTGTAGTAATTTCATTACTTATACTTTTTATACGTTTCTGTCATTGGAATTAATGAAGGCCTAGAACTAAGGTAGCGGAGTAGTGTTGCCTTAGTTTTAGGTTTTAACCCATTTGACTTTATCCATTCTTGAAGCCTGCTATCGTTGAATTCCTTGTATACTGTTCTTCATGTTTCCTCTTTATAATTTTGGACGGGTCTTACTTTTCTGTCTATATGCAGATATTTTACGCAGGGTGTATTTGCAGGGATTACTTCCCATTACAGACGTGCATATGAAGACTGCATATGAAGATTGTCCAACTACGTATTTTATTTATTTATTTAAACATGCATTGTATTTTATCTTTATTTTTAATTTTTTGACTGCCGGAGGTCTTCCACGGAAGCTGCTCTTAACCTGGCGTTTGGGGACAGCCTACTACCCTACCTCCCCTTACCCCATTACATATGGGAATAGGGTTTTGTTGTTGTTGTTGTTGTTATTGTTGGAGTCCAGAATGGCTACTAATCAAGGTATGTGGATGAACTGCTTAGAATTTTGACAAGTAGAATAGGAGAGCAAGAGCAGTCTGCTGGAGACCAGTACAATCTCCTAATAGTTCTAAAAATAAGGAAAAAAACCCTGTTTTAGTGACTGTGTGAAGCAAGTCTAGATTTACTTATAAAACGAATGAACCTGGGATATTAAAGAGTAACCTGATGCTTGTTTAGCTATTAAAATAGTTCTAAGCCTATGAATCAAATGGGTGAAAACAGTGAATCTAGGCCTATTATGCTGGGATTGGAAGATGAAAAAAGGGCGTCAGAGGTTCATTTAGTAGTGCAGGAACTATGTGGCATAGACCTAAATAGAACTGCCTTTCTTTGAAGGGGATATCCTAGAGGATGGATTCAGAAATGCCTGAAATATTTTTCTATTTGTAAGTTCTGTTGAGCAGAGAGTAGAAGTAGCTACAATGTATTTGACAGGCAAGGCTGAAATTTGGTTTGATGGGTATATTATGCAAAAGCACCATGTAACATGACATGAGTTTGAAGCTGTTTGTGTCACAGATTTAGTGATAGAACCTTTTCTGATATTGTGGAGGAATTACTAAATTGACTCAAAAAGGGTCTGTTGAGGATATCAATAAAGATTTGAGGAATTACAACCTCATATGTTGTTACAAAACCCCACTTTGACTGAAGAATTTTTTGTCTCATTATTATTAGTGGGCTAAGAGATGATATCAAACATAGGGTCAAGGCTTTGGATCCTAAGAATTTGTCTGAAGCATGTAAACATGCAAAACTTTATGAGTTATCTGTGGAGTTTGAAAATAGAATGTTGAGGCCTATTTTTAAATCCCACCTACCCAAGCCCCATTATTAGTTAAACCTGCTTCTCTGCCAGTTAATTCAAACCTACAGCAGTACAAAACCCAAGGCAAATCTTATTGATTACAGGAGGCAAATAATCTTTGTTTTAAGTGTGGTGATAAATTTATTCTAGGTCATCAATGTAAGAACATACAATTGAATATGATTACTGAAGATTCTGAAAATTCATCTTTGGAAATTTTTCTAATGATTCATAACAGTCTCCGCAAGCAGAAGATGAAACTCTAGAAATTTTATGAATGCGATTACGGCTCTATTGGACATACTACATGATAATTCAAGGTTCTATTCAGGGCAGATCATTGAATATCTTAATTGATAGTGGGAGTACACATAGTTTTTTTGACTCTAAAGTGGGTTGATACTGGCATACAAGTTACTATCCCTTGGCCATCACTGTGGCTAAGACCAACAATTATTTAGTTCTGCTAGATGCAACAGGTGAATGGCAAATGCAAGGACATACTTTTGTACATGATTTCAGATTGCTTAAATTGGGTGGTAGTGATATGGTATTGAGAGTTAATTGGATGAAATTGTTTAGCCCTATATTGATGGATTTCAATAATATGACTTTGAGTTTTGACCATCAAGAAGAAAATATATGTATTCAAGGCCAACAGCCTTCATCAGAATTACAGCAAATTTCTGGGTCTACCTTACTTAAAATGACTTCTTGGGATTCAGATATTATGGGCCACATTGTTTTTTTGACTATGTCAGGGACTTCTCATCCTATTCCTACTTAAATACAACAATTATTGGACATGTACAACACTTTTTTTGCTGAACCAGAAGGATTACCACCTCAGAGGACTCATGATCATGCTATTCCTCTAAAGCCTAATGCTACACCTGTTAATCTGAGACCTACAGGTTTCCTCATAATCAGAAGATGAGGTAGAAAAACAGATTGCCATATGCTTTCTTCTTCTGTTATTCAGCCTAGCAAAAGTCCTTTTGCATCACCCTGCCTTCTTATTAAAAAAATGATGCACTTGGAGATTTTCTCAGAGGACTCATGATCATGCTATTCCTCTAAAGCCTAATGCTACACCTGTTAATCTGAGACCCTACAGGTTTCCTCATAATCAGAAGATTGAGGTAGAAAAACAGATTGCCAGTATGCTTTCTTCTTCTGTTATTCAGCCTAGCAAAAGTCCTTTTGCATCACCCTGCCTTCTTATTAAAAAAATGATGGCACTTGGAGATTTTGTGTGGATTGCAGACATTTAAATATCATGACAATCAAGGGTAAATTCCCTATTCCTATAGTGGAGGATTTATTGGATGAGTTGCATGGGGCAGTCTATTTTTCCAAGATTGATTTGAGGTCTGGTTACTGACAGATTAGAATCAGAGCAGAGGATATTTATAAGACAGCCTTCAAAACACATCAAGGCCATTATGAATTTAAGGTGATGCCTTTTGGCCTTACTAATGCTCATGTTACATTTCAGGCTCTTATGAATGATTTATTTAATTCATTCCTTAGGAAATTTGTTTTGGTCTTCTTTGATGACATTTTGGTTTACAACAGTAGTATGCAGGATCATATGATGCATTTGCAAATGGTTTTGGAAGTTTTAAAAGTTAATAAATTATTTGCAAAATTGTCCAAGTGTTTTTTTGGACAACAGCAGGTGGAGTATTTAGGTCACATAATTTCTGCTGCAGGGGTGTCTACTGACCCTAACAAGGTTGAAGCAATGCCGACTTGGCCAAGACCTAAAACCATTAAATCTTTGAGGGAATTTCTTGGATTGACAGGGTATTACATGAGATTTATCAGACATTATGGTATTATTAGTAGATCTTTAACACAACTCTTAAAGAAGGATGAGTTTCAGTGAAATTCTAATGCTTCCATTGCTTTTGAAGACCTTAAGAGAGCTATGTGTTCTGCTCCAGTTTTAGCATTACTTGATTTCTCTAAGATTTTTTTATCTAGAAACAGATGCAAGTTCTGGGGGTGTTGGGGTTGTTCTTTCATAAGAAGGTAGACCTATTGCTTATATGAGTAAGGCTCTAAGCTCTAGACATTCAACACTGTCTATTTATGAAAGGAAATATCTTGCTATTCTCTTGGTTGTTTCTAAATGGAGGCATTATTTGGAGAGTGGACCCTTTTTTATTAAAACTGATCATGAGCCTTTAAAATTTCTGTTGGAGCAGAAATTGACTACCATTATTTAGAGGAAGGGATTAATAAAGCTACTGGGGTTGGATTATACTATACAATATAGGAAAGGGAAATTAATGTTGTTGTGATGCTTTATCTAGAAGATGGGAAGACCAAGCTCAGTGTTTTACTTTAGGGGTGACTGTTTTAATTCCTACTTGGGTGCAGGAAGTGGAGGACAGTTATCAAGGTGATACTTTAGCTCAGAATTGGATTTCAATTCTGGCTTTGAATCCTACTGTAGACAATAAATGGAAAATTTCTAATGCTGTTCTTAGATACAATGGAAGGGTCTATATTGGAGCTCATGGAAGTCTTAGGTTGAAAATTATTCAAACCTTACATGACTCTCCACAGGGTGGTCATTCAGGAGAACATGCTACTTATTACAGAGTTAGGTCTAATTTTTATTGGCCTAAACTTAAAGATATGGTTGCTGCTTATGTGAGAGGTTGTACAGTTTGTCAACAAACAAAAGTGGAGCATATTTCTAAGCCTGGTCTATTACAACCTTTGCCTGTCCCTAACAAGCTTGGGAGGTCATTACTATGGATTTCATAGAGTGACTACCTACCTCATTTAAGAAGAATTGCATCTTGGTTATAGTGGATAAATTTACAAAGTATAATCATTTTTTGGCCCTATCTCATTCCTACTCAGCAGCTAATGTTGCTAAATTTTATTTAGACAATGTTTACAAGTTAGCAAAATTGAGATTTCAAGAGTGTTTTTTTTATCAAGATGGTGTAACTTTATAGGCTATGATAATAAGGATGTGAAAAAGGTTTTCTTCAGTTTTATGGAACAATATGATTTTGCCAAGGATCAGCTCTTGAGAAATAATTTCGCTCTTAGGATGCACAAGAAAAAGGTATGTACTTTGACCTTACTTTCCTATTTCACCTTTAATTTACCTTCAAACTTTGCAAATGAATTTATTAGTTTTTTCTTAATTCACTTTTTTGCTGGTGGAATTAGTGTTGCAAGAACTGCAGTAATAAGCTGAAAGCTTTCTCCGGTTGCTAAAGGACTTGAAAAGTACGTCAGTGGATACTCAAAGGGAGGCCACCGCTCAACTCAAGTTACATGCCAAGCACAATAATAATAGTAGAAAACTGTGGGGCTATTAGCTTATTAGTTGATTTACTTCATTCAACGGATACAAAGACTCAGGAAAATGCTGTTACAGCAATTTTTAGCTTATCAATCAATGATGACAACAAAATACCTATTGTACATGCAATTGAGCCTCTGATTCATGTGCTTGAGACAGTAAGTCATGAAACTTAAGAGAAGGTATATTGCTTGTGTTCTACTCCCCCCCCCCCCATAGATCACCTCTTTTCTTTTGACTCTAAAAAAAATATATCATAAACCTGATATCCATCGCAGGCACAGGTGCTTCTGAGCTACTTCTGAAACCAACGACCTGGAAATACCGGAAGAGGCTGAAAGTCGGAAAACAACCTCCATTGCCAGCCAAGGAGTCCAGTCTTATATTTGTGGGTGCAATTGATTGTTGGAAAGGGGTTTTCAATCATGCAGTTTGAGGTGGGATGAAAGCAGTGAATAATCTCTTCTCCATTGACTACGTTTTTGACACTTGTAAAGATTCACATCGACTTATCAGAGGCATCTTCCGTCTAGAAGCAATCAAGTTTTGGAATTTAAGCCCAAATATGTTCAAGTTATCAGAATCTTATGCAGGGACTAGGCCCAAATAACGAATCTTTCATCTGATATCTGCTTTTGTTTATTATTCCTTTCCACAGGGGGACTACTCTACAGCGAACATCTGCTACACTCTTTTCTTGACCACGCCCTTGCAATTTCTCCTTTCCTTTCCTTTCCTTTCCTTTTCTAGAATTTCAACTTTCTAACCATCAAACGAATAATTGTCAACGGCATCGCTAACACTTCACCGATCCAAGCCCCAGATGTTAATAGCTTCGAATGCTAGGTTTTCCCCTCTTCTCTGCTCCCTGTTTTAGGGTTTTGGGTTTTGCGATTCATGTGGATTTCAATGCTTAAATTTCTTATTTCCTTTATGATAACCTTGTGTTCTAACTTGTCTTTAGTTGGAAAATTCCTTCTTTCGGGTTTTTTTTAGCTTTTTATGTTCTGCGCTTTGATTACGGGCCATTTACTTAGTCTCTTTCTTTTCAAAATTCAATTTGCTTAGTTAAAATGGTAATGTTGAATTTCATGTGATTTGCAGGTATTTTTTTTAAAATTAAGTTGACGTAATAGTGAATTGAGAAGTCTTTTTGATGATTAGTATAGGCTCTGAATTGGAGCCAAAAAACGAGTCTAATACAATGATGGATATGGTTTCAAATGGTAATGGAAATGGAGCTTGTCCCAAGATTCGAAAGATAAGTTTATGCATTCTGTGAGCATTGTGAGGACCACAACTTTGGTGAGGAAACTCTGAATGGTGTAGGAGAAGGGACGATACCCAAGGAACCGAGGATATGGAGTAACATAACTGAATGTACAAATTCTGACATGGATAGCTTGGCTATTGCTGAACAGGATACCACTGAGAATTCGAGTTCTTTTGGTGGCACGGTATCTGGGCTGAGAATGACTCAGCAATAAGTGATGTTGAAGTTGATTCGGCATTATGCAGTGGGAGTCCATTGGGATCAATGTTTGATGGGTTGTTCCTATTAAGGTACTTTTTTGATAGCTCAAACTATTTTGTTTTGTGTTATTTTATTGATAATTAATGAAATTTTACTTTATGGTTGGGTTCTAAAATTCATCACCATGAATGCACATAAATATATTGACTCTTTTATAGAATTATTCTTTACACTTTTTTGGCTGGCAATTGTAAAAATAAATAAAACTATGTTTCCATTTATGATGTGTATTCCAGTTTGATGTCTAAATACATGTTGCCATTATTCAGTTTGCTTTCTTTCCCTAAATTTTCCAGGAAGAGAAAGTTGACAGATCATTGGAGGAGGTTTATTCGTCCGTTATGTGGCGTGTAATGGTTAGAATTGCAACTTAAGATTTAAATCTCATACATTGAAGTATGATCAACAACTTGCAGAATATGATCAGAGAAAAAAATTGAATATGAAAAACTCACATTTGAGGGCTTAATGTGAAGTCACAACCTTTTCAAATTCAAGAAAGAAAGTAATGAAGAGGAGGAAAGAAAGCGAGTTGAAGATGCTGATTAGCATCTTATATGTCAAATTAGGATTATTTATTATCAACATTCTTCAGCACTCAATTTAAGTACAATTAGGATTATATTATCAACATTCTTCAGCACTTCAGTAAATTATGGAGAGAGCGAGAGAGCAGATATTCTGAAGGCAAAGAGGAGAGGTTCATAGAGGGGGTACTTGGTCTGCGTTCGTTGATTATCTTAGTAGAAGAGTGAACAGAAGAACATTAGGGGAACTTTTTAGTTATCATGGAAAAGTTATTAGGGTGTTTATTCCTTTTATTAACAACAGACCAAAATACAAGGATGTACGTTTGCATTTGTCCATTTTGCTAGCAAGAAGGATCTGTGCAATGCGGTGGAGAAAATGAACAATGTCAGGATCGATGGGAAGATAATTTCTGTTTCAGTAGCTAAATATGACAAGTTAGCTGGGATGAAGAATCGTGAAGGGAATACTGAGGAGGGCTTCAAAAGGGTAGAAAAAGGAGAGTGGAAGGGCAGTCAAATGGCTTCTTCAGTGCAAGTGAATGAGAAAATGGAACGAATGAACAAGTTCAATGATGGAGAACTTTAGACATTGTGGTTGGGGTGAAAAAAGTTCCAGAAGGTCATCAAGTAAACAGTCAAAAGAATACACAGGAAGAGAAAAATCTTTGGATGTCTTTATTCCGATGGAAGAGAGATTATGGTTGAGATCTTCATTACTGGCATTTGCAAAGAGATTTTGAAGTAGAATTTGTGCAGAAAGCATTACGAAATGAGGGCTTCAAGTTAAGGTGATAAGGTGGGGATGTGCGAAGAATGCGTGTCTGGTGGTGTTTCAGTCGGTGGATGAGAGAAGAATTGCAATGGAAGAAAAATGGGAAGCTTTAACGTTCTGGTTTGATATATTGGAGCCGGTGGTAGAAGAGGGGGGTTAGAAGTTCTCAACATGGCAAAAACACAACTACCGAGGGAGGTTTGAATTTAAACATAGGAAGGGAAAATACATTTGACTTGTGCAAAGAAGTGACAGAAGTAGGTGATGTCTCTGCACAACGGGAAAAGTCAGAAGAAGTTAATGAAGGGAGAGAAAATGAGAAAAGTTTGGGAGGTGTCCTTAGAGAGCATGATATAGTTGACTGCGAAAATGGGCCTATTAGGGGCCCGGTTTTAAATTTCAGGAGTGGGCTGGAGCAAGAGGAGGAGAGACTAAGCAAGGGGGACTGTATATGGGAGTAAATTGAGAAGGGGCATATACAAACATGTTTATTCAAGATCTAGGTCGAGGGGAACTAGGAGCTGTTTAGGTACAAGTTTGGATTATGTATATAGCAATGAGGAGGAGGAGGGGACAGAGGCATTAGAGAGCTGGAATGTTAGTAAATTGTTGGGGGTCACATTTAGAGGGGGGAAAAAAGCTTTTATGAACAGAGCAATTCCATTGATTAAGGAGAGAGGAGTACATGGGGAAATTAAGGGTGATGATTTACAAGGTTTGATAGGATATAGATGATTAGTTGGAATTTACTGACTTGGAATGTTAGAGGTTTGGGTAGGAGGATAAAGGCTAGAGCTGTAAGGAGGATTGTTGATAAGATAAAGCCTTTAATTTTTTTTCATTCAGGAATCGAAAAGGAAGTGTTGACCCCGTTGGTTGTGAGGAAAATGGGAGGTAATTTGTTGACAGCATCGGTATTTCAGCATCTGAAGGTTCTGCTGGAGGTTTGATTACTTGTGGAATGAGGTAGAGTGTAAGGTTATAGAGGAGGTCATTCATAGGAGATATGTAGCAGTTAAGGGTATCATTGATGAGGCACAGGAGCATGTTGGTTCATAAATGTGTATGGTCCTAGTGTTGATTCAGAAAAGGAGGCGTTTTTTGGGGAGCTGTTATCATTCTTAGAGAATATAGACTGTCCAATGTGTCTCGGAGGAGATTCAATGTGGTAATGTCACAGGAAGAGAAGATCGGAGTGCAGTTAACTTAGCTACAATGTTTGCTTTCAAAGATTTTGTGAGCAAAGCTAATCTTCTGGATTTGCCTATGGTTGGAGGCAGATTTACATGGTGCAACAATAGAGATATCCCAACTTATGAGCGGCTAGATCGATTCCTAGTGGACCAAAGATTTTTATCTTTGTTTCCTATGATCTCTCAAGACTCCTAGAAAGGTCTGTTTCTGACCATAACAACATCTTGCTGGAAAATAGGGGCTGGAATTGGGGCCCTAAACCGTTCAAATTGTTTAATTATGTCTTGGAAGAGGATGGGTTTTGTAAGATGATGGAAGGAGAACTTGTCAAGCTTTGTGATGTGGAGAATAGGCAACCAATCTCTAGTGTACTAAAAGGAGTGCAGGGAGCAGTGAAGAAATGGTGGGAAGGGCTATCTTGAGATTTCTGGGAAAATAAATAGGCTGGAAAAAGAAATTCAGGTGATGGAACTTAATTTGCAACAAGGTCTCCATGGTGTCTATGAAGAACCTAGTGGTAGCAAAGAAAGAGCTGTGGGACTTGTATAAAAAAGATGAACTGATTTGGTTCAAAAGTCAAGATTGAAGTGGAATTTGAATGGGGATAAAACACCAGATTTTTCCAGCAGTGTGCAAGAGGTAGAGGGAGAAATAACATCAAATCCATCAAAGTTGATAATGAAGACATTTCAGATCCAAAACTAATTAAAGATTCGGTGGTGCAATTTTTCAAGGGGTTGTTAAACCAGGACAATACATTGGAAGTTGAAGAACTGGACTTGGATTTTTTAAAGCTTTCGGAACAGCATAGTATAGCCCTCGAGAAGCCTTTCTCTGAAGAGGAAATTTGGGATGTAATCGCTAATTCGGATAGTAACAAAGCACCTGGTCTTGATGGACTGAATTTAGGCTTTTTTAAGAAGTTTTGGCCAAATCTGAAGGAAGTTTTGCTGCTGTTTTTTAAGGAATTTTATGAGGGTAAGGAATGGGACATGGAAACAAACCACTCTTTCCTCTCTCTATTCCAAAGAGGGACAATCCGGAGGGACTTGAAGACTTTAGGCCTATTAGTCTTGTTGGGGGTTTCTACAAAATTCTTTCAAAGTTCTAGCTAGAAGGTTAAGCTTGTGTATTAATGATGTTATTAGTCTATCACAATTCGCATTTATTCCGGGGAGACATATTTTAGATTGTGCGTTTATAGCAAATGAAGGCATCGATTGTTGGAGGAAAAAAGGATTGAAGGGAGTTGTCTTAAGGTGGACTTCAAAAGAGCTTTTGATTCGGTTGATTGGAAGATCTTGTTGAAAATAATGAGTAAATGGGATTTGGAGCTAGATGGAGTTCTTGGATGTATAAATGTGTTTCAACAGCTTCCATTTCAGTCTTGGTAAATGGCACTCCTACGGAGAAAATCAACATTACTAGAGGTCTAAGGCAGGGCTGCTCGTTATCCCCTTTGTTGTTTAATTTGGGGGGAATTGCTACATTTAATGCTGGTGAAAGCAGTGAACAAGGGGCTTTTCTCGGGTTTTGAATTAGGCTCTAATGATCGTTCTTTCATGTTATCTCATTTGCAATTCGCGGATGACTTAATAATTTTTAGTAAGGCTTCTAGTCATGATTTGGTGAATTAGGAGGGTGCTTCTAATTTATGAACTGCTGGTGGGTTTGAAGTTGAATTTGTCCAAGAGTAGAATTTTTGGAATTAACGTGGGAGAGGAGGAGTTAGTTTCATGGGCAAAGGAAATAGGGTGTGTAAAGGGAGTTTTTCCATCGGAGTATTTAGGTCTTCCATTGGGGGCCAAGAGGAATTCCTTTTCCATGTGGGAACCGGTAGTTCAAAAATTTTATAAGAGTTTTGGTTGGAAGGCCAAGTCTTTATCTTTGGCTGGAAGGGCTGTCTTGGTCAAATCCGTGTGTTGTGCTCTCTTCCAAATACTACCTTTCTATTTTTCGGATCCCTAGTAGCGTTCTCAACAAATTAAACTCTATCATGGCATCGTTTTTATGGGGGGGAGCATCAGAGAAAAAGAACATTCATTGGATTAAGTGGGATTTGGTGTGTAAGCCTAAGAAGTTGGGGGGTTTAGGGATCCCGAATCTGTTGTTATTAAACAGGGCTCTTTTGGGGAAATGGGTGTGGAAATTGCTGCAGAGAAAACTCTTGGTGGAAATATGTTTTGTGCTCTGTCTACAATTTGGATCCTAATTCTTTGATGATTCGGAATTCTTGGACAGCTCGTACTTCTTGGATTTGGAGAGGAGGAAGAATTTCTTTTCATGTGATGCATTTGGGGACTGTTTTAGGAGAAATTTGTGTATTAGAGCAGGAAATGGAGAAACAGTTAAGTTTTGGCATGATATTTGGTTGGGTTCGGTTCCTCTTAAAGATAGTTTCCAAGGTTATTTGCTCTCTCGAATAATAAAGAGGGTAAGGTTGCAGAATTCAGATTGCATTTGATGCGGGTTGGGTTTGGGATATTCAAACGAGAAGGAATTTGGTAGATTGGGAGGTTGAACAGTGGCTGCAAATTATTTCTCTGTTGAACAACTCTTCTATGTCCCTAGTTGAGGAAGATTGTTGGATTTGGTTGGGAAATGGAAGAGGGTTTTTACAGCAAAATCATGTGTGAATGCTTATTTTGATAGAGAGGGTAATGTTGAATTAGAAAGCAATTGGGAAAGATATGTTTGGAAAGGAGTAGCTCACCACGTGTGGAATCTTTCGTTTGGCAACTTGCTCATCATAGAGTTGCGGTAAAAGAGGAACTGCTGAAGAGAGGAGTAACTGGGATTGAAGACTCTGTCTGCCCTATGTGCAGGAAGTATAATGAATCGGTCGCTCATTTGTTTCTTCACTGCGAAGTGGTATGGGTCTTGTGGGCTAAGTTTTTAAAATTATGGAATGTTTTCTTTGTGGTTCCTGGTTCGTTGATGGATTTCTTTATGGCCTGGGATGATCTAGTGCCACGATCTCACATATGGAAGTTTATTCCAAGAGCAGTATTGTGGTCTGTTTGGAAATGTAGGAATGAGGTGATTTTTCAGAATGGGAAGGTTGATCCAGTGTTGTTGTTCTTCATTACACGTTTCAGAAACTGTTTCTTGGTTTGAAACATCAGTTAAGGATGTTCACTTTCATTTTGATTCTTTGATGGGTGATTTAAAACTTGCAGATCAACTTGGCAATTCGCATAAGAAGAATCTTCCTTCTTCCAGGTGGAGTCCTCCTCCGGAAGGGTTTTTAAAAGTAAACGTTGATGGTGCAATGGTTAAAGATTGGGATAAGGGTGGTATAGGTGGCTTGATTAGGGATGGCAGGGTTGGTGCTTGGGTCATTTTCAGAGAAGGTTGGGGGAGGTCCTTTACTCGCGGAGCTTTTGGCTATTAATAGAGGGTTGATTCTTATTGAGGAAGTTGAAACTGATTTCTTTTCAAAACTGAGGATTATTTTGGAATCAGACTCTTCTAATGCTCTGAAGTGGATTAATAATCCGATCCTTAGTTCTACTTTGTTCCAATCCTTGGTAACGGATATAGCTTCTGCTGTGGAGAGGAAGGGTATTATCACAAGGCACATCTCGAGAGCAGCTAATTGGGAAGCTGATGAATTAGCTAAAGCTGGCATAGGCTGATTTTAGTTGTGTAACTGTTAAGGTGTTGTCTTGGTTGTTACTATTAAAAGTGTATTAGGGTGTTTTATGCTTTCAGAATTATGGTTGTTTTGTTGTGTAAGAAGTTGTTGAGATGTGGAAGTGTATTATTGTTCCTATTAATAAAAGTTAGAGGCACTCTTTCCCTCATTCCAATGTCCTTCATGTTATGCTTGTAACATGGAGGATAAGAATAGGGGTTTTAATGAGGCCTTATTCTATCAAAAAAAAAAAATCATAACCTTTTCTCATATTATGGTAAGAAACTATAAATTTCATCATCATTCTTTATGGGGTAAGCATTTTACAGGTTCGAATCTGATAAGTATAATCTCTTTGCTCCCAGACAGTAAGAAATTTATTGTTGCTACTTCTGCTCATGATGGGTGATAATGGTAAGTTAGGTAAGTATTACATTTGACTCGGTTTTGGCAACTGTGTAGCTCATAGGTGTTATAGAACAAGGTTCACAAATAGCTGTTGTGACTGTGTTTCCAAAAATTGACTCTCTAATGGGTATTTTGGTCCATTTTCTTGATTATTTTAGGAAACAAAACGGCCAATAGCAATGAAGACATTGTAATTAGTGATGGATTGTCAGGTCTTGAATTCAGAGACAGTGATATTTGGTTAGAAAATATCCTTGGAAAGATTGATCTGATTCAATCACAAGTTCACACGTTAAAGACACGAGTTGACAGTGTGGTTAATGGAAGTCCTCAAAAGTTCTCTTCCATTAATGTATTGAGTTCAGTTATGCCATGCAACACTTATCTGGTTCTAGATGCTCTTCTCCAGCTGGGAGTGGAGAGCGAATCCCAGTTACATCTCAGGGGGGTAACATGGGAGATCTATTTATGCCTGGAAAGTGCAGTTTCAAGTCATGGAGAGGTTGCACCTTTCCTGATGTGATTGAGGGAACTGCTCAGAATCTTGCTGCAGTTCTTATGACAATGTGAACTCACTTTTATATATTCTTCTTGATCATTGAAGTTTTTCTCTTCCATCTTTTCTAACATTTATTGTCATCTTTAATTTTTACATTTTTATCATTTTCTGTAACACAGGATTGTACTTGTAATTTGATTTTAGGTTTCATTCTTTGCTTCTGCTAATACTGTTGGCTAGGAAAAAAAGGTTTTCAGTTGCACATAAAATACAAACTAGAAAAAAAATCTTACTTGCTTTTCCCTGCCTCTTGTAATTCCTACTTAATTTGTTCAGTTAACATCCACAGTATTTTATTAACCTCAGTTTTTGTTATAAGGATTTGATTTTGATTGTTTTATTAATGTTGTGAATATTAACTAGTATTAGTTTCCAGATATGCGTATTCAATCATCTTGTTTTCTTTTGTACTGCAACTATTCTTCATTAATATTTGACTGAGGATGAAATTTTGATACATAACCAGGCTGCCAAGGAAGAATTGTATAATTTCAAAGTGGTTTAACTCAACCGGCAGAGGAGCCTACTGGCCTTGCTCCTGGAGATGACCTGCTTGCCAACCCTTCTGTTCAAGCAGATGTGAAGCTATCTTTGACTTCTGAGTCAGAGATCAGTAATAACAGAAGGAATATGGAGAAACGAGAATCAGGCTGAGGATCCGCCGATGCCAACTGAAAAGCCTACTGTTCTTGCTGGAGATGACCTCCTTGCCAACCATTCTGTTCAACCAGATGTGAAGCCATCTTTGACGTCCGAGTCCGAGATCAGTAATAACAGAAGGATTATGGAGAAACGAGAATCAGTCACTGAGGATCCGCCGATGCCAACCGAAAAGCCTACGGTTCTTGCTCCTGGAGATGACCTCCTTGCCAACCCTTCTGTTCAGCCAGATGTGAAGCTATCTTTGACATCAGAGTCCAAGATCCCTAATAACAAAAGTAAATTGGGGAAACAAAAATCAGGCACAAATGAGCCATTGATGCAGACTGAAAAACCTACTGTTATTTCTCCAGGAGATGACCTCCCTGCAAACCCTTCTGTTCAACCGGATGTGAAGGTACCTTCAATGTCCAAGTCCAAGATCCCTAAAAATAAAAGGAAGAGATGGGGAGACGAAAATCAGGCACTGAGGAGCCACTGTTGCCAACTAAAAAGCCTACTGTTGCTCCAGGAGATGACCTCCCAGCAAACCCTTCTGTTCAACCAGATGCGAAGCTATCTTCTCTGTCGAAATCCAAGGTCCCTAATAACAAAAGGAAGCGGGGGAACAAAAGTCGGGCACCAAAGAGCCGCCAATGCCTACCAAAAAGCCTACTGTTCTTGCTCCTGGAGATGACCTCCCTGCAAACCCTTTTGCTCAAGCAGACGCAGATGTATCTTCCTCAGCCAAGTCCAAGGTCCTAATTACAAAAGGAAGAGGGGGAAACGAAAATCAGGCACTGGCTGGTGGAGCCGGAAATCCTCAGGATAACTAAATCTTGTAAGTTGGAATATTGTATCCGTAATGTTCAAGAAAACTACTGGAAGATCATTGCTAGACTTTTCCAGCACTAGTTCATCTCAATGTACATGCTAATTGTCCATTCTCCTATCTTCTTTCATATTTCAAGGGCAGTCCATACATGGCCTTTCCATCCTGATCGGATTCAAAGTTTGACATTTCTGTATGGTGGATATCACTTTCTTTATGGGTGATCTACTCATCCCGAGTCTCGATCAATTTGTTGTTATGGCTTATGATTTGGAATTTTTCACATTTAGATTTGAAGAGTGAAGATCATTATATAACTGTACAATCTAGTAATCTACCAATGAAATCTTTCACAAGAAAGGGGAGAATTTTTTATAGTTGTAGTTGGGAAATAAGATGCAATGCAATTTGTTTTACAGTACACTTTTTCACGCATGCATATTATTGTTGTTTTACATATAAATGGTGGGTGGATCTGAGAGGACAGAACACAGAAAGTGGGAAAAAACGGGCACTTGGGATGGCCCATAGAGTTCAACTTGTCTCGATAGCAAGGGCATTCGGACTTGTTCCCGAAGGTACCTGAAGGAACACACTTACAGTCGTGGCTGCATATCCCACAATACTTCAAGCACCGATCTTTCACTCCTGCCTTCGCGCATCTCTCCCCACACTTTCTATCACAGAAACCTATTACCAAGAAAAAATAAAAATCCCGTTAGTCTCGTGAAAACAAATCAAGGATTCCCTATGTTAAACATATACTTATATTTAACACTCATAAAAGATGACAATGTTAATATCAAATGCGCTAATGATAGGAAAACAAAACTACTAAGAGGAGGTGGAGAACGAGATGGCGGAGG
Organism: Hibiscus syriacus; assembly: GCF_006381635.1. Taxonomy (NCBI): domain Eukaryota; kingdom Viridiplantae; phylum Streptophyta; class Magnoliopsida; order Malvales; family Malvaceae; genus Hibiscus; species Hibiscus syriacus. Next base: position 3,285,824 of record NW_024063524.1, read on the forward strand.
GGCAGGTGGTCCGGGTTTGGCAAATGAGAGTTGGACAAATGATGATGACAAGAACAGTTGGCCTGTGGTAGGACCGGTTGCTGATGGACTCTGAGGTTTTGCAGAGGTATTTATAGTTGTGATTCATGTGGAAAAAACCAAGTTGAGAATATAAAGAATATGTATCTAGAAATACTTTTTTTTATTTAAAAATGATAAAATTAACACTGTAAATTATATTAATGCGTGTTTTAAGAGTAATTAAACTTGGTTGACGGAAAATATCCATGAACCAACCTCGTATAGCTTTATTCTTGGATCTCTCCAAATAAGAATATTCAAAACTGGGTTAATCTAGGATGGGCTCATCCTTCTTAGAATTTTTAGAAAGTTGTTGAACCCGAAAATCTAGGTTAATTGAATACTAAGCCGGCTTGCAAGCAACGTGTCTTATAGAGTATTGGTGAATGACTTAAAAAGGGGAAGTTTTACGTGTAACAGTCTTAATATACGATTAAAGAAAGGTGTTATCGATTTTATTATTATTTTTTATATTTTCAGTAAAAAATTACCTAAAACATTATTATTTCTACCTAAAATATTAATGTTTTTTAACATTTTCGGTAAAGTTCCCAGTAATAATAAAATCGATAGAAAAAAATAATATTTTAGGTAGCGTTTTACCGGATATGTTAACAAAACTGGTAAAGAACCCAATAATAACAAAACCGGTAGAAATAATAATGTTTTATGTAATTTTTACCATAAATATTAAAAAAATAATAATAAAACCGATAATGCATTTCTTTAATCGTATATTAAAATTATTGTACGTGAGACTTCCCCCCTTAAAAAACCAATAAAATAAAATAAAACCCCATAGATTTCACATCATTTAGGATAATATACAATTTTACATCATTGAAGTGATTTCTACTTTTATATAGAACATAAATATTTAATTTTTATTAATAATAAATTTAAAACTAAATTATCGTAGGAGTCACTATTGTTTTCAATTTTGTTCAATTGTCATCATTGTGATTTTAGAGTTATCAATTTAATCATTGAGTCATTAATTATTATTTTTTGATGACGTGATACACCTAAATTAAAAGCATAAATTTAGGTCTTTCCTAAACGAAATTAATCCTTTGTGACTCTTTGAAATACAATGATCCAATTATAAATATACTCATAATACAGTGACCTATCATGTAAATTACTATTTTTTTCTTTCAACTTGTCTTGTTTACAAGTTGGGGTCCCGGGATGAGATATCTAGAAAGATTCCATTAGGAAAAAAAGAAGAAAAAAGACATGTTCAGCTTCACCTAGCTCGACTTAATAAATCCAGAAGCTTCCTTAAGTCAACCAAAGAGGCCTGCTGAAGCAAATGTCTCCTGCTTGGGGTGAAGAAATACAATAATAAATTATGCAAGCATCTGTAGACTGAGTAGCTGAACCATCGAACCAGCTGGTTCGGTCATTTTATTATTACTATTAAGAAATCTATTTTTAAGCCATGGAAAGCACCTTTATATATGTGTATCCTCAATCATATATCTTTGTTAGGTTATTGGCAGATCCCTTCACACTATTATCATTCTTTTTAGTGTCCAATTCCAGCCACTCCCATGCGTACGATATCTCTTGTATTTTATACGTATATTCAATAAAATTAATTTTTTTTAAATAATATCGACGTTATCCCCTTCATGTGACAAATCAAAATGTATGTTTTTAACAAACGAATCAAGTAACTTCAATGGTTAAATAGATGATTAGGGACGGACACAAGATATTATATTAACGGGAGCGAACATGAACTTATAAAATTTCAGGGGCGAACTTGAACTTATAAAATTATAGGGAGGCGAAAACATATTTTCAATAGAAATACATAGAAAAATTTAAAATATGATAGTTTTAAAATTTCAAGGGGGCCGACCGATCCCACCCACCCCGCCTAGTTCCATCTCTATGGATGATTACTACACCTAGAGGTCCCGAATTCGAGCACCGACTATAGGGTATTTGAACTTTCATTATCAAATGATTGTGAGTCTTACAACAGATGCTACCATTTGTAGTCGTCGTAAATTAATAAAAAAATGTGTGCTTTGAATAAACACATTATTTCTATTATTTCTCCATTGGACTTAAACTCTGAAACTAAATAATAGTATGTGATAATGAAATGTAATGTGGAAAGTTAAAATTTAAAATCTATCAAGAATAAATCAAAGATATTCAATTGCAGTAAAAGTTATTTAAATTTAAATTTAATGTTTTTTTAAATATTATTTTACTCTTATTTTTTATTTTAATGATTAAAAAGAATGTTATTAGTCGTGCGAAAAAATGTTAAACTTGGAGTGTCTGGAAGATGGTTCATTTGTAAACTGTTGAGGTGTAGGGCTTAGTGAAAAGTGATAATGAAATCACTCCACTACCAACCTGTTGTACAAATGAGGAATCACAGGAAGAAGGCACAGAACATTCTTAATTTTTTACAGTTCATCATCAATTCTTACTAAAATCATGCATTTTGAAACGACAACAAAGTAAGAGCATCTTAAAGAATAAGAACATGAAAGCAATGAAGAGGATGAATACGTTGAACAGTTTCTCATAATTGCAGACAAAATGAGAATGTTAGGCATAATAATTATCCGATAAATTTCGATTACAATTCCTGAAAAATAAAGCCCACAATTTAAACATCTTTTTAAGTATTATATTGGAATAACTTGTAACCGCCAAAAAACCATTAGCATTTGGAGCTGGTGCATAGATAGAAGCAACAAATACATAAATAATAGTTATAAACCAACAATCAAATAAATGGCCTATTCTCATTGCAAAACAAACAAAAGAATCATCCTCTTGAAAAAAATGCTAATTTTTCTACATTTTTAATTTTTTTTGTTACAATTTGGTGTATAAATTCGACATATCCCATTCAATAAAACCATGCTTCAGAGATTAAAAAAAAATCTACAAAGTTTACCTTTTTTTTAACTTTTACTTTTACACCTATTTTAAACTCAACATATACATACAGTTGCAGTAAATCATATATTGACAAAACAAAACGGTCAACTCAAAAGTCTCTTTTTATATACGTCGATATCTTGATGGAGATACCAAGATTAAATTCCAAGACCACTGTAAGAATAAATACCTTTGATCATGAGATGATTTCATCCGCATAGTGACTAGAGGCAAGCAAATTGACCTACAATAAGGCACAACAATCAGCCAAACCTGGCCTAATGAACTTTACAACAGTTACTGCAAAAGCAAAGTGATGCAAAACCTATACCTTGATGATCTCCTGCTTTGACGTGGGTCGCATAGAGGTCGACAAGACACTGAATTTAAAAGGCTGCTCCAAAAGAAAAAATGGTTAGATTTCATCAAAGACATTTTATATAACATCATGAACTGCTTCAACGTTTTATAACATTTTCTAACCTTATACCTTCATGACCTGTTTCATGCATGGGTGACATATATATATATACACACATATCGAAATTACATAAATGTTCCAGCTCACAAATTCAACTTCATTAGTACAGTCCCTTTGTATTTCAGACTTAATAATATTACATATGTACCAAACTTTCAGAGTACGACATTTGGCTCAAGCAAAATGTTTAAAAGACTGCAACTAGTCGGCTTGTAAAGCAGAGGAAATGGTTGACAAAAGCAATCCATCATATCTGCAGAAAAATGGAATGGAAAAAGACTTACCCTGAAAGGATCAGCCCTTAAAGACTGCACAAAGATAGAATTTCTGAATCCATACCCTACACTAACAAGAAATACCTCAAATATTCAGTTGCTAATATGCCAACGAAAGTTGTTAGGTGGTCGATCTTTAGAATTGTGGATGCTAATTAGTGGTTTAGGGTTCTACGCATGGGTATTTGACAATGTACCTCTGTCGAAACGATTTTTTTTCTTAAAGGTGAGAAAAGGGTGCGATTTTGAAAACCACATTAATTCTTAATTATCTCTTTTTAATTTAAAAACAAAATGTGATTACAAGACCTCTCGTTTCGAAAAATTTTGGATTTCCTTTACGATCGAAAAATATAGTTCGAAGAGTCGCCACCAATCTTTGATTAGGGTGTGATTGGGCACCCAAAAAATGTTGTCATTTTAAATAAAAATTAATTAAAACAACAAATTGTGGTCTGTGTTACCAAAAAAATGAATTCGGGAGTCGGTTACGTGTGGGGAATGATTAGCACCCCCACAACGCCCTAAATCGGTACTTAATCGATTAATTAACGTCTTTGCAATGAACTTTACAAATTCGAATTTAATTTAATTTTTGATCCCTTAAAACAAAGATATAAATTAAAAAAACATTCAAAAGCACTCAAATAAATTAAATTAAAATTATCGAGTCATTTTAGAAAGATAAAGAATGTTCGATTATTTACAAATATCGAGACCAGATCTTAAAAGCTATAACAACCTTTTCTCGATAAATTTAAATAAACGAACATTTCCTTTTCTTTCGTTCCTAAATTTTAGGTGACGAATCAATTTTTGGTTTCACTTTCGGGATACACTTTTAGTTTAAAATGGTCAAAATGACTCTCTAATCAGTTAAGACAAGTCACTCAAGACAATTTTAAATTAAAAGAGTATTACCCTTAATCCAATTATGTACTAACGTCAAGTTATGCAAATGAGGATATCATAGAAATTCATGCAACAAATGACGTCATACACTTCGTAAATAGATCACTCACATACTTCCACACATAAACTTATCACATACAAAACAAATATATATAATTAAAGATAGCCCTAACAATGGACCTAAATTAAAGAAACTTAGATTTAAGGAATTAATCTAAAAATAAAATAAAATAAAGTGATCTAAATCTAAAGGTTGAGCTTACGGTTAAAGCTCTAAGATTGAATTTAAGTTTAAAAAAAAGGACTAAACATAAACTAAAATTCTAATTAACCATAATTATTTTAAAAGAAAAGTTATCTAATCTAGGGATCAATTGTAAAATATAGGAACCTAAAAAACATATTCAAATATCCACAACTATATTTATTTAAAAAAAAACTAAAGAACTACAAACTAATCTAATTGATTAACATACCATAAAAATTTAGTTCTAAATAATATTCAATCAAATGAAACGATTAAGGGACTAAATAAGGAAGCATAAAAGCAAACATGGATTAGATTCAAATTATTCGCAAACTTAACTAAGGGCTAATTTAGGATAACACAAAAGTCGGATACATAATCAAAAACTAAGGCAATGATTAAAACAAAAAAAACACATATACATTAAGGACTTAAACATGAATAACCCGAAAAATTACAACTGAAACCAAAATCTGGAAAATAACAAAATTGAGACAAATGAAATAAATAATTAAAAAACAAATTCATAAATTAACGCTTCAGATGACTGTATTTAAAAGGATTTACCTTGAGGGACCAAAAGCTAATTTAACCAAAGACCTTAATATAAAACCTAAACTAAAATAAGCCTACTTAACTACATACAGAACATCCCCAACCTCACGTCACTCTTCACTTTCCCTTACCCACACTCATCGCTGCTATGAACCTTGATGGTTGCCTCCCAACACCACTATTCCAATCCTCTAATGATGGCCAATACCCCAACGGCCCAACCCCTTTGCTAGTTGAGACCCTCTCGCGCCCCTTCGTTCTTAAACAGAGAGTTACGAAACTCTCTCTACGCCGGCCACCGTACTCAACAGTTCCGGTAAAGACCCAAAACCTTCTCCTTCCTCTAATTTATTTTACTATTTTCTATTTTAATCTCAGATTGGTTTTGTGATTCTAACCCCTAACTCATATACATGGTTTCTTGAGCAATTCCCAACGCTCCGGTTTTAATCCAGGTGACTCAAATAGGTAATCTTCTAACCTTTATTTTCTTCCTAAATAAACACCACACATACAAATAGTTACTAAAAATAAACAAAATAAGATGAAATACCTCCTTGTTAATGCTTTCTGTTTTTTGGTGTTTTGCTTGAGAGAATGCTACTGCCTTTTTGTGAATGATTGATATCCTTGCGATTGTGAGAGTGGAATTAAGGGAAAAAAATTGTTTTCTTTTTATTGCTTTCAAAATGTTGAACCCGAAAGTTTTACAAATTTCCCCCTTTTGCTTTCGTTCTGTCTCTGTAATCTCCTTGCTCCTCTTTTCTTTTTTTCTTTTTTGTGATCTCTGTGTAAATTTTTTTGTGTTGATAGTGTCCCACCAGTGGTTCTTTTTTACAGTAGTTAAAATTGAAAAATAAAAATCCCCATTTACAATTTTTAATCAATCCCCCCGAAAAACTGGTTTCCACGTTTTTTTGCTCAATCTTCCAATAACTGTTCTCATTTGCAAGTGACATGGGCCCCAGACAAATCAAACATCTACAACCTCAATATAGACATCCCTAAGTAGCCTTCCCGTTTGAGTGCAGCATATTCGAAAACCAAGTTCATCGCAACTGCCACTAATTATATAATCTCTTCCATTCATGAAATATGAACGAGTATAATTATGAGAACTTCCGGTTGAAGTTATGTTGAAATTCTTATGGAGCCTTCCATCTACTGCCAAAAGTTGCTTAACCTGAATGAGACCATTAAGAAATTAATGATAAAATACTCAATACCACCGATGAACAAACTATTAGAGTATGCCCAAAGACCAATCATATGATGATTGTAATAATACATTTATTTACCGATTTTATTGAATAAAGACATTGCCACTATTATTTTCAGTTATATATTGTGTTTAAAATAAACTGAAATATAATAAATTCCATATAATAACATTTATTATTTATTATTATTATTATTTATTATTAAAAGATTCATAGTCAAATATTATTATGGGCTGGAATAATAATACGCTTAAGACTAACATGTTATTGATTGATGACAACGAGTTGTCATTGACATAGATATGTCAGAATTGATACATGATTATTGTTAGAGAACAATGTATTGGATTGACCCACCATGAGCATATGTCTTGTATTATTATGTAACGTTCATAACATTGCTCTTTGTGATGACTATATGTATGATCCTCAGACTTGAGATCATGTTATCCCAACATATATTGTTGTATATTTGATACAATTAAACATGCTCCATAACTGGTTGCACTATAAAGATTGTTATTGAATATATCTCGATATGTAGTGGGTGCGTTTGATTAAGATATGATTTGTCCTTCCTACATAATAGGAAATATATCACATGGCACTTGATTGAGTGAGACTAGAAATGCATGGCCATGCTCGAATAAGTTGATATGAGATATCACAAATTTTTCGTTAATTATAGTCTACTCTAGATATCAAGAAACAATAGATGAGTATACAGTGTGACTATTCCAAGAATTGTGCCTATTTTAGATATAAAGGACAAAATGATGTAATACATAAAAAAACTTAATCACGAAGATGATATGTCGAATAATAATTTCTTGTAACTTAGGTGACAGTGATATATTGCTAGATGTCACATTGTATGTAATATTAGAATTGTTCTAATAATTACTACTAATGTTACAAGAACCTACAGAGTCACACCCTAGGATTGAAATGAGCAAAATGTACAATTTGTTGTATTTTACTAAAATATATGGAGTTAATATGTATATTTTATACATATGATTTTAATCCCAAATATAATAAGTAAACATTAAAAGAATGTAATTTTGATTACAACTTTTTTAATAAATATTTAATTTGGAATAATTAAATAAGAGTTTAAATAAAGGTTAAAGATTATAATTCAGATTATAAATCTTTAATGGATATTTAATTTGAATTAATTAAATAATATTTTTTTGAGTAATTCAAAATAACTTAAAATCCCTAAGAGGTTAGGGTAACTGATATATTTAAAAGTGAGGTAAGGTCTATCAGCCACTTTTTCTACATCCGTTTTTCTCAAAATTGTTTTTGGGAAAAGTAAATTTTGCTCTCAATCAGGTGAACTAAGTAGAGGTCGAGACGTGTTTTCGTGGAGGCTTACGATTCAAATCGTTAGTGATCACCATTAGTCGATGTTGCCTTTGTTGTTTTTCAAGGAACCCATTGCAATTATTTGCATCATTTCCTCCTGATTTTGGTTTTTCGTACTTGGATCGCTGGTGAGACCGTCGAGTTTTATTTCTGCTATGCCATGGGATGCACTGACGGTACCAACAATGGTATCAGAGCCACTTGTACGATCCGAATTCGGGTTAAATTCTTGGTTGATGCAATATGTATGAGATACATGTTATTATTTTCGACGAATATGTATGATATTATTATTCGATTCAATAATCGAAACGATTAATATGTTAATTTGTTAATCTATTTTGTACAATATGTGTGTTACTACTGGATTTTACGAAATCTATATGTTAATTATTGATATGATGATTCATGGGTGTACGATAGAAGATCGTGTTTGGCAGTGGAACAATGGTTGTTCCGATGTAGAAAACCTTCGGGATTGAAAATCCCAAAAACACGATTCTGTTGATAAGTGTTATCAAATCGTGAGGGTTTTCTATAAAAACGAAAGTACTGTTTTTCAAAAACCCTAGACCCCGCAAGGGGCTTCACCTCTTGACCTTTCATGAGCTATATAGATTGTAGGTCCATATTAATATTTTTTTAACAAATGCACAACAACGTTTATATAAATGATATGTTTGTTTTGCACGGTGTTTGATATGCATGGTTATAGCCCTTGTTCAATTTACAATGGTTGAATTTGAAATACGGCCTGCAAGCCGTGCCTTGTATATCTCAGTTGTATTTCTCTTCCCATCTTACTCACGTATGTAAATCGAGTTTCTTTTAAAATTGTAATCTATGAAGATTCACTAGGAGCAGAATAACGAACTGAAACAAAGGCGGCGAGAAGATACCTAGAGAACCGTCTTAGGATTTAGGGTTTTGGTTCTCCCATGGCTTGGGATGGGGGATGGCTAACTTAGTTATGTTTTTGGGCTACAACCATTGCATCTTATTTATTGCTTATATCTGTTATGTGGGTAATGCAACGAATACTAAAATAAGAATGAAATAGGATGAGATCAATAAGGGCCTAATATTAAAATGAAAAATGATGAGATTTTTACGCAAATCCCTTTTTATAATCTGAGTTAACTTAACCATCCAATGTTTACCCTCGTTAAGGTTTCGATCAATATTGTGTGGGCTTTGCCAAAGCATTGGCACATAAATATATCTTGGTTAAACACGAAGAATAAGCAAGTGATATCATCGGTTGAATTGGTAATACTTAGCTAGGTTATTCTAATAGGATTAGAAACTTAGAGGTTAAGTATTTGGATAAGTCATGAGATGAATTGAACAAGAGTTGTTCACCAAAAGGAGGAGTTATATGAGATGTAACTAGTAAAGTGTTACTTACCTAAATAATCATTATCCTAAAGAAAAGCCAAAGCTAATTTAGGAAATGAGTATTATGGATCATCACCCACTAGAAAAATTTTCGTTGAATTTTTAAGAAATTAAAACAGAGAGGGTTTTTAATTTTGAATAAAATAGTGGGAGTAATTTGTAAATAAAAACCTATTTATAAATTTAATTCGGTAAATTTACTTACTTTAATATTTCCGTTGTTCTAGATTTAATGGCAAACAACACTGCGATCACTCCTTGAGAAGGAGAAGCTTAATGGCATACATTTCCTTGACTGGTTTCGTAATTTGAGAATAGTTCTCAAACAGGAAAGAAAGGAATATGTCATTGAAGAATCTATTCCTGATGAACTGGAAACTAATGCTTCAAGAGCTGACAAAGAGAAATTCAAGAAACATATGGATGATACGTTAGACGTTGGATGTCTAATGCTTGCCACCATGACTCCTGAGCTTCAGAAGCAACATGAGGACATGGTTGCATATGAGATGATTCAAAATCTCAAAGAAATATATGAAGGGCAAGCACGTCAAGAGAGATATGAGACCTCTAAAGTTATATTTCAATGTAAAATGGCAGAGGGATCTCCTGTAGGAGCTCATGTCATCAAGATGATGGCCTATATCCAAACGTTGGAAAAGTTGGGATTTCCTCTCAAAGATGAATTGGCTACCGATGTTATCCTGCAATCATTGCCAGATAGCTTTAGCCAATTTGTACTTAATTTCAACATGAATGAAATTAACAAGACTTTGCCACAGTTACTTGGCATGTTTAAACTGCTAAAAGAAAAGGTTGGACCTAAGCCATTCTGATGGTCCACAAGGAAAAAAAGGAAAGAAAGAAAAAGGTAGCGGCAAAGTCTAAGGGCAATGGTAAGGCCAACCGAAAGGAAAAATGCATTGAAACCCAAATGGTGTGTAGCAAGGAAGAAAAATGTTTCCATTGCGATAAAACCAGACACTGGAAGAGAAAATGTCATGTTTACCATGAAGATGTCAAGAATGTAAAAGCAAAACATAATGTTTTCTTTAAGTATTTATGTTATTGATGTTATTTGTCAACATTACTTCTTGCTTATTAGATACCAGTTGTGGTTCTCATATTTGTACTTTTGTATAGAGACTGCAAAAGAGAATGAATCTGGCTAAAGGAGACGTAGGCCTACAAATTGGAAATAGAGCAAGAGTTGTTGCATTAGCTATAGGGACATATGTTTTATCTTTGCCTAGTGGACTTGATTTAAATTTAGAGGAATGTTATTTTGTGCCTAGTTTAACTAAGAACATTATTTCTATTTATTGTTTGGACAAGATTGGTTTTGAGATTATTATTAAGCATAATTGTTGTTCTTTTTATCTCGATAATGTTTTTATGGTTCGACATAATTGGTTAATGGTATCTATATTTTGGATCAAGAAAACACCATTTATAACATAAATACTAAAAGATAAAAAACAAATGACTCGAATCAAACTTATCTTTGGCATTGTCATTTAGGCCATATAAGTGATAAATGCATATCATAACTCCATAAAGAGGATTCTTAGATTCATTTGTTTTCGAACAATATGATGTATGTGAATCTTGCTTGATGAGAAAAATGACTAAAGCTCCTTTTAATAGTAAAGGTGAGCGAGCAAATGATTTGTTGGGGTTAATACATAGTGATGTATGTGGACCGATATGGGTGTTCATTTTTCGATTTTAACCGAATTAACCGATCGAATCGAATTAATTCGATTAATTCAGCCAGCCACCAAATTAGTTCGGTCGGGGAACGATTAATAAATTTTTTAGAATTCAGTTAACGGTTAATTCGGTTCGAAATCGGTTAATTAACTGAATTAACCGAAATTAAATTTTAAATATATTATATATAACATATGGGCTCAGCCCAAACCATTTAAAACCCAATTAATAATTTAAGATCCAATAACTTTTAAATCTAAATCAATATTAATTAATTAAAAAAACCATATAAAATTTTTATTTTATAATATATATATTTAAATTAATTGTAACTTGTTTTTTTGAATTAAAAAATATTCAATTTTTATATAAATTAAAAAATTTTATAAAATTCCGGTTAATTCAAAAATTAACCAAATTAATCAAAATTTATTCGGTTCGGTTAATATTTTCAAAAAAAAGTTCGGTTCGGTTAATGGTTAAAGAAAAAAATTCAATTAATTCGGTTAATGATAATTTGGTTCGGTCGGCCATAATTTTAACCGAATGAACACTTCTATAGGCCGATGAATACACAAGCCAGATGTGGATTCCATTACTTCATTACTTTCACCGATGACTTCAGTCGGTATAGGTATATTTATCTTATGCACCATAAATATGAAGCCCTTGAAAAGTTTAAGGAATTTAAAAATGAAGTACAAAATCAATAGGCAAATATGGACTGGGAAACGTCCTAGTATGCCTTTTATGAAAATTTAGGGTTGTGAAACTTATGTAAAACCTCAGATGTCTACAAAGCTCGAACCTAAATCTCATAAGTGTATATTTGTTGGATATCCTAAAAAAACTAAGGGATACTATTTCTTCAACCCAAACGAGAACAAAGTGACTTATGTAAAACATCAGATGTCTACAAAGCTCGAACCTAAATCTCATAAGTGTATATTTGTTGGATATCCTAAAAAAACTAAGGGATACTATTTCTTCAACCCAAACGAGAACAAAGTGTTTGTTTCTCGAACGAGAGTTTTTCTCGAAAGAGAATTCCTATCAAAGAATGGGAAGGGTAGAAATATTGAACTTGGAGAAGTTCAAGAACAACATATCAGAGAACCTGAAGTTGAACATGTTTCACAAGTTGTTGAGGAACATTCAACAGATTTAGAAACACAACCACTGCGCATATCCACAAGAGAACGTCATTCACCTGAGAGATTTGGATTTCTCGTTACCATACATGGAGATGTTCTTCTTATGGATCAATATGAGCCTATAACGTATCAAGAGGCAGTGTCTAGCCCAAACTCTGAGAAATGGCTTGAAGCCATGAGATCTTAGATGGATTCCATGTCAGCAAACCAAGTATGGACTTTGGTTGAACCACCTAAAGGAGTCAAACCTATAGGGTGTAAATGGGTTTTCAAGAAGAAAACCGACATGGATGGTAATGTACAAACATACAGGGGGCGATTAGTCGCTAATGGTTTTCGACAAGTTCATGGTGTAGACTATGATGAAACATTCTCCCCTGTAGCTATGTTTAAGTCCATCTGAATCTTGCTTGCAATAGCTATATTCCATGATTATGAAATCTGGAAAATGGATGTCAAAACCACTTTCCTTAATGGAAAACTTGAAGAGTATGTGTATATGATACAACCAGAAGGTTTTGTCGCTCCGGAAAATACTAGAAAGGTTTGTAAGCTACAGAGGTCTATTTATGGACTAAAGCAAGCTTCTCGAAGCTGGAATCTTCGTTTCAATGATGCAATCAAAGAATTTGGTTTTATCATAAATGAAGATGAGCCTTGTGTTTACAAGAATGCTAGTGAGAGCATTTTTCTTTCATAATATTATATGTAGACGACATACTCATCATAGGAAATGATATACCTACTTTACAGTCTATTAAGACTTGGTTAGGTAGTTTTTTTTCTATAAAAGATTTGGGTGAGGCAGTGTATATCTTATGAGTTAAGATCTATAGAGATAGATCAAGAAGACTTCTAGGTCTGAGTCAAAGTACATATAATGATAAAGTGATGAAAAGGTTCAGTATAGAAGAATCCAAAAAAGGAATTTTGCCTATGAGACATGGCATTTCTCTCTCGATGGAAATGTGTCCTTCAAATCCACAAGAAAGATAACAGATGAATAAGATTCCTGTTGAGTTAATCGATCGACGAAATAGCCAAGAGAGGGTGAATTAGCAATAAAAATTTTGGTGGAAGCTTTTGCAGAAAATTGAAAATAATTGCACAGCTATTTAGAGTGGTTTGACATTCTCAACCAAAGTCTACGTCCACCACCTTAGCTATCCACACTAAGGATTTTCCAACAAATTTACTAATTTGTTCTTTCTTTTGAGGACAAAGAGTATCCTTACAACTCCCTCAAGAATTATACCCCAAATTCTTGAGAACATACTCTCTCAAAGAGAAATACACAAATTTGCAAACTTACAGAAAAACCTCACAAGGTAAGATGTTTGCACAATTCTAGAACAAAGAAAGAACACTAAAAAATTAATACAATTGATCACAATAAGTGTTCTTGAAAGCAAAATGATTATTGAATGAAAATTTTGGCTTGAAATGCTCAAACTTAAGGTTTGATGCTTTCTCTTTGATTATCTAGTTTCTCTTCTTAATTGTTGTTTATCAGTGGCTCCTAAGCTTGTTTAAATACACCTTGAATCACTTCTGAATATGTGTAAAATTCAAATATTTCGATCGTTATAAGACCTAGTGCATCGATACACTAATTACATTCGATGTTTCAAAAGAGCTAGGAGTGTATCGATGCATGGTCTGTGCATCGGTACACAAAATGCATTCGATGTTTCAATAAAATCAAGAGTGCATCGATGTATAGTTGTGCATCGGTACACAAAATGCATTCGAAATAGGGTGTACATCGATACATCTAGTAGTGCATCGATACATCCCTTTATAAAATTGATTTTTGGCTCGATTTTGGTTCGAAATACTTTGTAAATATTGTTTCAAAATTATTTTAAGTTTAAAACATACTTTTACACTTTAGTAAGGTTTGAAATTGACCTTTGATAAACTTGGAGTAATATTTGTGATATTCAAATAATTTAATCGAATATACTTTAAAAACGATTATAAAATCTTAAAATTCAATAACACTTAATTTGTTATATCGAAACATCAAAATGTTTTCAACAATCTCCCCCTTTTTGATATAACAAAACATTTGAGTGATTTTAAGATTTTATTTGAAAATTATTTTTGAAATCAATTTTGAAAATTACTCCCCCTTACTATATTCTCCCCCTTTTTGTGAAATCAAAAAGACTCTATAAAATAATTTAAACAAGGTTTTTGAAAAATTAGCCAATTGGTATTTATAAATATAGCTTAAGCTGCTAAGAACACAATTAAGAGAAAGGTTAGCCATTAGTTTCACAAATCAATATTCATAATGTGCAATGGTGAATTGGTCATATTTATCTAAAATGTAAAATTATGCAAAAATGAATAAAATAATATAAATTAATCAAACCAAAACCAATATATATATATATATATATTATATATATATATATATATATATAAAATCATCAAGTTCAAAATATCAAATTAAAACATCCATATCATCAAAAACATAACAATCCAAAAACATCCAAAATGTTAAAACAATAGGTCCTAAGTTCAATCCAAGAAAACTAAAGCAAGAAAGGTCTAATCGTCCATCGGAGGAGCAGGAAGTGATAAATGTGCCCATATATTGGCCACGTCATGTGTGAGCGCATCGACCCTATCGTTCATAGCATCGAAACGATGATTCATCGCTTCGTTGTTTGCAGTGAGATGCGACTCGATGGATGTGAACCTCATGTCAAGATTCTCCATAAACGATCAGAAATATGGAGGCATCTAACTTTCTTGATGTGTCGGCTCATCTTCTGGTATGTGATCATCAATATCTTAAAATAGTTCTTGAAGTACTGGATCATCGTCTGCTGCCGGTGCCGGAGGAGCTTGTGAAGAGCTAGCTCCCGGTGTTTTCTCAATAGATCGAACCCATTGACCCTTGTCCTTTTTCCATCCCGATTTCTTTAAAGATGTGAGATTTATTTGGTTCTGGAGAGGGATGAGAATATCAAGGGAAACCTTAAGCCCGAGTTTGATAAATAAATTACTAAAGAGACAACCGTAAATTAAAGTTTCGACATGTTTGGATGGGACAACGTTTACGGTATCTACTAATTCACTGAAAATGATCTGTGGCAAATTTATTTTCTTGTTATGTTGGATATAATGTATCCACCATAAATCTATGACTCTAAGAGAGGAGTACGTACCTCCGGATGGTCTAAACCACCAATATATCATCAAGTAAAGGAAACGCTCGTGATGAGTTCTTAAGGTACTTACACTATCCTTAGCCTTATAGGGTGTAGCCACAATATCTTTTTCATTATTTAAACCTATGTTATCTAGTCCAAAATTAGTAGTGATTGTGTCGGAGTCAATATAAACAAATTGACCTAGAAGATAGGATCAAATTCCTATTATTTCCGTACGAGCTTCGTTTTGGACACAAACTGCATTAGAGTAGAAAATGTGGACTAGATGATAAACAATAGGTTTGAGGTAAAAGATTTTATCAAATTTCCAAGAT
Organism: Hibiscus syriacus; assembly: GCF_006381635.1. Classification (NCBI taxonomy): domain Eukaryota; kingdom Viridiplantae; phylum Streptophyta; class Magnoliopsida; order Malvales; family Malvaceae; genus Hibiscus; species Hibiscus syriacus. Next base: position 3,301,631 of record NW_024063524.1, read on the forward strand.
GTAAGGGTAGGAAGATATTGAAAATTTATATCAACCATAGCTTGAATCGAGGGGATACGCTCTTCCCAGATTTTGTATGACTCAAAACAATTATGATACCTATGGTATAGATCTTGTCTACGACCAGGCTCATTGAAATAGGAGTTTAAAACAGTCATATTCGGGTCGTTTGGATTTGGATTTTTGGATTTTGAGGTGGAGGTGGAATAGGTCGGTTTTGACTCGAACGACTAGATGACGTCCTAGGGCGTTTAGAATGAGACATGATTCAAGAAATCGAAATAGGATAAATACCTGCAATTTTAAAACATATATATGCAACGATATCAATCTCAAAACTCAAATGAGTCCTCAATATTTCAAGGTTCTCTAAAATAAATCCTAATGGGCAATGTTTGAAAATTATGTTTGAAAACAATGTTTGAAAATCAATATAGAGTTTTCAAAACAACATAATTAAATCAAAAGAAACAATTTTAAAATCAATTTTTTTTTTGAAAAATTGTGAATTTTTGATGAAATTAGTTGTAGATTATAGTTCTAAACTACAATCTAACAAATGCTCGATATCTAATTCATCCTAGAACTAATTAAACTAGCCCTAAGTTCAATAAAACATGGGTTTTAGAAAATTACCTTGAAAAATTTCGGATTGAATGGAATGTAGTGATGTTTTCACGTTTTTTAATGATCGTAGCAGTATTGGGTTATGAAAAGCAAGTTGATTCCGACTTAAAATCGATGATTTTAAGCAATGGGAAGATTTGGAGAGAAGAGAGGCTTACGGCGGTAATGAGAGAGTTTTTAGGTTTTAGGCAAAAATAGGATTTTTAGGGATTTAAAGCCTAAAACCCGACGAGTGTATCGATGCACAACATAGTGTATCGATGCACATTCAAGGCATGCATCAGTGCACCTTCATAGTGTATCGATGCATATTCAAGGGATGCATTGGTACACTTTCATAGTGTATCGATGCATAGTGCACAAAAATGTTAAAATCTGTTTTAAAACACTCAAAATGCTAAATTAATTAGCTCTAATGGTATTGGCAACTCAAAGATCGAAAATTAACAATGTTCAATCAAATAAAACTATCCTTAAATTTTATTTGAACATACAATTAATTTTCACTAAAGATCATAAACTCCCCCTAACTATTAACAAAGAATGCAATCAAAAATATTATTTTTATAAGAATTTTTCAATTTTAATTTAAAAGTGTTAAAATTATTTTAAACACTAAGTCAAGGTAGGTTGGTCAAACCTAATTCTCTCCTAAGTGTCCAAAATATTTCTTTATCTAAAGGTTTGGTAAAAATATCTGCTAATTGATGCAAAGTATTAACATATTCTAGAACTATATCTCCTTTAGTGACATGATCTCTAATGAAATGATGTCTAATTTCATTATGCTTAGTTGTATAGTGTTGGATGGGATTTTTAGTGAGACAAATATCACTAGTATTGTTACACTTGATAGGTATGGTACTAACCTCAATTCCATAATCTAAAAGTTGTTGTTTAATCCATAAAACTTGTGCACAACAGCTACCAGCTGAAATGTATTCCGCTTTAGTGGTAGATAATGCAACACAATTTTGTTTCTTTGAAACCCATGAAATCAACATATTTCCTAGGAATTGGCAAGAACCGGAGGTGCTTTTCCTATCTATTTAGCATCCTCCATAATCCGCATCAGAGAAGGCATGCAAGCTAAAGCTAGAGTCTCTAGGATACCAAAGTCCTAAACTAGGAGTGTCCTTAAGGTATCTAAAGATTCTCTTAACGGCTAGTAGATGTGATTCCTTAGGGCATGATTGAAATCTAGCACATAAGCAAACACTAAACATAATGTCTGATCTACTTGCGGTTAGATAAAGCAAAGACCCAATCATTGACCTATATAATTTAACAATCACACATTTACCTCCTTCATCTTTGTCAAGCTTTGTAGATAAGCTCATTGGAGTGTCATGGGGTTTTCCATTTTCCAATCCAAACTTTATGAGCATTTCCTTGATGTATTTGCTTATTGATGAAGATGTTATCTTTTCTTTGCTTGATTTAGAGTCCCAAGAAAAATGAGAGCTCCCCCATGCTCATCTCAAATTCACTCTGCATTAGCTTAGAAAATTATTGGCAAAGAACATCATTAGTAGAACCAAATATTATATCATCAACATAAATTTGAACTACCAATAAATCTTTACCTTTATGCTTTAAAAACAATTTTGTGTCAACCTTCCCTTTTGGAAAACCTTTTTCAATTAAAAAATTGACAATCTTTCATACCAAGCTCTAGGAGCTTTTTTAAACCATAAGCGCTTTTGTCAATTTAAAAATATGATCTAGAAATTTTGAATCTTCAAAACCAGGAGGTTATTCCACATACACTTCTTCTTTTAAAACCATTTAAAAATGCAATTTTAACATCCATTTGATATAATTTAATTTCATTGAAACATGCAAATGCTAATAACATTCTTATTGCTTCCATCCTAGCTGCGGGAGCATATGTTTCATCATAATCTATGCCCTCTTCTTGAGTATAGCCTTAAGCAACAAGTCTAGCCTTGTTCCTCACGATATTACCACTTTCATCAACCTTATTCCTAAATACTCATCTAGTACCTACAATAGATTTATTACTAAGCCTTTTAACTAATGTCCATACTCTACTTCTCTCAAATTGATTCAATTCTTCTTGCATAGCCATAATCCAATTTTCATCATCTAATGCTTCTTTGATATTCTTAGGCTCAATGCATGAAATAAATTCAACATAATTACATATATTTCTAAGAGAATATCGAGTTGTTACCCCTTTGGATGGATCACCTATTATCTCACTATCCTTGACATAGTTGTATTCTTGAGTAAGAGACTTCTCTTTCTTCAATGGTTGGGCTCTCGAGAATATCGTGAGTTTCCTCATCTTTCGTTTCTTCTTTTGATGATGGTTCTCCAACGTCATGTCTAACGTCATTTGCTTTTAAAACACCTATGTCATCATCAACACAAGAATCATTCCTCGGAAGGGGATTATCATCTAAAACAACATGTATAGACTCTTCTACAACTAAATTTCTTTTATTAAATACTCGATAAGATTTAGAATTTAAGGAATAACCCAAAAAAATTCCTTCATCACTTTTAGCATCGAATTTGCCAAGATTTTCTTTATCGTTGTTTAAAACAAAACATTTACATCCAAAATGATGAAAATAACTAATGTTAGGCTTTTATTTTTAAAAAGTTTATGGAGTTTTCTTTAAAATTGGCCTAATCATTACTCGGTTTGTAACATAACAAGCGGTATTTGTGGCTTCCGCCCAAAAATATTTTGGCAAATTGTTTTCACAAAGCATGGTTCTAACAATTTCTTCTAAAGTTCGATTTTTCCTCTCAACAACTCCATTTTTTTGAGGGGTTCTTGGTGCTAAAAAAATATGGCTAATACCATTAGAATTACAAAAATCAGTAAATCCAAGATTTTCAAATTCAGTGCCATGATCACTCCTAACACTAGTTATGAGTAACCTTTTTCGTTTTGGATTACTTTTGAAAACGTGATGAATTTTTCTAATGCTTCATCTTTAGTACTTAAAAATCGAACCCAAGTATATCTAGAATAGTCATCTACCAATACAAAACAATATTGTTTTCCACCTAAGCTAACAGTCCTAATTGGCCCAAAAAGATCCATTTTAATCAATTGTAATACTCTACTAGTCGATACATCATTAATGGATTTAAAGGAGGCTCTTCTATGTTTTCCTTTAGCACATGCATCACATATTTTATCATTATCAAATTTTAGCTTTAACAATATTCTTACTAAATCTCCTTGAATTAGTCTTTGTAAAACACTCATGCTAGTATGTCATAGTCTCCTATGCCATAACCAACTATCATGTTCATCCTTAGCAACTAGGCATAAATTTATAGAATCTAAATTCACCATGTATATATTTCCTATTCTATGACCAAAAAGCATAATCCGATTAGATACAATGTCAATTACTTCCTTTAGCACATGCATCACAGATTTTATCATTATCAAATTTTAGCTTTGGCAATCTTCTTACTAAATCTCCTTGAATTAGTCTTTATAAAACACTCATGCTAGTATGTTATAGTCTCCTATGTCATAACCAACTATCATGTTCATCCTTAGAAACTAGGCATAAATTAGTCATATTTATAGAATCTAAATGCACTATGTATATATTTCCTATTCTATGACCAACAAGCATAATCCGATTAGATGCAATGTCAATTACTTTACAACCATTAGTTTCAAATAAGACATTGTATCCTTTATTAAATAATTGACTAATACTCAATAGATTATGCTTTAACCCATTCACATATAAAACATTTTTAATTTGTATGGAAGAGGTATTACCTATAGTACCCATACCTTCAATATGACCTTTTAAATTATCACCAAAAGTCACATTTCCTCCATTTTTGTTGCTAAGCTCTATGAACCGGCTCTTGTCTCCGGTCATATGTCTTGAGCATCTACTATCAAGGTACCATGAGTTTGAACTTGTTTCTCGTGCCTTGTAGCAATGCTCTTTTCCCTACAAACATAGATTAATTTTTTATTTTTGGTACCCAAATTATTTTGAGTCTATATTCATTAGTCTCCAAAATTCTAGTCCCTTTGGGTATCTATTTGTATAGGATATCCTTATCTTTAGTAGTAATGAGTTCTTTAGGAAACCATATACTTCTAACGATTTTTCCATTAGAGGTTCTTCGGGGACCTCTATGGTTGTAGTTTTTAAAGCTTTTTCTAACAAAGTTGGATTTTGAACTTTCTCCATTTTCAAAACGTTTTGTTCCAACTTTATCAAAAGAAGCTTTAAGATCATCAATTTTCTTTTGAGGGTCATCATTTACTCTTGAAAGTAAATTATGCAAATTAGTATTTTTCTTTTCAAACTCATCTAGTTTGATTTGCAAATCCTTAATTTTACTTTCAAGATCAACAATGATCTTGGATATGGGATTATTTTTCGTTTTTCAATTTTGAAAAATCATTTTTATATTTTAAAAATAATTTCTCATAATCCGAAGCCAACCCAGTATATTCCTCTAATAGCTCATCAAAAGAATGATCTTCAAAATTGGATGAGTTAGAGGTTACCTGAGAGCTTTCCCCGATGGTCATCAAGCACAAGTTTGCTACTTCTTGTTCCTCTTCATCGGAAGCTTCATCATCGCTCCATGTAGCCACGCCTGCCTTATGTTTTTTCTTGGATTTATCCTTTTTCTTTAATTGTGGGAAATCATATTTGCCATGCCCCGGCTTTTTGCTTTCGTAGAAAATGCTCAGGTCTTTCTCTTTTGGTTCATTCTTGAAGCCTTCATTACGTTTGAATTTTATTTCTCGATTGGGCTTCATCAGTTTTCTGAACCGTTTGGTAAATAATGTCATTTCCTCGTCATCATCATCTTCATCTGAATCACTCTTATGCTTTGTGGATTTGAGAGCAACTACATCATTCTTCTTCTTCTCCGTCTCTTTCTTTGTCTCGTCCATCTTTTTGAGGTCTACCTCATCTTGAAGTATCATTTCATGCGTGAGGAGAGAACCAATTAGCTCATCGAGAGTCAAAGATTTTAAGTTTTTAGCCTCGATGATCGTCATCTTCTTTGATTACCAGGATTTTGGAAGAAAGTAAACTAACTTTCTTACAAGCTTCTCATTTGGAATGATCTCTCCATATGATTTAAGACCATTGAAAATCGTGGAAAATCTATCCATCATAGCTTTGATATCTTCATTCAATTTCATCCTGAAATTTTCATAGCTATGAGTTAGAAGACCAATTTTAGATTCTTTTACCTCGTTTGTGCCTTCATGAGTGACTTGTAGTTTATCTCATATTTCCTTGGCAGTTGTACAAGATGAAACTCTCCCGTATTCATTTGGTCCAAGAGCACAAAATATAATATGGATAGCCTTTGAGTTGAGCTGGAACATTATTGTCTATCCTTCACTCCACAATCTTGAAAGAGTGGAAGGTATCATGTATCCATCTTCTATGATATTCAATGCTTCAATATCACTTGCTTGAATGAAGTATTTCATTCTATTCTTCCAATAAACATAATTAGCTCCATTGAAGAAAGGAGGCTTGCTGACGGGCATTGAATCAAGACCAAGGTCAAAGTTTGAAGTAGAGGCCATTGATGACTTGAATATCGATATAATTCTTCCCAAATCGACTCAAGAGACGATTAAACCTTCAAATAAGTGAGGCTCTGATACAACTGTTGAGTTAATCGATAGACAAAATAGCCAAGATGGGGGTGAATTGGCAATAAATATTTTGGTGGAAGCTTTTTCAGAAAATTGAAAATAATTACACAGTGATTTAGAGTGGTTCGACTTTCTCAACCAAAGTCTACGTCCACTACCTTAGTTATCTACACTAAAGATTTTCCAACAAATTCACTAATTTGTTCTTTCATTTAAGGACAAAGAGTAACCTTATAACTCCCTCAAGAATTATACCCCAAATTCTTGAGAACACTATCTCTCAAAGAGAAATACATAAATTTGCAAAGTTAAAGAAAAACCTCACAAGGTAAGATGTTTGAAAATTTCTAGAACAATGAAAGAACACTAAAAAATTAATACAATTGAGCATAATAAGTGTTCTTGAAAGTAAAATGATTATTGAATGAAAATTTTGGCTTGAAATGCTCAAACTTGATGTTTGATGTTTTCTTTGTGATTCTCTGGCTTCTCTTCTTAATTGCTGTTGATCAATGGCTCCTAAGCTTGTTTAAATACACCTTGAATCACTTCTGAACGTTGAGGATCATTGGTGAAGTCAATAGAGGTGTTATGGTGTGAAAATAATTAAAAATATGGTTGGGAGTGTAATACCCTCAACCCGTTACCCGACCCGGATACGAGTCCAGGATGTCACATTGACTAAACAAAACCATAATCTAAAAAAATGATAAAACATTTGAACTTATATTATTAAAATACAATAATATACATATGTTAATACAAGTTTATCAAAATACTCAGAGCATACACAACTTGACCCTTTGATTACATGCCAACATTAATTTACATAACAAAATGACCTACTGATTAAGTTGCCTCTGATATGATAGTTGCAGGAGTAGTGTTGTCCAGCTGCTTAATCTATCTCGTTTACTTTCTCGGATCCTACGTGTGAAACACTCAGACGCTAAGTCATCGACTTAGTGAGGCAATATAATAATAATGACAACAAAGAAATGTAATGGAAATGCCATAATAAAATAGAATGAGATGAAATCAAATACTTAGCAATGCAGTTTATATCACCATGGTCCTTACCTGTAAGCATAATATATTAACATTCATGAATTCGTATTAATAAGATTATTGGCCCATGATACCATACTGAGAACCTAAGGTATATGAGTACTGTGAGGTTGTGCACTATGCTGTCACCACAGCTCGTATAAATGCACCGAAGTGCCACGCAGAATTGCACCGAAGTGCCGCGTAGAATTGCACCGTAGTGCCATATAAGATTGTCCCTAAGGACCACATAGATAATTCCTTAAGAATCATATACATATGCCAAGGATCAAGTATGTGTCTCAAAAGACCTCACGCATGTTCTAAAGAATACATATATGTCCCGAAGGACCGCGTAGATCCTCTACTCTTAGCATGCCAACTATACCTATAGTTCTCATCTACATGACATGGGTTTTTCCCAAATTACATAATATATATCACATAGACATATCATTTCCTTACCTTCATCACATTGCTCATATAACTTTGCATACATATCATTTAAAACATGCTATACAGTGCACATAGTATGAATTAATATCATGCTTCACTATATGAAATGAATCATGCATCAATGTATTGAATCTAGACTTCTCACAAGTCTAGAACTAATTATATCATTATAATCATGTTATGTATATGCACTCACCTATATTTCCTTGTTTTTTCCTCGATCGATCCTACTAGGAAATTGTTCTGGAACTTGTTTAGGCTCTGTATCTACATAGTAATTCATTGATACTTATCAGTATACAAATTAATATATTCTAAACTATCATTTCTTAGATAAAAGAAAAGCCATTTTCATCTTTTATTGAAGGTATGCATCGATGCACTACACCATGTATCGATGCATCCCTTGACAGGTGCATCGATGCACTATCTATGCATCGATACATAAATCCTATTCGATGTTTGTATTTAAGGGGGTGCATCGATGCACTACTTGTGCATCGATGCACTTCATGTGCATCGATACACCTTGAACAAATTTCTGGGATTTATCCTTGATGCATCGGTACACATTGAATGTGCATCGATGCACATAGCCCAAAAATGTTATTTTGAGCACGAAAATCTCTTTATAATCCTCTCAACACTTCATAATTCACCTCCTTTTATATCCCTAACTTGCATACACTTACTTAAACAAATTATTATCCATTCAATACTTCTAAAACCTAGAAATCCAATTCTCCATATAGAATTTAAGAATCTCACTCAACTTCCAACATGTTCTTAATCTAATTCTAACACTTCCTATTCCTTAATTAGCTTGATAACAAGTCAAATCCCACTTCTAATTCTTATTATGAACTCTAATCCAAGATTTCACTTTTCTACTTCCTTTCTTTAATTCTTCATGTACTCTTCATCTTATGGTTTTAAGATAATCTAAGCTTTCCTTAAGCTTAGTTATCATATAATGATCAATAAGAAACCTTAAATCCATCACAAATTTGATCAACAAGAAAACTCACCTTTAGCTTTGGCTTCACGGTGGAGAAGAAGAAAGAAGAAGAAGAGAAATCTGGAAACTTTGGTCTTTCTCACTGGCTTCCACGTGGATATAAATCAATTCCCCCCTTCTTTGCTAATTGACCATACACCAAACATTTCAATCAATTCTTTAAACCTTTCAATTTATCCAATTTGGTCACTGAATTTTTAAATCTCACAATTTGACCACTAACCCGGTATGGAGGATGTTACAAATCTCCCTCCCTAAAGAAAATTCATCCTCGAATTTTCATTGAACGAACAGATGGGGGTATTGAAATCACATATCTTCTTCACGTTCCCACGTGGCTTCTTCTACCTTGTGATTTCTCTAAAGAACTCTGACCAACGGAACCGTTTTATTTCTCAATTGCTTAACTTCATGAGCCAATATTTTTATTGGTTCTTCTTCATAGGTCAAATCAGGTTGAACTTCTACTTGTTCTGGTGCAACGATGTGAGAGGGATCGGACCTATATCTTCGTAACATAGATACATGGAAAACATTATGGATTTTCTCCATTTCTGGTGGCAAAATGGTGGCAAAAATAACTGGTATGCCACTGGTCCTATTCTTTTAACAACTTCATATGGCCCGATGAATCTAGGACTTAGCTTTCCTTTCCGACCAAATCGTAATACTTTTTTCCATGGTGATACCTTCATAAACACTTTATCCCCAACTTCAAATTCAATCTCCTTTCTTTTAAGGATAGAATAGGACTTTTGCCAATCAAATGCCACTTTTAGGTTATGTTGAATTTCCCGAACTTTCTCTTCCATATCTTGAATCAAATATGGGCCAAGTACACTTCGATCTTTGAGCTCATACCAGTTTAATGGCGTACGACACTTCCTCCCATATAACACCTCATAGGGTGCCATTTATAACTATTGTTGTAAGAGAATTCCGCCAGTGGTAAAATATTTCTCCCATGACCCTTTAAACTCAATGACACATGCTCGCAACATATCTTCCAATATTTGAATAGTTCTTTCCGATTGTCCGTCTGTCTGGGGTGAAAAGCTGTGCTAAAATTTAAACGAGTCCCCAACGCTTCATGCAAGGATTTCCAGAATCTCAAGGTGAATCGAGGATCTCGATTAGAAATTATAGAAATAGGCACTCCATGCAATCTAATAATTTCTCTAATATACAATTCCGAATACTTTTCCATGGAGAAATCTGTTCTAACGGGAAGAAAATGTGCTGACTTGGTCAATCGATCAACAATTACCCAGATTGAATCTCTTTTGTTTGGAGTCAGGGGTAACCCCAAAACAAAATCCATTGTTACATTTTCCCACTTCCATTGTGGAATGGAAAGTGTTCGCAATAATCCAGACGGAACTTGATGTTCGACTTTGACTTACTGACATGTTAAGCACATGGACACAAATTCAGTAATGCTTCATTTCATTCCTGACCACCAATACCTATCTCTTAAATCTATATACATCTTGGTTCCACCCGGGTGCATCGTCAATGGACTACAATGATCCTCTACCAATAAATCCTTCTTCAACTCTTCATCGTCTGGTATCACAATTCTTTCTTTATAATACAATTTCCCATTAGACTTCACCTCAAAATCCTTACTTTCCTTATTCTTTACTTTCTCTATTCTTTTCAAACATATTTCATCTTGACTTTGCAATTCTCCTATTTGGTCCAACCATGATGATTTAAGTTTTAACTCTGCACATAGACCACCGTCTCTAGTCAAAGTTAACCTTGCATCCATAGACCGTAAAGCTGCAAACGTCTTTCTACTCAAAGCATATGCTACCACGTTAGCCTTTTTAGGATGATAGTCAATTATTATATCATAATCTCTTAAAAACTCGACCCATCTCATTTGTCTCAAATTAAGCTCTTTTTGAGTCATCGGGTATTTCAAGCTCTTATGATCCGTATACAAGTAACATCGTTCTCCATACAGATAATGACGCCAATTCTTGAGAGCGAACACCACTGCAACCATTTCTAAATCATGGGTGGGGTAATTCTTTTCATGTGATTTCAACTGTCTCGATGTATACGCTACCACCTTCCCTTCTTGCATTAATACACACCCCAACCCGTCATGGGACGCGTCACTATATACGACAAAATTTTTGCCAGATTCCGGTTGAACCAATACAGGAGTTTCTCTCATAATTCTCTTTAAAGTTTCAAAACTTTCTTGGCAATCCGAAGTCCAAATAAATGGTACGTTCTTTCCTATCAGCTTCGTTAAAGGCAACACTATCATCGAAAAATCCTTAACTAATCTTCGATAATAACCGGCAAGTCCAAGGAAACTCTGAACTTAGGATACATTCTTTGGAACTTCCCAGCCCATTATAGCTTTTATCTTTTGAGGGTCCACCCTAATCCCATCTGCAGAGATCACATGCCCCAAGAAAATTACTTCATTTAACCAAAATTCACATTTGGACAATTTGGCATAAAGCTTCTTATCTCTGAGAATTTGCAAAACTATTCGCAAATGTGCGTTATGCTCTTCAATGGACTTCGAGTAAACTAGTATGTCATCAATAAAGACAACAACAAACTGGTCCAAATAGGGATGAAAAATTCTTGTTCATGAGATCCATGAAAGCAACAGGTGCATTCGTTACTCTGAATGGCATTATAATGAATTCATAGTGACTGTATCTCGTTCTGAAAGTCGTCTTCAGAATATCTTTCTCCTGAATGTTCAATTGGTGATAACCCGAACGTAGATCGATCTTCGAAAATACCGAAGCTCCTTTTAGCTGATCAAACAAGTCATCAATGTGCGGGAGAGGATACTTATTCTTGATGGTCACCTTATTAAGCTGTCAATAATCAATGCAAAGACGTATTGACCCATCATTCTTCTTAACAAATAACACAGGAGCTCCCCAAGGCGACACACTTGGTCGAATAAATCCCTTCTCTAACAACTCTTGCAATTGATTCTTTAACTCTTGCAATTCTTTCGGAGCCATCCGATAAGGTGTCATAGCAATCGGAGCTGTTCCCGGCATTACTTCAATTTGAAATTCTACCTCTCTATCTTGAGGTAATCCTGGCAACTCAGCAGGAAAAACATCAGGGAATTCCCGAACTATTGAAATCTCATATAATCATTTCTCTTTAGCTCTTGTATCTATCACATTTGCAAGAAAACCTTGACATCCTTGTAGCAATAGCTTCTTAGCAGACATTAATGATATTACATTTGTTAAAGGATTAAACCTTTCACTAATCACACTTATTTTTATTCCTCCTGGACTCTTCAGGGTTACCTTTTTCGATCTGCAATTAACATCCCCATAGTAACGGAACAACCAATCCATTCTCAGAATCACTTCAAACTCGTCAAAGGGTAATTCCATCAGATTAGCAGGGAATTCAATTCCCTGAATCTTTATGGGACACCTCTTACAGACTTTGTTCACCCAAGCACTATGGCCTAAAGGATTAGTTACTATAATCTCATTACTCGTAGCTTCTAAGGGAATCCTCAATTCCTTTACTAACTTACTTGTAATGTAAGAATAATTAGAACCTAGATCAATCAGTACCAATACTAATTTATCATACAGCTGAAAAGTACCTGCTATAATATCAGGGTCATCACGGTCTTCACTTGTCTTTAAATTGTATACCCGTGTGGTTGACCGAACTTCAGGTTGAGCAGAGGATTCATATTGGTTCTTTCCTCTACCTCTTCCTCATCCTCTCTGTGAGGAAGAACCAACTCTCTCTAATGGTGCAGGTTCACTAACCATCAACGGATAATCCCGGATAAAATTTCCAGCATTTCCACATCGAAAACAAGTCCCAGCAGCCATCTGACATGCCCCAAAATGGTTTTTCCCAAAATGATGACACTGTCTTACTTGACCCTGGTTGGATCTCCCAGTACTAGATCCCACTGACTGTGTCTGTCTAGGCCTTGCCTGACTTGTTCCCCTAGCAGATGATGCAACTGATTTTGATCTAACTTGTGATCGAAATCCAGAGTCTTTTCCTCTTTTTGGTGGTGCTGAGTTAGAAGAAGCACATGTCCTCTTAGATGTCTGAACTCTTGAGTCCCCAAATCTCTCATTCTGAGCCCTTTCAAGAGCCTTTGCACGATTGATCACCTTTTGGAACGAGGAAAAATTCAATACTATCAGCATCTCTTTCAATCTAGGGTGTAAGCCCTCTACAAACCATTCACAAGCCTCTTTTTCAGTAGGCACAAGCTCAGATGCAAACCGATTTAGCTTGTTGAACTCGCATTCATGCTCATATACAAAGCAGTTCATCTGTTTCAAGTTCATAAACTCCTGCTTCATCTGCCGAATAAATTGATCTCCAATGTACTTGTTTTTAAATTCTTCTAAGAACAAAGACCAAGTCAACTGGTCACTTGACATCCTCATAATGACGTTCGCCCACCATATCCTCGCCTGACCCCTCAGTAAAGAGACAACTCCATCTAACTTCTCCACTTCATAACAGTGGAGACCATCCAACATGATTTTCAAATCATTTAACCATAGGTCTGCCGCAACCGGACCTTCCTCGGCTTCTCCCTTAAATTCGGGAGCTCCCAAACTTCTCAACTCTTTTGCTACATTCATTCTTTGAATTGTTGGGGCAGGAGGTTGAAGACGCGTCAGAATAGCGTCCAACGTCCTGAAGAAAGTGTCTTGGTCATCTACAGGAACTCCTTGAGATGTTTGTCCTTTACCTTGCCTGGCCAGGGCAGGTGAATTACTGCTTTCAGCAGGCCTATCTTCTCCGGCTTCACTTCGGGAGCTATTATACATCTAATAAAATAAACACATTATTCTATTAGCAAAACAGCATACTCATACTATACCAGATCAGAAGTTCTCACTATTTGTTAGCATGTATTCTATTTAAAGACTCTATAGACTCTGGTTTATGCCTAGAATCGACTAAACTTTAGCTCTGATACCATTAAATGTAACACCCTCAACCTATTACCCGACCCAGATATGAGTCCAGGATGTCACATTGACTAAACAAAACCATAATCTTAAAAAAACGATAAAACATTTGAACTTATATTATTAAAATACAATAATATACATATGTTAATACAAGTTTATCAAAATACTCAGAGCATACACAACTTGACCCTTTGATTACATCCCAACATTAATTTACATAACAAAAGGACCTACTGATTAAGTTGCCTCTGATATGATAGTTGAAGGAGTAGTGTTGTCCAGCTGCTTAACTTGTCTCGTTTACTTTCTCGGATCCTACGTGTGAAACACTCACACGCTAACTCATCGACTTAATGAGATAATATAATAATAATGACAACAAAGAAATGTAATGGAAATGCCATAATAAAATATAATGAGATGAAATCAAATACTTAACAATGCAGTTTATATCACCATGATCCTTACCTGTAAGCATAAATATATTAACATTCATGAATTCATATTAATAAGATTATTGGCCCATGATACCATACTGAGAACCTAAGGTATATGAGTACTGTGAGGTTGTGCACTATGATGTCACCACTGCTCATATAAATGCACCGAAGTGCCACATAGAATTGCACCGAAGTGCCTCGTAGAATTGCACCGTAGTGCCATATAAGATTGTCCCTAAGGACCACATAGATGATTCCTTAAGAATCATATACATATGCCAAGGATCAAGTATGTGTCTCAAAAGACCTCACACATGTTCCAAAGAATACATATATGTCCCGAAGGACCGCGTAGACCCTCTACTCTTGGCATGCCAACTATACATATAGTTCTCATCTACAAAACATGAGTTTTTCCCAAATTACATAATATATATCACATAGACATATCATTTCCTTACCTTCATCACATTGCTCATATAACTTTGCATACATATTCATTTAAAACATGTTACACAATGCACATAGTATGAATTCATATCATGCTTCACAATATGAAATGAATCATGCATCAATGTATTGAATCTAGACTTCTCACAAGTATAGAACTAATTATATCATTATAATCATGTTATGTATATGCACTCACCTATATTTCCTTATTTTTTCCTCGATCGATCCTACTAGGCAATTGTTCTGGAACTTATTTAGGCTTTGTATCTATATAGTAATTCATTGATACTTATCAGTATACTGATTAACATATTCTAAACTATCATTTCTTGGCTAAAAGAAAAGCCATTTTTATCTTTTAATGAAGGTATGCATCGATGCACTACACCATGTATCGATGCATCCCGTGATGGGTGCATCGATGCACTATCTATGCATCGATACATAAATCCTATTCGATGGTTGTATTTAAGGGGGTGCATTGATGCACTACTTGTGCATCGATACACTGATGGCATTCGATGTTTTTATTTTAAATTAGTGCATCGATGCACTTCATGTACATCGATACACCTTGAACAAATTTCTGGGATTTATCTTTGATGCATCGGTACACATTGAATGTGCATCGATGCACATAGCCCAAAAATGTTATTTTGAGCACGAAAATCTCTTTATAATCCTCTCAACACTTCATAATTCACCTCCTTTTATATCCCTAACTTGCATACACTTACTTAAGCTAATTATTATCCATTCAATACTTCTAAAACTTAGAAATCCAATTCTCCATATAGAATTTAAGAATCTCACTCAACTTCCAACATATTCTTAATCTAATTCTAACACTTTCTATTCCTTAATTAGCTTGATGACAAGTCAAATCTCACTTCTAATTCTTATTATGAACTCTAATCCAAGATTTCACTTTTCTACTTCCTTTCTTTAATTCTTCATGTACTCCTCATCTTATGGTTTTAAGATAATCTAAGCTTTCCTTAAGCTTAGTTATCATCTAATGATCAATAAGCAACCTTAAATTCATCACAAATTTGATCAACAAGAAAACTCACCTTTAGCTTTGGCTTCATGGTGGAGAAGAAGAAAGAAGAAGAAGAGAAATCTGGAAACTTTGGTCTTTCTCACTGGCTTCCCCGTGGATATAAATATCATCAACTAAGATTTAATTATTTTCCCTTATCAAAAGACTTATTTGCCCCTTTAATTCCCCCTTCTTTGCTAATTGATCCTACACCAAACATTTCAATCAATTCTTTAAACCTTTCAATTTATCCAATTTGGTCATTGAATTTTTAAATCTCATAATTTAACCACTAACCCAGTATGGAGGATGTTACAGGGAGCGTAGGTGCATCGGTACACTCTTAGGGTGCAACGATACACTATGTGTAAAATTCAAATATTTCGACTGTTATAAGACCTAGCGCATCGGTACATTTGGGGTGCATCGGTACAGTTGGGGTGCATCAGTACACTAATTACATTCGATGTTTCAAAAGAGCCAGGAGTGTATCAATTCATGATCTCTGCATCGGTACATAAAATGCATTCGAAATAGAGTGTGCATCGATACATCCAGTAGTGCATCGGTACATCCCTTTATGTTGAAAACATTTTTGTGTTTCGATATAACAAATTAGTTTAAATGAATTTTAAGATTTTACAAATGATTTTCTAAGTATATTCGATTTAATTAATCGAATATCAAATTATTACTCCAAGTCTTTTAAGATCAATTTCAAACCTTACTAAATGTGTAAAATTGTGTTTTATACTTTTGAAACAATTTTCACAAAGTATTTTGAACCAAAATCAAGCCTAAAATCAATTTTTCAGAGTGATGCACCGATGCACCAATCCATGCATCGATGCACCATGAATTAAATTGAACATCAAATGCATTTCATGCATCGATGCACTTACCATGCACCGATGCACTGAGGATTTTATGAAAACATCGAATGCATTTGATGCATCGATGCACCAACCATGCATCGATGCACTCTGGCTATTTTGAAACATCGAATGCACTTGATGCATCGATGCACTCTTAGTGCACCGATGCACTAAGGGTCCAACAGTCAAATATTTGAATTTTACACCGATGCACCGATGCATGATGCTCCCAACTGCTTTAATTAATTGTTTTCACACTTAAACGGCTCTATTGACTCCACTAATCATCTCCAACGTTCAAAAGTGATTCAAGGTGTATTTAAACAAGCTTAGAAGCCATTGATCAAGAATAAGAAACAACAAGCAACTAGAATCAATAGAGAATCAAAGAGAAAGCATCAAACCTCAAGTTTGTGCATTCAAGCCTATTTTTCATTCAATATTCAGTTTTCTTTCAAGAAAACTATTTGTACTCAATTGTATTCATTCTTGAGTGTTATTTTCTTTGTTCTAGAATTGTGCAAACAATCTACCTTGTGAGGATTTCCTTGTAAGTTTGCAAATTTGTAATCTTCTCTTTGGGAAAGAGTGTTCTCAAGAATTGGGGTATATTCTTGAGGGTGTTGTAAGGTTATCTCTTTGGCCTCAAAAGAAAGAACAAATTAGTGAATTTGTTGGAAAATCCTTAGTGTGGATAGCTAAGGTAGTGGACGTAGACTTTGATTGAGAAAGTCGAACCACTCTAAATCGTTGTGCAATTACTTTCAATTTTCTGCAAAAGTTTCCACAAAATTTTAATTGCCAATTCACCCCCTCTTGGCCGATTCCGTCAATCGATTAACTCAACACTTTATAAAATTGATTTTTGGCTCGATTTTGGTTCGAAATAATTTGTAAAATTTGTTTCAAAATTATTTTAAGTTTAAAATATATTTTTACACTTTAGTAAGTTTGAAATTGGCTTTTGATAAACTTGGAGTAATATTTGTGATATTCGAATAATTTAATCGAATATACTTTAAAATGATTATAAAATCTTAAATTTAATAACACTTAATTTGTTATATCGAAACATCAAAATGTTTTCAACAATTCCATATGCTTCGGCTATTGGTTATATCATGTATGGCATGATATATACTCGACCAGATGTATCGTATGCTTTAAGCATGACGAGTTTGTATCAAGCAAACCCTAGTGAAAATCACTGGGTTGCGGTTAAAAATATCATTAAGTACTTAAGAAGAACTAAGTATAAATTTATTGTTTATGAAGGGGAGGAAGAGCTTAAGATAAAAGGTTATACTTATGATAGCTTCCAAATTGACAAGGATGACTCACGATCACAATCCAGTTTTGTGTTTTGTCATAATGGAGGTGTTGTGAGCTGGAAAAGTTCGAAGCAAGACACATTAGTTGATTCTACAATAGAGGCTGAATACATTGCAGCTAGCGAAGCAACAAAAGAGGTTGTTTGGATCAAGAAGTTCATATCAGAAATAGGGGTTGTTCCCAGCATATCAGATGTTGTAGAACTTCGTTGTGACAATAATGGAGCCATTGCACAAGAAAAGGAACCCAAATCTCATCAACAATCCAAACATATTCTTAGGCGCTTTCATCTCATTCGAGAGATCATAGATCGAGGAGATGTGGAAATATGCAGAGTACACACGGATGACAACATTGTTGATCCCTTGACGAAGCCTCTTACACAGCAGAGGCATGATCATCACACTGAGTCACTCGGTATTAGATATGTGAGTGATTGGTCTTAATGCTAGTGGGAGATTGTTAGAGTATGCCCAAAGACCAATCATGTGATGATTGTAATATACATTTATTTACCGATTTTATTGAATAAAGGCATTGCCACTATTATGTTCAGTTATATGTTTGTGTTTAAAATAAACTAAAATATAATAAAGTCCATATAATAACATTATTATTATTATTAAAAGATCCATAGTCAAGTATCATTATGGGTATAGACAATAATAATACGCTTAAGCCTAACATATTATTGATTGATGACAACGAGTTGTCATTTACATAGAGATGTCAGAATTGATACATGATTATATTATTAGAGAACAATATATTGAATTGACCCACCATGAGCATATGTCTTGGATTATTATGTAATGGTCATAACATTGCTCATGGTGATGACTATATGTATGATCCTCAAACTTGAGATTAATGTTATCCCAACATATATTGTTGTATGTTTTGATACAGTTAAACATGCTCCGTAACTGTTGCACTATAAAGATTGTTATTGAATATATGTCGATATATGTAGTGGGTGTGTTTGATTAAGATATGATTTGTCCTTCCTACATAATAGGAAATATATCACATGTCACTTGATTGAGTGATACTAGAAATGCATGGTCATACTCGAATAAGTTGATATGAGATATAACAAATTATTCGTTAATTATAGTTTACTCTAGATATCAAGAAACAATAGATATGTTATACAAGTGTGACTATTCTAAGACTTGTATCTATTCTAGATATAATGGACAAAAGGATGTAATATATAAAAGAGTTAATCACGAAGATAATATGTTGAATCATAATTTCTTGTAACTTAGGTGACAATGATATATTTTTAGATGTCACTCATTGTATATAATATTAGAATTATTCTAATAATTACTACTAACGTTACAAGAACCTTCAGGTTCACACCCTAGGATTGAAATAAACAAATATATACAATTTGTTGCATGATATTAAAATATGTATGGAGTTAATATATGTATATTTGATATACATATGGTTTTAATTATCACGAATATAATAAGTAAACATTAAAAGAATGTAATTTTGATTACAACTTTTTTAATAAATATTTAATTCGAAATAATTAAATAAGATTTTAAATAAACGTTAAATATTATAATTCAGATTATAAGTCTTTAATGGATATTTATTTTGAATTAATTAAATAAGATTTTTTTTATTAATTCGAAATAACTTAAAATCTCTAAGAGGTTAGGGTAATTGATATATTTAAAAGTGATGTAAGGTCTAACAACCACTTCTTCTTCAGCCGTTTTTCTCAAAACTGCTTTTGGAAAAAATAAATTTTGCTCTCAATCGGGTGAACCAAGTAGAGGTTGCGACGTGTTTTCGTGAAGGCTTACGATTCAAATAGTTCGTGATCACCATTAGTCGTTGCTGCCTTTGCTGTTTTTCAAGGAACTCTTGTAAGTATTCGCATCCTTTCCTCTCGATTTCGGTTTTCCGTACTTGGATCGTTGGTGAGACCGTCGAATTTTGTTTCCGCTGCGTCATGGGGTGCACCGACGGTCCCAACACAAACCAAACAGGTTTCATTAGTCTTTTAATCCTTTTCAAGCACAACAAAGCTCATCATCGCCCAAAATATTATAAGTTCTCTCAAATAGGCGTAGTCTATAGTATAAAGCAACAGTTAATACAGAACTATGTACCTCATTATCAATGGCGGACACAAGGAGATAGAGATCATCAGGTGAAAAGAAAACCATAACATTTCCTAGGGAGATTGAAGCAGTATAGCAAGGGTTATTGGGTCTCTCCCTCAAGTCCCACATCTTCACATCTTTGTAAAATGAAGATGTAGCGAACATAAAAGGAGAGTGATGAGCAAATTTAGCGACATTAATAGCTTCTCGATGCATATTAGTAAACACTTGTAAACGTCTCCCGGTGCTAATGCCATATAGAGCAAAGCCTTTTGAGTACCCACTGGCAAGGAATTGGTCATCCGTTGCATTGACATGAACAGAAGTTAATTGTTTGAAATCTTCAAAATTAACTTTATCAGAACCACAAGATGCGCCTCCTAGTCTGGCCAGCATATGATTAACATCAAACAACTTCAAGCAACTGCTGTCGAATCCAGGTACAAGATGATTGTTTAACACAGAAAAATCAGTGATAGCCAAATTTAGAAGTAAAATAGATCAGCTGAAAATATAACAAGTTATTCTTTTATAATGCTCATGGTTGTTGCTTGAATGAATATCAGATTAAGCGATTAACTGCTATCTAATTCAACTCATTTATGTAGTGATATTCACAATATTATACTATAAAACACAAAATGCTTCTTAGAAAAAATTTTAGTTCAGGCTGGAAAAAATGGAGCACTTGTGTAATTAAGAACTATAGATAAAAAATATATAATCAGAAAATACCTTGGATGGATATTTCTTGAGCCAGCAGAGTCCTAGAACACTGTTAATCATTCCTACAGATGAATTATAACCGACAAGATTCCCAGTCTCATGATTGATAACGACTATTTCACCATCTAAAGTTCCCAAAGCCATAAGGCTGGAGTTGGAAGGATGGTACTCAAATTGCCTTGGACGAAGCCCTTATTTTCCCCTTTAGATATATGGCTAAAGCTGGATACAGGATGTAAGAAGGGCCAAATAGAAGAACCGAATCTAGCAGCACTAAGAGAACTTGAGAAGAAACATTGGCTCTTTCCATAACAATAAGTCTGCTTCAGTTTTGAAGAGTTTCGACAGTAAATACCACTTTTTCCCATTTCACGCTTCTGCAAAATGTTGACAACACTTTTTTTTTTTATGTTTGTATGGCAAGTACTCATAGAAGTCTGAAACGTTTCCCTCTCCTTCTCTGTGATCGGCAGATTATCTAATACAGCTAAACAAGGTAAGGAAGCAACCATGTACTCCCTATAATGTTTCTCAAAGCATATGGGTGAAGGATGATGCCAAATATCTTCCTTCAGTATGCCTGAAACATTCTTTGGTGACTGCTTCTGCACATGTAAAGGATAATCTGTTACATAAACAACAATTATAAAGAAATATAAACTTTTCTGATCACTATAGACAAATACTACAAGCATATTATCATCTTACCTCATTTTGCAATTTCAGCTCTGCAGATAAATTATGAAGCATTCCGGCTAAATTTTCCAATCGGTTTTGAAGGTAACCCAAAAACTTAGGTTCATCAACTTCCGATGAATCATAGCTTTTCAATGTATCAACTACAGTGCCAAAGAGTCTTCCTCAGATATTAATAGTATTTGAGCAGTCCTTGTCATCGAGATTTTCTTCCTCACTAGATGACACATGACAAGGTCCAGTATCCTTTCAACACAAACAATTTTGGAACCGTAGTTCCAACAAAGAAGGAAGTTTTGCTAGAACTTCGGTTGTTGTCCAGAGATTAGCAACTCTCGTCTCACACAGTGATAGATGCATCAGACTTGGCATGCAAGAAAAGCAGTCTTTTTGCAAACTAGTGAGTGAAGTACAGAAGTCCAAATTCAGTGTGTGCAATCGCATAAACCTTCCAATCATGTCGAGTTTTTGGATATTATTAGACCTCAACTTTAAAACACAGCAAGGTATACCAACATTGAAGAAATCCCTGAACAGTTTTCGTTATTGTCCAAATGGCATATACAAAGAACATCCTTGGAAACTAGCATTGTTTGATAACAGTAGAAAAATAGCTGGAAAAAATACATGCAATCATAACACATGAATTTATACAATGTCAATAATAAGCGGACCAATGGTAAAACGATATTCAACAGGATAATCATCAGACATTTTGCAATCTTATCGGTAACACTTATATACCAGCCTAAAGCATCATTGCAATGAAATTCCACAGATTCTTAGTAGAATCGTTGGGAGCTAGACAATAACTGGAAGATAACAAGTAATTGATCTTGGAAGTAATTAAAACTTAATTGTAAGGGATAGAAGCATTACAGACCGGAGAAAGTCCTTCTTTAGAGTTAGTCTCAGCTTTAGTTTGATTGCATTCATCAAAGAAAATACATGTTCTTCATTCAGGACAGAAGTTGTTCCATGATGGCGGACGTGAAAAGCATCGATATCAGACGAGTCTATATCTAGAAATACGTCGATCAGTGGAGGAATATCATCATTTTTCAACTGGTTTAGAGAAACCACAATGTTACAGTTCTCTTGACAAGAATTTTGAACCTTAGCCTGAATGAAAACAAAAAATCAATAAAATGCAGTGAAGACAGTCTCATCACTTAATACCCAAGAGTTTCATATGAAACCAGGAATGCTTGAAAATTGACCTCAGAAAACCATGATAGAACCGCGGAATTCGTAATAACATCATGCCTCCTACAGGAATCAAGATAACTAGCTACAAGAAACAAACAATATGGGAGTCAGCTAAGCTACAAAAGAAGAGAAAACATCGGAATCTGAATAAAAAGGGAGTCTTCTTCTCATGAACAATCTGTGATTTTGTTCCCAAATGTCAAAAATGGAACCCTTTCTAATTCTATGTCAAATTCTAACAAGCTAAAGCGAGCTTCCTAATCTAACTCGAACTCTATTTAGCTCCAATTTCACAGTGTTAACAGTTTTCACCTGGATTACACCCTATGAATGACATTCCCAAAATAATTATTGAACCCCAAAATTATTCTAAATCGAAAATACTACGTCGCACATTCACTACTTCAAATATCTACAAATTCTAAACTCCAGGTTTCCTTTTCAGGTCAACTCCATAACTGCATGTTTCCCAAAAACATACAGTAGAACCAGTGGAAAACAAAAGAGAGAAAACTTGAAACAAGGAAAAAAAAGGTACCAATTCTGTAAACTGGAAACATCCATGAAAA
This sequence comes from Hibiscus syriacus, assembly GCF_006381635.1. Lineage (NCBI taxonomy): Eukaryota > Viridiplantae > Streptophyta > Magnoliopsida > Malvales > Malvaceae > Hibiscus > Hibiscus syriacus. Next base: position 3,324,873 of record NW_024063524.1, read on the forward strand.
TCAAGTTCCCCCCCGCCCCCAAAGTTAACTGTTGTTTCTGCAATTGGCAGCCGCAACAACTGCAATCTGCAATCGGATTTGGTAAAGATGGAATATATAAAAGGAAGACTCTCGACTTTGTGATAAGCGAAGTGACGTCTCAGCAACGACAATGGATTAGGAAAGAACAAGATTTAGCAATTAGCTGCCATTAACTCAGTGCAATCTTTGCTTGCTCTGTTCATAATGAGAGTCGTACGTACGTATTTGTCTGTTAGCCTTTGGCGCATGATTTTTCTCTTTGTGGGTCCATTTGGACCACTTCCTAGTTCCTACACCTTCATTCCCTCGCCCGTCTTTTAAATTTGGGTTAATAAAACCTTTGACCCTTTACTTTGATTTTAATATGCATTCTTGGCCTCTGATTTTAGCATTATGTTATATTTGCCCTTTGGCTTTAACTTTCTTCTATAATTTAGCCCTTGGTTTTTTAATATAACTTTTTCCTTAATAAAATATTTTAATTTAAATTAAATTATAATTTAAAATATTAATCATAACTCTTTAGATCATTTTAAATTTATAAATAAGTTTTTAATTATTATTTTAAAATGCAAAAAAATAATTAAGAGAAACACTGCATATCAAAGCTAAACTCAATGGTCAAATTGTATTTCAAAAAAGTTAGGAGAAAAATTGCAGCTCAATGCCAAATTAGGTGCCACCTTGCAACTCAAAGCTAAAATCAAAGGCCAAACTACAACAACAACAAAAAAAAAACAAAATCAGGGGCCAAACGGAACATTAATCCTTTAAACATAAATAAACTACTAATTAACTATTGTTGTTTTAAAGTTATATTTAATAAACTGAAAAAATAAAAATAATAGTTTTACTCGGGTAATAAAATTTTACAGTGTCAATATATCAAATAATTGTGCATATTAAAATTAATAAATAAAAATAAAATTATTTTTATTATTAAAAATTATAATTTTCCTAAAATATAACTGTTTTGTTCTACACCGACAGCAAGTGTGGTGTACATGAGCCGCTCATAGCCATAAGGCCATTATCATTTTGTTCTAAGATTTTGTATTATGATATCCATATGTTTCATAATAAATTTAAAAATAAAAATATCTTTTTCTATAATCATAAATATTTAATCTACTAATTGACTAGTTCAAACTAAATATTATAAAGATTTACTTTAAATGATTATTAAGTACTATAAAAATTCACTTTAAGTGGTTATTTTAATTAATTTTTTTTTTTGGTTGTCCTCCTCATTTTCAAGGTTTTCGTCTGGAATAATTCAGAAAGGCTCGGGTCATACACCTAGTTTTGTTGAGTGAGTCTCCCAATAGGGATTTTCTGCATACACAAGGACTCCAACTCGAAACTTACTTAAACGATATCAAGTTGTTTATCACTTGAATCAAACTCATTGATGTTATTATATTTTATTTATTCAAATCATAATATCATGATTTAGTTTTTTTATAAACCTGGAGTGAAATAAGATAGTATGTGTTCAAAGACTTTCAATCATTTGATAATAAAAACTGATACCTTAACATATGGGGTGCTTAAACTTAAGGATTTAAAAAATAACAACTCTAAACTCTAATAATTTAAAATTTAAATATTAAAAGACATATCATCCCATACAATTAGACCAATCAATTATTAAAAGATAAAATAATAATTATTAAATAATTGAGATCTGTTAGCATGTCCACGTTTGTGTGAGGATGAACATGTTACCCTCTAATCTTTCTCATAATAATTATATATTTTTTAATTGTATTCAACTTAAAAATTTATTTATGCTCACACCACATATTAAAAAATTGTATTGATGATATATGTGTGAGGGTGTATATATAACTCAAAATGATGACGTATTATGTTATGTATGTTAAAATGATGATGTGATATATGTTACATCATTAATTGAATATATATAAAAATAACACATTAAAAATATATGTTAATTGTTAATTAATTATTAGTCAACTAACCTTCAATATAATTATTTTAATCTAAAATTAAAATATTTTAAAAACATAAAAGATAAATGATCATTTATACAAATATGTTTTATTTTGTCTCTATACTTATTAGAAAGTAGTTGTAAGTAATGAACAACTTTAGTTTTGGGTTAGTTAATAACTTTGTTAGTCCAACCAATAAGACCTCGTTTTGTATGATTTTCTAAAATTATTTTTAATTAAAAAACTTGTTTCGACAGTAAAATCAATGTCAAAAAAGTAAAAGATAAAAAAATTATGCTAGAAACGATGGTTTCAAACTAATCACAAAAGTTATGATTTTTAGCTTTTTCATTTTTAATTTAGTGTTTGGAATCAAATTATAATTTTACTCATATTAATACATGAGATCTATTCAATTATATATTTATATTTTATTTTAATAATTTAATATTAACATCCTTAAAAAATAATTTATTACATAATAATTTATTTTAATTACTTAAAAATAAATAAAATTAATGATTTATTTATTGAAAGATTAATAGTGAGTTATTATAAAATATATTTTTATTTTTATATTTTTATTATAATTTAAATTGATATATTTTATATATAATAATAATATCCCAAATAGTTAAATTATAAACTCACTTTATATTTTCATACATAATGTCTACAATGGAGATTTTATTCCTTCAAATTCATTTTTTAACAACAATCTCAAACATTTAAATTTTGAACTATAATTTTAACCATCACTTTTGAAACTTTTATAATACTTTTAAAAATCATTTTTCAAAAGATCTGTCAAATTGACTATAAGTTTACTTGTTAGGTCGACGTGTTAAATTTGTTACACATGCCTGTATATTTGATGTACTGGGCTAGTGGGCTTAGGCTAGTTAGGCTTATATTTTGTATCAATGAAAAGTTTGACTCGTTAGGCTTATTTTGTATCATGAAAAAAAAATGTTTGCTATTTGTTTGAGAAATCCTAAATTATTGTCACTCTCATTCTCTTCTCTCATATGATAAGTTATGTTCACCTCCGTTCACTTTTCCGATCATCACTGTAACCCTAACAGTCGTTACAATGTATAGAAGGTTGTAAATTTGAGCATATTTAAGTATTGAAAAAAATTATAAAAATAATTTAATTTATAGGTAAGAAGAAGAGTACTTAATTGTGGAGTTGATATTGATATGATCGTCATACTTTTAATTTTAACGATCACATAATTATTTAAGTGATTTCATAATAGGACTATTGTTAATTACTGACGAGTCAAAGATTCACATAATTAAGTGGCTGCTAAGATCACTTAAGTAGTTGCCATCATATTGCCAAATTAAAAATATGATAGTTATATCAACATTAATTAAGTGATCATTTAAGTAGTTTGTCCTAAGAATAAATTTAGATTATTTATACATTATAGTAAAAATACTTTTTTAATCAAAATTTGTACTTTTCAATGCAAACTTTAGTTTTTTAATAAAAGAATCAAGAGAACCGAAAAGAGCAAAAGGATTTTCGTAGTTGTGAATTATAAAATGGGAAGGAAAAAGAAGAAAAGCATATCCTAAAAACCAATATAGTCCAAAATCCAAATAGAAATAAAGTAATGAAAATTACAAGAGGAAAACAAGAAACTCAAACTTTCCCCAAAGAATACACGAAGCAAATGTGGCAGAGTAAAATGAATATAGTAGCATCACATGAGAAATAAATTAATAAAATAAAATAAAGCAGAGCATCAAAGCCAAAGTCTCTCCCAGATCAAAGCAATGACTGCCCATCCCAATGCCAATCCTCCTGTTATCTTCTGCACGCTATTCATCTTCTCTGCTCCACTCTGCAATTTTTTTTATATAAATATACACAAAATTAGTATCGCAGGTACCATTCATCGTCTTCGTGTATAATATGATTTCGTTGACTCATTTGGTTGGAGCCAAAACGAGATCAACACTCCATTTTGAGCCACAGTTCAGATTCTAAATTATAAGCTTTGAGCCACAGTTACAAAATTACGCCGTGTAGCTAGTCTAAATTTTCAGATCTGGTGAAGCGGATTGTGGTGCGATAACTTATAAGCCAAACAGATTGAAATGTGAAAAGAGAGTCAAATGTACCTCATCCGCAGCGACGGAAGGGCCTGGAGAGAAAGCGTCGAGGCTAGGTCCGGGAGCTCCGGTAGTGGAGCTGGAGGTCCAAGTAGATCAGGTGAAGGAGCGGGAGCATTGTGTTTCTTAGACTTCTTCTTGCTCTTACTCTTGCTTGGAGCTGGTGCGGGAACCTCAGCAGTGGTTGGTGCCGCAGCGGGGGGAGAGGTAGAGCTCTCCGGAGGAGTTGTCGGTGCAGCAGCGGGGGGAGATTTTGCTGGAGGAGAGCTCACAGGGACTGGAGCCGGAGGAGAACTTTCTGGTGTAGCAGCCAGTGGTGAAGAAGCTGGAGCCGCTGCGGACTTCGCCGGAGCCGCAGCTGGTGCTGAAGAAGCCGGAGCAGATTTAGATGGAGCTGGAGCTGCTGCGGACTTTGCCGGAGCCGCAGCCGGTGGTGAAGAAGTTGGTGGAGAGGTAGTAGGAGCAGCGGTTGGAGCTGGGGTTTTAGGTTTACTCACAGGAGCAGTGGCGGGAGTAGCCGCTGCCGGTGGAGCTTTAGTGGGCGCGGCCTCCGGAGCTTGGGCGCCGACACCAGCTACTACCACAATGCAAATTAATAGAACGGTAAACTCGCTTCTGCAATGCATCTTTCTCTTAATTTTTTCTTAAGGTATCTTTCTTTGAGAGTAGAGACTGAAGTGAACAATGAAGAAAAATAGTGGCAGAGAGATTATAAATAATTGAAAATGAGACCCCACAATCACATGGGCTGGATATAGCCGTTGGATAAAGGATACCGGCAACCACAAGCATCGAACAATAAAACAAGGGTACATGTGTCGTGTGTCTATTGAAGTTATTTTTGCCGTATTTTTCTAATGTAATCATTGTGTTAAGCCTTAGGATAAATATATCTATTTGGTACCAAATTTTGCCATTTTACGTGTAAAGTGAAATATTATATTTTTGAACAAATTATTCGTAAGGCAACTAAATCATTATTCATTTTCATTTTTATCATAATTTTAAAATTTTATTAAATTACTCAACTGTTAATATTATACTTTTGGACAAATTATTCATAAGGCAACTAAATATTATATTTTTAGAGAAGTTGTTCGTCATTATTATTTAGTAGAAATGTTGATGTGATTATGAATAACTGTTGAGAGCACTAAAGCACGAATCTTGTGAATGGAATGCCCACACTTAACTAATGAGCTAACCTAAACATTTGTTTCATTTTGATTACTTTATTTTTTTGGGTAATCTATGTCAAATACCACTTATTTTTATGCTCGGGGTCGAAAATACCACTGACGTTTTAATTTTGTCAATTTTAACACGGACGTTTATGTTTCACTTTAATTTTGCCACTCTGCCGTTAATCCGTTAACGGCACGATGACATGACATGGATGGGTCGTGACGGTGATGACATGGACGGCTTTTTTAAAGTTATTTAGTCCACATAGCATCTGTATTACCTGAGAAAAGTTGGAGATTCGCCACCACAAAACTTCGATTTCTTCACCACCACAAAACTCTCCCTCACTCTATTGTCCACCGTGCACAGTATCATCCATTGCAAGAAGCTCGACAACCTCGCTGGCTATTCGCTCTTCGATGACGAAAATCTTATAGTGTACCTTTTTGTCTTCTTAATTTTCTTTGGTTTCTTCTTGCTTTGCCTCGTAGGCTTTGTTTCCAGTATAATTTTTAAGTTGGTGTTGAACATCTCTGAGTGGGAATCAGTGGAGAAGCTCCTCGAAGATGAAATAAGGGTTTTCATTTCTCTGTCGTTAATACCATAGTCTTCAAAACTTCCGCTGGTAAATAATCCACTCTCGACCGACGAGGTGCTCATCCGATTTTTCGACGTCGTTTTACTTTTTCTACATCGTCATTTTTTCTTTACCGTGTTGGGAGGCACTAGATGTGGAGTTAAATCGTCATTGTTTTCAAAGGTATTGTATAATTTACGACGGGGCCATTTGTTATCGTCGTAAACTTTCGCTATAGCGTGGCATATGTCTTCTTTTTCCTAGGGGAACTCCAATGTCGACGGCGGTGATGATTCAAGACGGCCACTCTAGTGGAAAGTACATAAGTAGCAACAGAGACCATCGATCTACCATGACTGAAGAGATTGACGGTGAAAACAGTATAACCCCAAGTGGAAAAACTGATGCAAATCTTTTGGATATTAAACATAATACTTAACCATTGAGCTACCTTATATTTCTTTGTTGGTTTTTCTATAAAAGGTTTTAATGATGCTTGAAAAAAACTGATGATATTGCACCGTATAAGATGTTGTGACTGAGATCTAGAACTTGTAAGAACCTAATATTGTCGATGTTGTCTAGGATATTGTTCCTCATCAAGAGCTCGACGAGAGATAATGGAAACGTTGATGGGACTTGGCTGGATACGTTGTTATTGCTAGAGTCGAGAAAGTAAAGCTTTCTGAGTGAACCCAGATCAGGAAACTCACCGGAAATGTAGTTTCGTTGGATTTCGAGTCGTTTCAAGCGTGTTAGGTTGTTAAAGCTTGAAGGAATTGGTCCATGGAGATGGTTGTGGTCAAGGTAGAGTTCTTTAAGGTGAGGGAGTAAGCCAAGAACGGCGAGTATTTCAACGATGACTGAGTTCCCTGAGAGACCTAGTCGACTCAAGCGTGTTAAATTGGAGAACGAGTCAGGAACTCGAAGCAAACCAGAGATGAGTGTATCACACCTGAGGCCGCAAGTAAAGTGGCCAGTAAAGATGTTGTCGTATGGGTCAATAGAGAAATCCCAGGAGCTCAATCAATATCTGGAGCAATAGAAGAAGGTCCACATTATTTTTCAGATCTTTGAGAACTTGTACATCTGTTGGGTGTGTTCTTGAATTTACTAAAAGCAACAACTTTGAGAATATGGTGATGAAAACAAGAGAATGTAGATGGAGATAAAGGATACTAGATATCGATGCCAGGGGTTAAACAATAATTTTATTTAGGGTTCAAGCATTATTAACTGGAGTTTTAAAATTTTAAAACTTTTATAGAAAACATAACAGAAAAAATATAATGTAGTTCAATAGTTAAGCATTCAGTTTAATTTTAAGGGTTTGGGGTTCAAATCCCTCTAGTTGCATAATATTTCAATAATTTTTTCAAGCAAAACGATGTCATTTTGTCTTTATTGAGCATCAAAATAGTTGTGTTGAAATGACGTCGTTTTGGTAAGGCATCCACATCATCACCGTCAGGGCCCGTCCATGCCATGTCATCGTGTCGTTAACGGATTAACGGCATAGTGGCAAAATTGAAGTGAAACATAAAAGTCCGTGCTAAAATTGGCAAAATTGAAACGTCAGTGGCATTTTCGATCCCGAGCATAAAGATGAGTGGTATTTGACATAGATTACCCTTTTTTTAAATAATAATATTTTGATCAATTATATTATATTTTAATTCTAATTAATTTAATGATTTATCATGTTAGTAAAAAAATTAATTTTAAATTTAATTCTTGGACTTTTAAAAGTTTTTTCACTCTCTTCAAAAAGAAAACCTAAATCCTCTTCATATTAAAAGAAAAACCTCTAATTCTAATCCTCATTCTGGTTGCTACATACATCATCGTCACCCATAGATTGTCAAGACCATTACAGGCTTACAGCGGGCTAACCTCCAAATCTAGGTTAGATGACAATGAATATGTTGGGAAGGGAAAATAAGGAGAGGCAAAATATAAAAGAGTTGAAGGGGGTGTGATTTCGTTAACCTCTATGAGTAGAGGTTTGTTGGTTTTTATACTATTTGGGAAAATGGTGGTGTACGACATGGTGAAATAGAGGGTGTCAAAGGCTTTTCCAACATCAGTTTTTGAAAAAAATGCAAAGCATGGTGTGGTGAAATATAGGGTGTTGAGGCGGTTTTTTTTGCAACAGTTTGTGAAATATAGGATCTATGTTATTTTTATGGAATACACGTGTCTATTTTGAAATTCAAAATTTCTTTCTTAATATTTGATTTTTTTATCAATTATTTATTTTATTGATTGTATTAACCTTAAAATTTTATTTATGCTTGTGTATAAATATTAATATGTTATTAATATACGTGTAATCTTAAAAATACTTATGAATCTATCATTACACATAGCATGGAGAAGTAGACGGTGTGACTGTTGATGGGTTTTCAGCAGCAATTTGCACACTCGCAAGTGAATGAGAAAGACAATGTTGATGCGTTTGGTAGGTTGACGGCTGGAGCCTTGGTTACCCAGATAACTCCAAATCTTCTTGGAGTTCCATTTCCTTGAATATATACTATTAGAGAATTAATTATAATAGTTTTTTTATATTTTAAATTTTGTAATTAATTATAATATCATTATAATTAGTTGTAATCTCCCAACTCTAAGCTAGTTTTCTATTTTTGTGCTTTGGGTAACTTTACGGCAATGCCCAATCTTGTGTATATATATTCACTCTTAATCAATGGAAATGTCAAGCCATTGTTTCTCAATATTCTTCTCTCTATTTCAACATGGTATCAAGAGTTTAATCTTTCTGGGCATATTTTCCTCTTCTTCTTTTTTCAGAAACACGACGATTCTTCATATATATATATATAACTACGCCACCAGTCCCTTCAATGGTTTCCGATATGACTTCTTCTTCGACCAATGATCCTATCACTATCCAAAATTCTCAAGATCCTTTCCTTACAATCAATCTCTCCAATATCACCAAATTGTCATCCACCAATTATCTCATATGGAGCCTTCATATCCAATCTCTTCTTGAAGGTTATGATCTTCATCACTTTATTGATGGCACTCAAACTCCACCACCACTGATAACTCCGTAAAAAGACTTAAATTCTAGTCTTTTCACTTAATTTATTGCTCATCTAAACAAAGTATGCACTGTATTTTTAGTTGCATTTAGTTACATATAGGTTGTGGTGGATAAGTTTTACCTAGGCAAGATTTATTTGGCTTAACTGATGCTGCTGAGGAAAAGGGGTTGTTTAAGTTGTATTTGTGCAGAAATTCTGCAGAGGAAGAACATTTCAGTCGTGATAATGAAAAGTTGCAATGGTCAATGGAGTAGATGAGAACGTAAGGAGTAGATTTATCTCGCCGAGGCAACATTTATCTGAAGAAGTCTGAAGCAAATGTGGCAAAACCGCCTATATCACATGCCAGTTGGATGATCTGCTTCACGTGCAAGCAAGCCTTAAATATCCTAACAACCGCTAGCCGCCTTTCCTTTTTAAGTTTGGGAAATTAATAACGGCTAATTAAGGAAACCCTAAAAGCATGTAAAGCCCTAAGAGATTCTCCTTATAATTACCAATCTTAGCCGTAAAAAGGGAGGAGGCAAGGAAGAAGAAAGAAAAGCTTTACCTTAGGCGTGAGCAAGCAACTGCAGTGATTTCCCTTCGTCTACTCCCCAGTCTTCCTTGGTGTCCTCCATAGCCAGACGATAGTAGAGCGGTGATCAGGCCTCGAGAGAGGGTGATCACCAAGGCAGGCGTGGTGTTGATCAGGATTGTCATGACAAAGCCCCGGTTTTGGGAGTCGTTCTTCCTTTGTTCTTAAACTCTTATTTTATTTGGGGTTGTATTAAACAGTTTAATTTTGGATAATCTTTAATAACACCATGAATGCTTTACTTGGTGTTAAACTTTGTTTTGCCTGAATAATATTTTATGTTTATGAATGATGAATTATGTTTGCTTATGACTGTTTTGCTCATAGTTTAAATATTTTGCCTTAACACTGTAAGAGCATCGAGAGATCGCCTGGGGTTTCGGTAAAACATGTCTGGACACTGTAAGAGCATCGAGAGATAGCCTTTTGTCTAGAAAGTGATTCTTTAATTTGAGAGAATTAAGAGAGATCAACGTGAGCAAGGGAATGAATCTTGAATGGTAAAGTTCTAACTTGTCTACCTTTGAGATAAAGAGTGAGTTTCAAACGGCTAAAAGGGATAAAGGCTAGAGTAGGTTAAGACAACGTCTATAGTTAACGCCGAGAAGTATTGCCATAGCAACCGTCTAAGAATACCTAGTAATCCTATCGGGCAGTCTAGTGAGTCATAATAATTCATTCTGGGCTTAAAATAATTGTTGCCGAGACAATGGTTTAGCATCAGTGCTCTGTGACACGTCTGAATATGTGAGGTTGTTTGCATTATATTTAATCCAATATTTGTTTTGTTTTGTTTTATATGTCTGCATATTTTATTTGTCTCGAACAACACTTGTCTGAAATCATTGAATCTTTATTATTAGCTCCTTAATATTAGTTCTTAGTTTTAATACCTAGTAGGATTAATTTGTGGCATAAGTTCTACTTGTGGTGAAAAGATATTTCTAATCCAATCCCTGTGGAGACGATACTCACTCACTACTATATTACTTGCATCGATTGTGTATACTTGCATATGTTAGCTTGCTTTAGCATATACATTCACAAGCGATCAAGTTTCTGGCGCCGTTGCCGGGGATTGGCAACTGATGAAATTTCCAGCCATAACAAGTTCTTTGTGTCACTTTATAATTATTTAGTCTAACGTAGTTTATTATTTTCTTTTATAGGTTTTTATTATTGCATGACCTTGAGATCTGCTGGTAAGCCTTTGGAACCATTTGACCCCGAAGTGTAGCAATCATTCAGATAAAGGTTGCGTGCCTAAAGAACCAGAGAATAATTGAATCAAATGCAAAACGACATGGGAGATTTAGGAGATCAAGTTGCAAGACCAAGAGCGATATGAGATCACTTGAACCCAATTCTCGATGACCTCAATCCTAACATAATGGCACCTGAGATACAAGTCACTCATTTTGAACTCAAACCGGTGATGTTTAATATGCTAAACTCTATCGACCAATTTGGTGGTACACCCAATGAAGACACTAGGCAGCATGTGCGTGCTTTCCTTGAAGTATGTGATTTATTTAAACAACAAAGAGTACATGAAGATGTGCTCAAACTGAAGCTTTTTCCTTACTCCTTACGTGATAGAGCAAGAGCTTGGCTCAACGGAGTTCCTTCTGGATCAATGGAGTCATGGGCAGATTTATGCAAGAGTTTCCTAATCCGATATAATCCGCCCAATATGAATACACAGCTTCGGAACGACATTGCGAGTTTTTGCCAAAGCGATGATGAATCAATGTACGAATGTTGGGATAGGTATAAAAGTTTACTTCACATATATGTTAATCATGGATTTCATGATTGGACGCAAGTAGTGATGTTATACAATGGAGCAAGTGGTGATGTTTTAAAATGGAGTCAACGCACCAACTCGAATGATGTTAGATGCCTCAGCAAATAGCACCCTACTAGACAAATCACCCGAAGAAGCTTTTGACATCCTCAACATGATAGCGAATAATGACTATCAATTTCCAAGTGCAAGATTGAGAACCGGCAGAAAAACCTCTAGAGCATATGAATTAGAAAGCAAAGATTCGGTAGCAGCCCAATTTTCTGCCATAACCAATATGTTGAAAAATTTGCAACGTCCTAATAAGGTAAGAGAAGTCAAGGCGACCAATAATGTGTGCTTATTCTGTCAAGGCAACCATCATGAGAGTGAATGTCCTAAAAACCATGAGTCAACTAATTTTGTGGGCAACTACAATCGGAACAACAATAATCCTATTCGAACATATACAACCCTAGTTGAAGACATCACCCAAATTTTTCGTAGAATAATCAAGGGAACAGCAACAATCAAGCCACAAATTACAGGCCACAGTAAAATAATTCTGACCATTAGCATATTCAGAATCAATATCAGAAGCCCTGACAAAACAACAAAGGTATAGCTTCTTCCTCTAACACTCATTCCAATACTAACTCCTTGGAATTATGCTTGCAGGAATTAATGGCCTCGACAAAAGATTTCATGGCGTCTACAAAAACCTTGATGCACGAACATTATGCAACAATCAAAAATCAAGGAAATTTGTTATAAAGCCATGCAACACTTTTGCAAAGCCATAGTTTATCTCTCAGAGCATTAGAGAATCAAGTGGGATAGATTGTCATGGCATTACATTCTCGCCCACACGAAAATCTCCCTAGTGATACTGAAGTCACTAAGCATCATGGGAAGAAGCAATGCAATGTACTTACGCTAAGGAGTGGAAAACAAGTTGATCAAGATGGCAAGTTTGGGGGAGAATAGCTGAAAAATTCTCGCCAAGGAGTAACACAACCGGAGGAGGAATCTAAGAATGCTGAACAAGAGAAAGCACATGAAGAGAAGGAAAGAAGTGAAGGCTCAGAAAAGCATCAACCGGATAACAAAAAACTCATGGTCAAAGCCAGCGATTTCCTTGCACCATCAGTAGTAGATGTGAGACCTCCACCACCGTTCCATCAACGGTTGAAGAAACATGATGATAACATCCAATTCAAGAAATTCATTGATGTTTTAGACAAGTTCTGTATCAATGTGCCCCTACTCGAACCCATCGAGCAAATGTCTTCCTATGCCAAGTATATGAAGGAAATTGTTACAAAGAAAAGGAAGGTAGAACGTGTCGCCACGACAACAAAATTCTGCTCGACAGTGAGCAAACTCCCACCAAAGCAAAAAGACCCTAGCAGCTTTGTAATACCATGATCCATTGGTAATGACTTCATAGGATGAGCTCTATTGACTTGGGATCAAGTGTAAACTTGATACCAAAATCGATATTCATGAAACTATACGGGTATCACGCCCATCCCACCTCGGTCATCCTACAATTAGCTGATCGGTCTTATACGCGACACGAGGGCAGAATTGAATACGTCATAGTAAAGGTAGATAAATTCTTATTTCCAATAGATTTTCTCATTCTGGATTGCAAAGCTGATGAAAATGCACCAATCATTCTGGGACGCCATTCTTACCCACAGGTAGAATATTAATAGACTGTGAAAAGGGAGAATTCACCATGAGAGTTGGCGAGCAAAGTGTCATGATCAATGTATTCAAATCTATGAAATATACAGACGATCTAGAGGAATACATATGCATTAATAAGATTGAAGAAAAGGCAATCCTAGGACGAGGTGAATCCCTAAGGCTCGATGAGTACAGTAATTTGTACCATGAACCTACAACTAAAATACATGAAGCATAAAACTTTGGCCATGAAGAAATATTTACAGAAGACGGTTCTGACAATTATGGCCACGACAACGAAAATCTGCACACTGATCACCCTGAAAGTGATACCAGGGCAAGATGCAAAGGAAAAACAAATGACCAATTGAGATTTCTTCATAGGTCAGGTATGAAATTTGAACCTTTAGATTATGATGAAGTCAAATCTCAAGAGTCATCTTCATAACATGCACTAAAATTGGAGCTTAAGACTTACCATCACATTTGAAATATGCTTATCTAGGAGTTAATGAAACTTTACCAGTGATAACCTCTTCCAACCTAACCTCCGGACAGGAGAAGAGTTTGTTGAATGTTTTGTCATAGCACAGAAAAGCTATAGGATGGACGATGGAAGACTTGAAAGGAATCAGTCCAACCATATGCATTCACAAAATAAATCTTGAAGATAGCCACAATACCTCGGTAGAACCCTAAAAATAGCTCAACCCGATCATGAAGAAGGTTGTCATAAAGGAAATAATAAAATGGCTGGATCCGGGAGTGATTTATCCTTTATCTGATAGTTCATGGGTTATCCCAATCCAATGTGTGCCAAAGAAAGGTGGTGTAACCGTGATTAAAAGCGAGCATGATGAGTTACTCACCACGAGAATAGTCACGGGCTGGCGCATATGCATGGATTATAGGAAGCTCAACAAAGCCACAAAGAAGGATCATTTTCACCCCCTTTCATCGATCAAATGTTGGATAGATTAGCGGGAAAGGTATTTTATTGTTTCCTTGATGGATACTCGGGGTATAACCAAATTGCCATAGCACCCGAAGACCAAGAGAAAACAACGTTCACATGCCCGTATGGTACCTATGCATTTAGGCGAATGCCATTTGGACTGTGTAATGCTACATTCCAACGATGCATGATGGTAATCTTTTCAGATATGGTGGAAGAGTGCATGGAAATATTTATGAATGACTTCTCTATTTCGGGTGATGCTTTGACTGATGATTTGATAATTTATCCAAGGTGTTGAAACGTTGTGAAGAAGGCAACCTAGTACTGAATTAGAAAAATGCCATTTTATGGTAACTGAAGGAATAATGTTGGGACACAAAATTTCATGCCATGGCATCGAAGTTGACAAAGCCAAGGTGGATGCAATTGCAAATCTTCCCCCACCTACTAATGTGCAAGGTGTACGCAGTTTCTTTGGACATGCAGGATTCTATAGGTGGTTCATAAAAGACTTTTCTCAAATCTTTAAACCCTTATATATTTTGCTTCAACAAAATCATCCATTTGAGTTTACTAATGATTATTTGAATGCCTTCACAGATTTGAAGAAAAAGCTTTCAGCAGCGCCAATAGTTATCCCACCAGACTTGAACGAACCATTTGAGCTTATGTGCGACGCTAGTGACTATGCAGTCGGAGCAGTGCTAGGGCAACAAAAAAGTAAAACTTTTCATGTTATCTACTATGCAAGTCGAACATGTAATGATGCTCAATTGAACTATACCACCACTGAAAAGGAACTCTTAGCAGTAGTATTTGCATTCGATAAGCTTAGGCTATATCTAATAGGAACTAAGGCAATTGTGCACACAGATCACTCAGCTATTAAATATCCGATTAATAAAAAAGATGTAAAGCCTAGACTAATTCGGTGGATATTATTACTGCAAGAATTTGATTTAGAGATCAAGGATAGAAAATGTTTAGAAAATCAAGTGGAGGACCATTTGTCTAGGCTAGATAACAAACCCGATTGTCCTAATATCACTGATATTAAAGAGGAATTTCCTGATGAGAAAATATTATTTGTTACGGTTGTACTGTGGTATGCTGACATCATTAATTTTCTTGTTAGTGGTATTGTTCCTATTGATTTATCTAGCCAGGGAAAACAAAAATTTCGACATGATGTGGGACATTACTGTTGGGACGAACCATTTCTATTCAAGCAGTGCAGAGACCAAATAATTCGAAGGTGCATTCTAGAAGAAGAACAACAAGATATCCTATTCCAATGCCACTCATCACAATATGGAGGGCATTTTGGTGGGATAAGAACAGTAGAAAAAGTGCTTCAATCGGGATTTTATTGGCCAACCCTGTTCAAAGACGTACATGAATTCTACAAGTCATGTGATAGATGTCAACGTACAGGAAACATCTTGAAACAGTATGAGATGCCATGGCAAAACATTCTGGAGATCGAACTTTTCGACGTATGGGGCATAGATTTCATGAGACATTTTCCAACATCATTTGGAGATATGTATATTCTCTTGGCAGTCGATTACGTATCAAAATGGGTTGAAGCCATTGCAACACCTACGAATGATTCCAAGACGGTGTTGAAGTTTTTGTACAAAAATATATTCACTTGCTTTGGAACACCACGAGCTCTCATTAGCGATGAAGGGACACATTTTGATAATAAATTGATTGTCAAGGCACTGAAAAGATATGGAGTACGACATAGAATTGCTATGGCGTATCACCCTCAGACGAATGGACAAGCCAAAGTATCTAATAGAGAAATCAAGCAGATCCTTGAAAAAGTGGTCAACCCAAGTCGAAAAGATTGGTCACCGGAGCTAGATGAAGCACTATGGGTTTATCGCACATCATTTAAGACATCGCTGGGAATGTCCCCTTTCAAGCTAGTCTATGGAAAGGAATGTCATCTACCAGTTGAACTCAAACACAAAGCTTATTGGGACATCAAAAAGATAAACATGGATGCTCAGCTTGCTGGAGAAAGAAGACTATTGGAACTAAATGAGATGGATGAATTTAGAGCACGTGCATATGAGAATGCCCACCTTTACAAAGAGAAAACAAAACGATGGCATGACAAAAAAATATTGCCGAGGTAATTTTATTCTGGACAACAAGTACTGCTCTACAATTCACGCCTTAAGTTATTCCCAAGTAAGCTAAAATCACGATGGTCAGGACCATTCATCATACACCAAGTCCATGACAATGGAGAAATTGAAATTCAGAACCAAAAAGATGGTTCCATCTTCAAAGTGAATGAGCACAGACTCAAGGAGTACAAAGGAGCCCCAGTCATGCGCGACAAGCCAGCATCGTTGGCACATGATGCCCAAGAGTTTGCTTTTCTTAATTGAGCAAATATTAGTTTCATATGCAACAAAAATCTGAATTCTATACATAAATAAGTTAAGTCATTTTATGCTTTAATCCGTTTTATTTAATTATTTTCTTCTTTCATATTGTAAACGAGCAAGGAACACATGGCAGCATGGGGAGTTGAAGCATGCATGAAGAAAAAAAAAGCCTTAGGGTACGTGATTTGGCGGTAGAATAAAGAGGGAAAGAAATTCTTTCTTCCTCTTTATGCCTTATCATATATTCTCATTTAATGAGAAATCTTTTCCCCACAGTATAAAGACCAAAATACCCCAAAACCACCCATCACTTTTCAAGAAAAACTACCCATTATTCTTCTTCTTCATCGTGTTTCCTTCTTTCTTTATAAACCAGAAAATTTCTTTTCTTTCTCTCAAAATACCTCCCCATCGCCACCACTAAAATCAGCCAAGAAAAATGGTGAGATCGAGTCCGGCCCCAGTCCCCAGACAGAGTTTCGAACGTTTCTAAATAGTCGAAGCAGAGGTACACTTCAAACCCATTCATCATCACCAAGTCTATTTGGAAGATGGATTCGTTTTTCCAACCGAGAGAGAAGAGTAATTTGGCCCTGAGATGATGGACATCATAAAGAAGCATAATTGGTAGAAGTTTGCTCGTAATCCTAATGTCGTAGCACCAACAATGGTGAAAGAGTTCTATGCTCACCTAGCGGACAACTCCAACCATACGTATATGTTCGAGGAAAACTCATTCTCTTTTACCCTTCTGTACTTAACAAATACTTTAAGTTGGGGAAAGTGGATGACCAACACAAGAGATATATGGCTGAGGCAGACCAAGAAACGTACAGTGGAGTTCTACAGGAGTTATGTTTTGGGTGGGCCAAGTTCGAA
Source organism: Hibiscus syriacus (assembly GCF_006381635.1). Lineage (NCBI taxonomy): Eukaryota > Viridiplantae > Streptophyta > Magnoliopsida > Malvales > Malvaceae > Hibiscus > Hibiscus syriacus. Next base: position 3,342,115 of record NW_024063524.1, read on the forward strand.
GGGAATTCCCCCACAAGAAAGTAAGTAGATCGTCGAGCCCTCAAACCACACGTGAAACTGTGGAACCATTTTCTTAAAGGCAAGCTGATGCCAACGTCCCATAACACCACTGTTCTCGTCAAGCGGCTGATGCTGTTGCACTCGATCATATACGGTAGGATGATCGATGTGGGTGAAATCATCTTTGAGCAGATCCATGATTGCGCCAAGAAGAATCGTGGTAACTTACTGTTCCCAAACCTTATAACTGCGCTGTGCAGAAAGAAAAAGGTTCCTGAGGAACCATTCGAAGACTTCATCAAACCCAAAGAGGATATTACAAAGAAAAAGGTCCCCGAGTTGATGACTTTCAATGATGACAACCCAAATGAGGGTCTGGAGCGAGGAGAAAAACTGGTTGTTGCGGCTAGAATGGCCACTATGGTCACTCACACGCGTGATACGCGTGAAAATATCGAGCGCCTGGAGGACCACATGAAAATTTACTTTGAATACGCCAAGGCAAGGGACATGCAACTCAACTCCTTCATCAAGGAGTTGCTCCCAACTACAATGATCAGACTGCCAACCTTCCCCAGTGTCATCCTCAACTACAATGCGGGTGACAGCACATTCTATGCCTCGACATCTTATGTCCCTCCAGACGTTCCACCAGAGGTACCCACCGATGTGCCACAATTGGCAACCCATGTCTCACCCGTACCAGAAGAAAGCCACGGTGACACCGAGGAGTTCTTCATCCTTCTCCACCACCGAAAGCAGTAGTGATACTCCACCCCTCTTCTTCACTGATAAAGATTTCACGCCAGCACCGAAGCAGCCTGAGCAGGATCCTATTCTATCCCAGTTCAATCAACATCACCAGCCCCAACAACAGCTCCTAGTCCACCACTAATTCTAGCACAACCGACTCCCGCGACCGAGCAGTCTACTCCAACCCGAGCTTCGACCAGCAAGAAGCGATACAAGAGAACGGCAGGGTCTATACTTCAACCATCTCCTTCCCAGCCAGAAGCAGTAGACTCGGGATCCGAGAGACCTTCCCCTTTCAAACGACGCCGCACAAGGGCATCCAGCCAAGCCATACCACCACAATAAGTTTTTGTACTTTTCATTTTATTTTTGCATTTGCATATAACAACATTTAGTGTAGTTTTCATGCATTGAGGATAATACATCCCTCAAGTTTGGGGGAGGTGTTATCCATTCTGCCATACTTTGTTAAATAGTAATTGATGTTAATTGGTTGAAAATTTTGGTTGTCATGGCATAAGCAGGTTAGGATTATTATTAGGAATGAATTAGGGATACCCAATGATGAATGCAAAATTTTATTGCCTAGGCCAGAATTATTATAATGACTGTCTGAAGAAAAGAACCAACCCTAGGCTTGATCCTTTGAAACTTATAAACATGATTGTAGGCTGTCTTTGCTCTAGGTAATCTGTAAAAGTTTTAGGAAAGAACTTTCTAATTACCGAGACTTTAAAAATATTCTAAGGGTAAGGTAAAGACTCTCTAGTGTTTAAAAACTTGAAAACTCGAAAAATACAAAGGGACACTCCTCTGTGCAAAGGTATGAATAATAAAAACTCCAAAAGAAATTAAGAGTAGCCAAGGCATATGAGGGAATGAAAGTAGTCACAGGATGACTCTGCTTGACTAGCTTGGGGGTGGAAGGTATGCTCCCTTTCACCTAGAGTGTGGAACGGTAGTTGTGATGAGTTGACTCCCCTTTATAAAAAAATGTGAATAAAGAGAATAAAAGTTGATAAATAACTAGGAGTATAAACTAAGCCTAATGAATAATTTATTGTCTTGACAACCTAGGAGTGCTTACTTTAAGTTTTCTAATTACCTCTATGCATAGACTGGTTACAATCACGCACACACAATTTCAAAAGATCTTGACTACGGAAGGGACTTGACTAGTATGACTATCGAACATGTTGAGGCCACATATTATTGCTGAGGGCTGAAATCTCAAACCTTATGATGTTCTTGATACTGCTTTGACGTGATAATTTTGATTTTCTTCTAGGTATTATCCATTGCTTGATGATAAGTAATAGCTTAAGTTTGGGGGTATGATAACTCCGTAAAAAGACTTAAATTCTAGTCTTTTCACTTAAGTTATTGCTCATCTAAACAAAGTATGCACTGCATTTTTAGTTACATTTAGTTACATATAGGTTGTGGTGGATAAGTTTTGCCTAGGCAAGATTTATTTAGCTTAACTGATGCTGCTGAGGAGAAGGGGTTGTTTGAATTGTGTTTGTGCATGAATTCTACAGAGGAAGAACATTTCAATTGTGACAATGAAAAGTTGCAACGACCAATGGAGCAGATGAGAACATGAGGAGCAAATTTATCTCGCCGAGGCAAATGTGGCAAAACCACCTATGTCACATGTCAGCTGGATGACCTACTTCACGTGCAATCAAGCCTTGAATATCCTGATAACCGCCAGCTGCCTTTCCTTTTTAAGTTTGGGAAATTAATAACAGCTAATTAAGGAAACTCCAAAAGCATGCAAAGCCCTAGGAGATTCTCCTTATAATTACCAGCCGTAGCCGCAAAAAGAGGAGGCAAGGATATAAAAAGAAGAGCTTTACCTTAGGCATGAGCAAGCAACTGCAGTGTTTTCCCTACGTCTACCCCCAGTCTTCCTTGGTGTCCTCCATATCCAGACGATAACAGAGCGGTGATCAGGCCTCGAGAGAGGGTGATCACCATAGCAGGTGTGGTACTGATCAGGATTGTTGCGACAGAGCCCCGGTTTTGGGAGTCATTATTCCTTTGTTCTTAAACTCTTATTTTATTTGGGGTTATATTAAACGGTTTAATCTTGGATGATCTTTGATAACACCATTAATGCTTTACTTGGTGTTAAACTTTGTTTTGTCTGAACAATATTTTATGTTTATGAATGATGAATTATGTTTGCTTATGACTGTTTTGCTCACAGTTTAAATATTTTGCCTTAACACTGTAAGAGCATCAAGAGATCGTCTGTGGTTTCGGTAAAACATGTCTGGACACTGTAAGAGCATCGAGAGATAGCCTTTTGTCTAGAAAGTGATTCTTGAATTCGAGAGAATTAAGAGAGATAAACGTGAGCAAGAAAATGAATCTGGGATGGTGAAGTTCTAACTTGTCTACCTTAGAAATAAGGAGTGAGTTTCAAATGACTAAAAGGGATAAAGGCTAGAGTAGGTTAAAACAACGTCTATAGTTACGAGAGGTATTGCCATAACAACCATCTAAGAATACCTAGTAATCCTTTCGGGCAGTTTAGTGAGTCATAATAATTCATTCTGGTCTTAAAATAATTGTTACCTAGACAATGGTTTTAGCATCAGTGCTCTGTGAAACGTATGAATATGTGAGGTTGTTTGTATTATATTTAATCCAATATTTGTTTTGTTTTGTTTATCTGTCTGCATATTTTCTTTGTCTTGAACAACACTTGTCTGAAATCATTGAATCTTTATTCTTAGCTCCTTAATATTAGTTCTTAGCTTTAATACCTAATAGGATTAATTTGTGGCATAAGTTCTACTTGTGGTGAAAAGATATTTATAATCCAATCCCTGTAGAGACGATACTCACTCACTACTATATTACTTGCATCGATTGTGTATACTTGCACAGATTAGCTTGCCTTAGTACATACATTCACAAGCGATCAACCACTCACTGTCACCGTTAATGGTGTTGCATCTCCAAATCTGGCGTACACAACCTAGAAGCGTCATGATCGTCTTCTTTTTAGTGCTCTCCTTGGTGCCATCTCCGTTTCACTGCAACTGCTTATTGCCCGCATCACCACTTTCCTTGATCCATGGAAAATAGCTAATACCTACGTACAACCATCTCATGGTCATATTAAACAATTGAAGGAACAATTAAAGCGGTGTAACAAGGGCTCAAAATCATTTAGTGAAAATACGCAGGCGATAAAGACTCGTGCCGATGAACTTGCTCTTCTAGGGAATCCAATTGATGATAAGGACCTTATTGATCGACTTCTAGAAGGACTAAGTGATAAGTATAAATCTATTATTGATGCCATTAATGCCCGTGACACATCAATTTCTTTTGATGAACTTCATGAGAAATTTCTCAACAAAGAAGCATCTCTTCAGGCTACTCAACCACCTTCTCTATCACTAGCAGCCACAGAAAATCCCACGGCCTTTCGGAATAGTCCAAATTGGCGTCCACTAGTCACCAATCTACAACAACCAGACCCTACCACTATGTTTTCTCCTCATGATCAATGCCAACCCAAACCTTATATGGGTCGTTGTCAAGCATGCGACACTCAGTGACACACTGCCCAATGATGCTCGATGTTTCACTTATCACTAATCAACAATCACCAACATCTCATCCTCAAGGCTCTTAGGGATATCGCCACTTCACACCCTGATAACCACGAGTCAATCATGCTATTCTGGGCAACAACACTATACCTACTTGGCTGCTGGATAATGGAGCATCTTACCACGTTACATCTAACTTGAGTAATCTATCTCTTCATAGCTCGTACCAAGGATCTGATGATGTCATAATCGGCGATGAATTGACCCTTCACTAACCCATACTAGTTCTACCACCATACCTACTTCCTTTCGCACATTTACTTTACAAAATTTCCTTTGTGTCCCTTCCATTAAAAAGAACTTAATTTTGATTTATCAATTTTGCACTCATAACAATGTTTCTATTGAATTCTCACCCTCTGCTTTTCAGGTGAAGGATCTAAACATGGGGGAAATCCTTTTGATGGGGATGACATATATGGGTGGCTGACTATATCCCCTTTAGTTTCCTCTCCACCATTGCTTGCATTTTCCAATGTCAAGACCACTTCATCAGAGTGACACTCTAGACTAGGTCATCCATCATTTACTATTATGAAAAATATTGTTTCTAAATTTCCTTTACCATTGTCTAGTCTGTTATCCTACTTCATACATTGTAATGCCTATTCATGCAATAAAAGTCATACAATTTCATTTTCTTATTCTACCTTAACCTATCCCACCCGCTTGAACTTATCTTTTCTGATGTTTGGACCTCTCTTGTTTATTCTGTTGATGGTTTTCAATACTATGTTATTTTTGTTGATCATTATTCACGATATATTTGGTATTATCCCCTTAAATGGAAATCTCATGTGTATGATGTCTTTGTACATTTTAATGCATTAGTCGAAAACCAATTTAAACACTGAATTGTTACATTCTATTCAGATAATGGTGGTGAATATCAAGCCCTTGATCGTTTCCTCTCCACCAATGGTATATCCTATCTTACTACATCACCTCATACACCATAACATAATGGTTTTTCTGAATGGTGTCATCGCCATATTGTTGAAATTGGTCTATATCTCCTTACTCATGCATCAATGCCTTTAACTTATTGGACTTATGTCTTTGTCACTGCTGTATATCTTATCAACCGTATACACACACCCACACTACATCTCTCATCTCCTTTTGAGAAACTCTTTGAGTCTCAACCCAACTACACTAAACTTCGTGTGTTTGGTTGCTTATGTTATACGTGGCTTCGTCCTTATTCTCAACATAAACTTGACTCTCGTTCCACTCCTTATGTTTTCTTGGCTACTCTTCAACACAAAGTGCCTATATATGTCTCGCTCTATCTACTTTTAAAACATACATTTCTCTTCATGTTAAATTTTTTGAAAACTCCTTTCCCTTTAGCACTCACCAATTCCATCTAGCTCGTCCCACCCAAAGATCATTTCCAAACGGCTTTCCCCGGTCCAAATTTTACCAATTTCAAGTGGCTCACTCAATACGCCTCCACAAAGGGATTCCTCATGTCAACATCCGTCACAAAATACCCAAACAGTCCACTTCCCTCCTCACCAGTAGACCGTTAATCCCTATCCATAGACCTCCCTTTACTCGAACACAGCTCGGTTAATCACCAAGAAACCATGGTCGACCATTTACCACTAGAACCACACAATTATGAGACCTATTCTGTTTCAATCATAGCGCAACCCACCCATCAAAATACCCATCCCATGACCACTAGATTGAAACACAACATCCACAAACCCCTAACCAAGATAAATCTCACTACTATCATTTCTCAACCATTAAATATTGAGCCTCATACTGTTTCTTAAGACCTAAAAGATCCCAAATGGAGATAAGATATGAATGATGTATTTGATGTTCTTGTTCGGAATGAAACTTGGGAACTTGTTCCATCTACTTCTCTGTAGAATCTTGTTGGATGTAAGTGGGTTTGTCGTATTAAACGACTTTCTAATGGTTCTATTAAAAGGTACAAAGCTAGATTAGTTTCCAAATGCTTTCATCAGCGACCTGGAGTGGATTATCATGACACTTTTAGTTCGGTTATCAAGCCGACAATAAAATGGCTTGTGCTAAGCCTGACAGTCAGTAAATGTTGGTAATTGTGACAATTAGATGTTAATAATGCCTTTCTTCAGGGCCATCTTTCTGAATATTCTATATGGCCCAGCCTCCAGAATTTGTTGATAAAGACAATCCAACACATGTATGCAAACTAAAGAAGACTATATATGGACTCAAGCAGACCCACGGGCTTGGTACCTTAAACTTCGCCAATTCCTCATTGAGTATGGGTTCACAAACTCTCATGCAGACACTTCTCTATTTATTCTTCACTCAGGTCTACTATATATCTACTTGTTTATGTGGATGACATTATTATCACAGGCACCAACACTAATATTATTCAGTGCTACATGGACCTCATGGCACAAAGATTTTCAATTAAGGATCTTGACACCTTGTCTTATTTTCTTGGCATTGAGGTTCTAACCACTCCATCTGGTCTGCTGCTTACTCAAAGGCGCTACATCACTGATCTTCTTGCCCGGACAAAAATGATTGGTACAAAACCTATTGATACACCACTTGTTACAGATGGAAATCTCACACTTCATTCAGGTACAACTCTATCTGACTGCACAAAATATAGAACAATTGTTGGCAGTCTATAGTATCTTTGCCTCACTCGCCCAGACATAACATATGATGTTAACAAGATTTCTTAATTCATGCATCACCCGACGTTTGAACATTGGAATGTTGCAAAACGACTGCTTCGATATCTATATGGCACATTAACTCATGGATTATTCCTTCACAAGGCCAATCCACTTTCCCTTCATGCTTTTTCAGATGCTGATTGGGCTGGAAACAAAGATGACTATAACTCAACGAGTGCATATATTGTTTATCTTGGTCGTCATCCTATTTTTTGGTCATCCAAGAAACATCGTACAATTTCTCGATCCTCCACGGAAGCTGAGTATCGATCAGTTACCACTACTACTTCTGAATTCAATTGGATTTGTTCCCTTCTCACAGAACTTGGCATCACTCTTCCTACACCGCCTGTTATATACTGTGACAATGTTGGTGCCACCTATCTCTGTTCTAATCCAGTCTTTCATGCATGAAACATGTGGCACTTGACTATCACTTTATTCGGGGTCAAGTTCAATTAGGTGTTCTTCGTGTTACTCATGTTTCCTCAGCAGATCAACTTGCCGACGCTCTTACCAAACCGATTCCACGAAGCCGCTTCCAAGATTTAAGGGTCAAGATTGGTGTCTCTCCGGAGATCCATCTTGAGGGGGCATATTAGAGAATTAATTATAACATATTTTCTTTATATTTTAAATTATTGTAATTAATTATAATATCCTTGTAATTAGTTGTAATCCCCCAAGTCTAGGCTAGTTTCTTATTTATGTGTTTTAGGTAACTTCAGAGCAATGCCCAATCTTGTGTATATATATTCACTCTTAATCAATAGAAATGTCAAGCCATTGTTTCTCAATATTCTTCTCTCTATTTCAACATATACGACTGAAGGCGGTAACAATGACAAAATGGGTGAGAGTTAGGGTTGTAGAATTATAATTTTTTGAAAGAGTAAAAGGAATTTAGGTTTTAATAGAGATGGTGAAAAAATAGATATTTTTTTATAATTTAGGGATCAAATTTAAAATTAATTATTTTTAATTTTTTAAGTTATTAAATTAATATGAGTTAATATTTTAATAACAAAAATAAGAGATCGATAATATAAGTGATCAAATTATTATTTTTTTAAAATTGATAATTAAAATAAGATTTAGTAAAAACAAAAGGAACCATATGTATAATTTAACCTTAATTAAAATATTTTTTGTACTACTACCACTTTTATTTTCCAAAGATAATAATATAGTCTATAAGCCATTGCATGACACTATCTCAAAAACAAAGAGATAGCGTGACGTAACGTGGGGACCCACTTGGAAGACAACTTATTATTGCATGTGATCTGTTGATAGGCACTAATTATGACGGGGAACCATTAATCTATTATTTATATAGAAACTTATATATTATATATTTTTCTTTTTTATCTTCTTTTGTTGGCTGTAAATGGACACAGCTGGATGTGCAGTGTGGTGGGGTCAAATTGGGGAAAGTGACAAACAAATAGGAGGTGGCCACATGAGCAGAAATGTAAGTATTACTTTTTGCAATTAAAACGGGTAGCTTATAAGCTAAGTCTAATAAAGAAAGGGATACCCTATGTTTTACCTTTTCCCCTTTTCTAATCATCTATGTTTAACGATTCTCCTCCTCCTTTGTATATCTCAATCATTTTACACAAACAATATATATATAAAAATAACATAAAAATAGTATCGATATGAATAATATAAATAATTAATATATTTTTGGTATATAATGGGATGGTTTGCGGTAGTTTAATTTGTGGAAAAATCATTACATCAATGATTTGTGATTCATTTTTTTCTTATGTGAACAGAGAATCATATGCTGGTTATTTTGTAAAAATACGAGGTGAAATTTATTTCTCTTTGTTCTTGTAAGGTACTTTATTATACGTCTTGAGTATTTGATGATTCCATGATTGTTCGTGGTTAGGTTAGATATAGAACAGTATAGATCGAGCTTAAATTAACCTAGCAAATTTACTCCATGTCTTGATGTATGGATCCATTGGACAATATAAACCATTTATTATTGAGTTTTGTAGATGATTTTGAGATAAAATCTCTTATCGTTTGATTCATATAATATAAGATTATATTTAAAAATAAGATTATAATAATATAATATAACTTAACACATTATTAAAAATATTATATTATATTTTATTTTATTTTCAAAAATGTACGATTATGTTACTTGATTGAATGAATATAAATAAAAAAAATAAATATTTTATCAAATTATTCTAGAAATATATTCTTTTATGATGACACGATAAACCTCAAGCCAACCCTCCAAGCTGACCCAAACTAGTAAACAATTAATTTAAATAATATATGAAGTTGGGTTTAGTTAGTATTGGGCTTAAGCTCAAAATCGAAAATAGGGGATACCTTTGTAGTAGAGAACAACTATGGAGTACCTATGAGATAAATTGCCCTTGATTGAAGAGAAAAAAAAATCTAGATGAGCTTTTATATGTTTGGGTGCCGTGTGTTTTGGAAAAGAGAAGAATTTTGTCTTGCACCCCTAATCTAGAATGACCTATAGGTAATTTACCCTACATATGCTCCCATACTTTTAGGGGTTTTCTAAGTGAAAATCCGTTCTTATTAATTTATTACAAAAATAACCCTCATTCATCATTATTTGGAAGAATGACCCTAAAATTATCCACATAAGAATATTTCACGTTCTATAAAATACGTTTAAGGAACTCACATTGTAATACCCCGAAATTTTAGTTAGTGGTCAAAATGTAAGTTTTGAAAATTTAGTGGTCAAAGTATAATTTTGGAAAAGTTTAGGGACTAAAGTGATAATTTTTCCAAAATATATTTTTATTCCATAAATGGATAGCTAACTCTTGAGAGTGGGGTTTTATTGAAATCGGATTCTTGATTCGGAATTTATGTTAAAAACTAGAAATGGATAAAGTTCGATATGAATTCGGTAAATCGTATCTAATAGAAATTTTGGGAAAATTTGAAGGATGATAAATTAGGCTTAAAAATATAATTTTCACATTTTAAAATGTTGGAAAATAATATGGACCATTGGATTTGAGAACTTATTTTCATGTTTAGTTTAGACCGTTGGATCAAAGTGGCAAGATTGCAATTTCTAGAAAGTTGATTGGTTATATTGGAAAAGGGTAAAATATTTTGTTCATCTTTGACTTTGAAAAGATGATAAAGTTATGTGACTTGATATTATTGTAAATATCAAGTTTCATTAATGGTAAAATGGACATTTCACATTAAATGGATTTTTAATTCATTTAAGCTTAATATAAGGTAAATTAATATGAAGTTCATTATAAATTTCATGAAAACTTAGCCATTTGCAGCCTTTTGTCCATTCACCCCTAGCAAGATAAGAGAAAATTTCTTTCTCATTTTTGAGCAATTTCCTTTGGATTTTGGATCATGCTGTGAAATAGAAAATTGTTCTATTCGAAAAACGATATCATTTGTTACCATTATTGATTGCTAATTAGGTTTGTGTTCAAATATCTCAAATTCTAGGGTTTATGTTCATATTAGGGTTTATGGAATTGATGAAGGATTTTGATGTTTTTGAGATTATAGAATCAATTCCAAGCATGATTTATGATTAAAATAAACTATACATGCCTATATAAGCTATGGGTAATTTCGGCCTAACCCTAATCTTGGAGGAAGATTATGTTATGATGAAATTTGATTAGGGATTTTATGGTAGAGTTTGTATAAGGTTGAATCGAGGTTGATTTCATGCTTGAATCGAATCGAAATCTAATAAAATCATGAAAACCTAGTCTTGAGTATAGAAACCATTCGGTCTTGGCCTTAAAGGATGAGGAAAATTTTGCAAAAATTATGTAAGGGCTGAAAATGATGTAAGAAATATTCTACAAGCCGTAGAAAAATTTGAAGACCATTTTGTAATTTAAAAAAAGTTGGGGGACTAAATTGGAAATTTTAGAAAAGTTTTAGATTGTTGTGTAATTGTTCAATGATTGATGTAATATACTGGAAATTAATGTTTGAGTGTTGAAATTGAGGTTAGGATGTGAAATTAGATTATTTTGGGAAGTTGGTAAAAGTTGAGGCTTAAATTGCAAATATGGAAAAGTTGGAAGCTTAAGTGAAAATGTTATGTGAAATTTGGATTAAATGGATTTTGAATGGTCAATTGGAAGTGTTAAGGTCAACATTTATGTTGTGACATGGACTTAGTATCGAATGAGCATCAGAAGATTTTGAGGAATTTATTTTCTAATGTGTGCCTATGTTAGTAAGATTCTAACATGTGGATTGAATTTGTTTATGTTTTGTAATGGTGCTCATTTAGATTGTGTGCTTGCAATAAAGATCAAACATTATTAAAGTTAAGGATAAGCTTAAGGATGAAATGTGAATCTCTAAGAAAGGTTTGCAAGTTGAGGACACCAGGTGAGTGCAAATTTAATTTGTACTTATATTATCAAACAAACATTGGCTTGCGATGAGCCAGTGACAGAGTTACTATGGCAAGGAGTGACTCCTAAAATATCATGTGATTTGTGATGCATGCATATATGTGCATTTGGTGAGCTAATATAATTGGTGACAAGCTGAAAGTGCAAATTGGTGAAGTCTGCTTGGAAATTTTGTTCTGGACAATAAGTTTAGAAAATCACCATAAATTCTAAAAAATGAGTAGATATGAATTTTATATATCAGTCTAGTTTTTTTAGAACAAACGAGAACCGATTTCAAGATATATACAAAAAGATATAAATTTTTAACCGATGATAGGTCAAAAAATGGGGTAGCATATTCGATAAACTTTGAAAATTCATCATATATTTTACAAATTGAACTAGAAGAAGTGTATTATATGGATATATTCTTATTTGAGTCTAGTTTCCAGTGGTATAAACAGAATAATTTTTTAGTGTATATATTAATACATAATAATATTTCTTTGAGGGTAGTGCAAACTTCCAGGATATGAAATTATGATAAATTTTGGGATTTAACCAAGTTAGAAACAAAGGAACAAGTTAAAGCTTAGTGAGGCTTATATTTTGACTAGTATATAATGTCAAAATGAGTACAATGCATGCATAACATTATAATAGATGTTTTATACATCATCAGATAGGACTTTCGATGAGTCTACCTTATTTACATTGGCATGATATTTATGTCATTTATCATATATTTGTCATATTCTAAATATGTCAAAGGTGGAATATAAAATGCATTGATCACTGGTTATTATATATGATTTTATTCGGGTATGAAATGCCCAATGCTAAATTATATTGATATACATTACCATGGATGAATTAAATAAAGACTATATTCCCAAGTATGTTATTGAGGGTCGGTGGTATTGATGGCATGCCATAGAGTCTAGCAGCTACATATTGGATAAGCACTTCGGTGCAAAGGATCGACGCAGCCTTATGCGTAAGCACTTTGGTATAAAAAGGGTTGACACAACTTTATACGTAAGCACTTCGGCGCGACTCGAATACCGGGGTCATCATAGGTTTACGTTTGGGCTATGGTTTATTGATTAATAGATGATAAACAGGAAAATAAGCTTATAAGCTAATGGAATAAATGGCAAGTATATTGGTAAGAAACTTTATATCTGGTTATAACATGTTAATATATGATAACATGGTTGGAATACATGTAAAATGATCATATTACATTAAATATTGTTATTCATTTAAATTTACGAGTCGTATTGCTTTAAATATTTATATGATTGCCTCACTAAGTATATACTTAGCATGTGATAATTTTCACGCATAGGTGAAAGAAATAAAAAGGAGCAAGGAGCTAAGCTTGTCATCAATCACCAAGGAATATTTATAGGTAGCAGTAATGGCATCCGACTGTATTTCTACATTTTTTTAGCTGGTATGTATACGAGTGAACAATGTCTTCAAAATTTTAATATGGCTAGAATCAAAAGGAATTTATCGTATGAAATAATATTATTATATTAAGTTATGTTTTATGCATTAGTTAATTGGATTTTAAATCAGATGGTTTTTGCAATATTTGTACAATTATTATATGAAACATAGTAGAATTGCTTATTACTATATGAGATTGGATTTGAATTAGAAATTGAAATATTATATTTTGATTTCTTTCTGATCACTTATTTTATAATAAGTGTACAAATATTGAGTTTGTGAAAGAAACAAGATTTTACCTATTTTGGGTTAAGAAATATTTTGATTATTTGATGTGACAGCTATGACTCATGTATAGGGACGTATACGGGAAATAGGTCCTATACACGTTATGCAGGGCGCGAGATCCATCCGACATGGAAGCACTGTTCATATAACCCAATTTAATATTTGGATAAAAGACTAAATTTCTGCACAAAGCGAGGTCCCCGAGAAATTGAGCCGGTTAAAGAATTTATTGCTAGATTTATTACAAGGGCCTCGTAATATGCACATAACGAGGTCCATGTATTTCTAGCCCATGATACAAGTGTTTATAAGCATGTTCGAATGGTATTTCTAGGAAGTTAATTAATTGTTTTTGTAATTTATAAGATTAGAGGCGTATTATTGTAATGTATCTTTCAATTGAGGGTAATACCAACATATACGAGACATTTTAAGCGGTGTAAAAATCATGTTGAAAATGATTCTAAAGCTTGGTTTAATGCATGGATAACAAGCGAAAATAGCTTGATAGACACATTTGAGGGGGGTATTTCCTAGAATTTAATTGGAAAATTTTTGTTATTTTCAATCTTAGAGGCGTAGTATTGCAACTTATCTTTTAGTTGATGGTAATATCAACACATATGAGATATTATAAAAGGGGTTAAACTAGCATTAAAACGGTTCGAAACTAGAAGAAATGGAAAACTAAGGAATATATTTTTGTTAATTAAAAAAATAATAGTACAATAAAAAACACAATTAATCGATGCGAGAGCCTGATCGATTAGGACATTTATTCTTCATGTGCCCAGAACTCCTATAGAAAGAGAGATCTTCAGAGATTCATGACGTGGAAAAGACCTGGCTTTTTATAGAAATGAGTTCCATAAAGATTTTTTTTAAACTACGTTAAAAATTTATTGATGATGTTCGACACTTATGCTTAGTGTATCGAGATGAAAAATTGATGAAAACAGTTTCAAAATTTTATTTATCGATACTTCATCTATGAGGTTTGATACTTTTAAATTTTAAAAAGTTAATTAAGATAAGATCGGTAGTTAAAATATCAGTACTTATGCTATGATATTCAATACATTTAAATTTGAAAAAGTTGAAAAAAGTAATTGAAAGTTAAAATATCGATATTTATGCTATGACGTTCAATACATTTACATTTGAAAAAATCGATGAAGGTAATCGAAAGTTAAAATATGGATACTTATGCTCTAATGTTTGATACTTGAGTTTTAAATTGTTATAGCGGTCATAAAATATTTAATGTTGAGGAGTCAAGTTTGTTAGAGATCATTATTCCAATATCAATTCTAGAAGACCAACTAGTATTTTCCATTTCAAGAGGTGCATAACTTTTAGAACTAATATTGGCATAAGGACTTAAAGAAAATGACACCTGAGTAGAGAAGACCAATAACCCATTTGGTTGTTTGAGTTTCTTTTGTAAAAGAATTCTGGTACCAATACCGATATTATAACATTGTAAAAGACACTCAAAACATCAGATGAGATATTGGATGATAAAAGAAAAAGACTGAAAAGGAATTATGCCTTATAAAGATGTTGAGGAGTCAAGTTTGTTAGAGATCATTATGCCAATATCAATTCTAGAAGACCAACTAGTATTTTCCATTTCAAGAGGTGCATAACTTTTAGCACTAATATTGGCATAAGGACTTAAAGAAAATGACACCTGAGTAGAGAAGACCAATAACCCATTTGGTTGTTTGAGTTTCTTTTGCAAAAGAATTCTGGTACCAATACCGATATTATAACATTGTAAAAGACACTCAAAACATCAGATGAGATATTGGATGATAAAAGAAAAAGACTGAAAATGAATTATGCCTTATAAAGGCATCCTCTACGGGTGATATAACTTCTAGTACTTGTATTGACATAAGGATCTCTAAGTTTTGTGCTAAATTTCTTGCCACCCGAAGAGGTTCTCTTTATAAGTAAGGACTGCACGTTCTACATTAGGATCAAGTTTAACCTCACTCATCAATCGTCCTAGGCTCACATCACGTTTTGCATTAAGAGAGTTCCGTGGAGATTCCTAATGTGGCAGAGACCTCGCGTTTTGTAGAAAGTGAGTTCCTCAAAGATTCCTAACGTGGCAACTCCAGCGTACGCCATTAATGTGACATGACAATGGATCTCACGTTCTATAAGGTGCAAGGTTCATATAAATTGTCTATTAAAATGATAGCCATGTTGGATATCTTCATAAAAAAAACCTTATGACACTTACTAAAATATGGCAAGAATTTCTGCAATGATGTTCAATTTCGGAACTTATTTCGACAATTCTTTCAACAACAAGATCAAGAAAGATGAGTTATGTGATTTTATTTCAACGGGCTTAAAGAACCTATAACACATAAATGTCTTTGTTACAAGAGAAAATACCCATTCATGAGCCCGACCCTGAAACACATTACATGTTCACCTTATTAAATATAAGAGACATTCACAAGATGTTTAGGGGTTACAAATGTGTCGGTGGTATGGACATCGAGTTAACTGTAAAATTTAATGAAGAAGAATCTTCATCAACAAACGCATAAGCAACTCAGATGCCACAAGACGAAGAGACAGTTCTTCTACATTACACCCGTAAATATTAGGAGAAAGAGCAAATAATTGAGGAACTGTACTTAACATCAGGAATTTCGGGAAATGTGTGTGTTCTTTTTCTCTGGCTTGATTATCTTCTGTTACCACATTGCATCAATAGACATTGCATCGGGAAATGTTGCATCGGTGGGTGGTTTGGGGGAGGCACATATATTTATTGTTCTCGCTCTTTTCGGTTAATATATGTGGCTTCCCATTTTCTTCGTACCACTGCATGTGATTAGAATATTGTGGTCGAAGATAGGTTAACAAATTGATCACCTATCAAATCCTCTCATCCATTCGATCATTCAAACCACATGATCCTCTCAATTCTTGTTCATCTTCCCTTGTTAAGTTAAGTGATACAATTCGTCCAAATTGTCGCAACACATGTTCGATAGGATGACACTCGCCAATTTAATAATGTATAAGTGGGGCCATCAATATCTAAACGTTTGAATTATTAAAATATTTTAGATGGTATACATCCCCTGATGTCAAGATCATCGTACGATGTTCACAGGAATCACACAAAATTATTGTAAACTAAGTTAGATAAACTTGATTTAAAAAACAAATAATTTTTAAATAAAAAATTAAATCGATTAAAACATTATCTTATATATCCTCTTATCGATCAACAATATAAAATCTCGCAAAGTTGTTTATAGGTGGGCGTGAGATAGGGGAGAACTCCAACTATCATTCATACAATAAAATATTATTATTAACATATTATAAAAAAAGTATAATATAAATTTGAATAGGGCCTGTTGTTTAAGAATCATGCATAAAAACAACATTCAGAACCAAACTCATGGATGCATCAACATCTTGTTTAAGAATCATGCGTAAAAACAACATTCAGAACCAAGCTCATGGATGCATCAACATCAGACACCCTCCAATGACATGTTTATCTAGATAAATGGCTTTACATAGCTCCCGCAACAAAAATGACAAGACTTTTGATTTCCAACTTGTATTTATGGATTGCTGAAAATTACATAGATAAGGCAACCACATCAAATCTACTTTGTTAAGCGATTTGTTTGACATTAAGACCCCCAATAACTTTTAAAATATGGGTACAAGCAAACCAATAAAAACAATAATTATCTATAAAAATGTACAATAAAAAGAAAATAAAAGTAAAATTTCAAAAATAAAAATAAAAAATAAAAATAAATCATCATAAATACAAAATTTATTAACCTGCTTTATTTCTACAGTAGAATTCAAGGATAGCTCTATGAAATTCGATCTAAAAGGTGATCTTTATTTTACCACCATCCAAATAATTTGGAAGAATTTTGATCAATTCCTCGCACAAATTATACCAATTTTCTTTGGTAACACTTGTTATAACCGCTCCATCAACAGGTTGGCAAAGAGGAAATGCAAATCTTGCAGGGTAATAGTAGCCTCCCCACACAGAAGATAAAACATGTGTGTCTCTAGCCTCCACCTTTCTAGCAATGTGTTTATCAATAGAGGATGCAACTTGTTACCACCGACTATAATGATGATGTGACTAAAACCGACATGCAAATATGGAACAATATCCTCATGAGAGGGTGTAGTGATACGGTTGAGGTAATAATTAAATAAAGGTTCACATTCCTTCAAATTAAAATTAAAAATAATAACTAAATAACAATTAATAAAAATCAATTCACTAAATAAAAAATAAGATTTTACCTCATGATTTGTCCGCCAAAAGTCGAAAACATGGCTCCGATCTAATCTTGGTACTCCCGCCATAATATCGTGAATATTCGAACTTCCAAACTAAGAAAATATAATAGACAGGTAGGAAAGAAGAAGAATTGAGAAAGATATGTGAAGAAAAATAATAGGAATGAATCCTATTTATATCAGTCCTCGCACCTCTTCTAAAGCGAGGAATCAATGAAACTTGCGTTATGTAAAACACGAGATCCTGTAAAAAGACATGATTTTAATACAAATAAATTCCAACGTGTTAGAAGGGACCTTGATATTTGTAGAACTTGAGGTCCCATGATTTTTAAATTTAATCTTTTTTTTTATTCGAATTTCATGCTTTTAGGTTTTATTTATTTATAAAGAAGGTGAGATTCAAGGATCTTGAGCCAGATCAAGGAGTGAATCCAGGGTTGGAAGTAGAAACGAATGAAGTAATGCAAGTAGATGTCGTTGGAAAGATTACAGTGGAACTGAAACAGTCTTATGCTTCGGGCCTAGCAGGGAAATGTGGAGAGGCGTCCATTCAAACTGCAAATCATAACACAGAGGAAGATGATATCGACATCTCGGGTGGTTGTCGAGAATAAGATTCAAGTAGTCGAATACGAAAATCTTTTGTTGGTAAGCTTTTCTTGTGGCAGGTTTGGCCACCTTAAGGAAGGTTGTCCCCATGTTTCTAAGAAACAAGAGGAGGGTAATCCAGGTTTGAATACTTTTAGCATCCCTGATAGCGCTCATAACAAACAAACGACTATTGATATAAACCAGACTAACACAGCCGCTCAGACCATTAACGTTTCATCGTTCGACGAACAGTATGGTCCTTGGATGATTGTCGAGAAGCGCCGACGAAGAAATCGAGTGAAGAAAGCTAAAAAATTGGAATTAACCAAGGCATGTAAGGAAACATGATTGAGATATGGGATCTTAATTGAAACACCGAACAAAAACGGGAAGGAGCTATCACAGGAGAATAATCAGGATATTTCTAAACTTGATTCTATTACTCATAATATCGTCTTATTAACACAATCCATGGACAAAGTTAAACATATCACCTCTATTCTTGGTAACTCTTTTGCAGACAATAATCCAAGACATGGTAGGGACAAAGACAAAAATTTCAGCCATGGGGTGGACCCTAGTGGGAATAACTCACATTTAATTATTGAAAAACGAGTCTGTCCAAGCAGCCACACACACGTGATGCTTCCCATTCAAGATAAGAGCCCATGTACTCCATGCGAAGACATGCAACCGGGGTTTACTCGAAGCGACGAGCTGGTTTAAGTAAATGGTTCCAATTTTTTATCTAGTAATAACCCTATTTTTTAGAACACCTTAGGCGTTCATGTTCAACTTGTGAATTCATCACTGGACTCTACAAATCATTTGGTGGTTGCTTTTAACGAGGAGAACCAAGGTGCTGGTAATGGCTCTAACAACAGTAATGCCCCTTCATCCTCTCGCAAAACTATAGTTTCCAAAGGTCGTGTAGCACCTTATGTTATTTGAAATAAAGGTGTGAAGATTAAACCGAGTGGTGCCACAAGATCGCCTATACAAGATGCCATGCAGATGGTTATTCAAAGCGTTGAGGGCAGTCTTTTGTTCCAAGCCAAGAAAACTGAGCCGATTGTTATGGATACTAGTACATACCGATATAAGTTTGTTTTCTCTTTTGTTTATTATGGATTTTAAATTATTAACATGGAATTGTCAGGGTTGTGGTGGAACTAGATTTCCGAAGATTTTTAAGGAGTACACGATAGAGCACAAGTCGCATATGGTTGATCTGTTAGAACCTCAGATCAGTGGAAGTAGGGCTGACCGGGTTATTGATAAACCGGGCTTCGAAAATTCCTTTACGGTGCGTTTGGTTCACGGAATGTAAGATTACCAGTGGGAATAATACATTACCAAGGAATAGGATTACTGAGAATGTTGTATTTTGTGTTTGGTTTGTTTAGCATGAATGTAAGATTACCGTGTTTGGTTAAAATATTAAAATATTATTAGAATGTATATTTGACCAAATTGTCTTTATTATATATTTGTTTTTTAAACAAGTTGGAAAATATTTATATATATTCTTTAAAAAATTTAAATTCATAAAATTTATATAATTTTTTTTACAAAATTGAAAATATAAAAAGGTTTAATGAAAGGGTAAAATTTTATTTTAACCCCTGAACTTCATATAAAATTTTAATTATAGATTTTTTTTGTAAATCTAAAATAGTTTAAGGATAAATTTCTAATTTAACATTCATAGAATTTTTATTATTCAATGACAGAATAATGATATTTTTGAAAGAATTTTTTAAGGGCATTTTAGTCCAAAATGCCGGTAATCCAACAATACCTAAGGAAAGGGAAGTAATGACATTCCCGGTAATATACTCTAAAAAATCCACTATTGGTAATGTAAGATTATCGGGAATGACATTCCCGACCAACCAAACGTGGGAATGTAGATTTCATTCCCATGGGAATCTCACATTCCCCAACCAAACACACCCTTAGAGTAGAGGCTGCTGGTTTCTCTAGGGGTTTATGGCTTCTTTGGCATTCATCAGTTAAGGTTGATGTGATTGTTGCTCATTCACAATTCATTTCCTCGATAGTGGTCTTACGTCATTATCCTAATTTTTTATCACTGCCATTTACGATCATCCGAAGAGGTATAAATGTCGAGGTTTGTGGAGAGACACTGGCAATGTTCATTCAAATATCAATACCACGTGGCTCATTGCGGGTGATTTCAATGCCATCTTGAGTATTGATGAAAAGAAAGGTGACCTTAGGAGATGTACTAGGTGCAACCTCTTTCATGATTTCATAGAGCGCTACAACCTCATTGATCTCAACTTTAAGGGGTTGTTCACTTGGATGAGAAGTGGTACTTTAGATAGGCTCGATCGTATGGTGGATAACAACGACTAGCTTGCGCTCACTCCTGAATCAATCATCTATCACATTCCTCAGCTCAAGTTAGACCAAAGACCGATTATACTTCATACGGTAAAACCCACCGATATTAACTCTCAACGCCCTTTACATTTTTGCACTGGCTGAGGTAAACACTGATTTCGACAGCTTTATCGGTGGCTGCTGGCCACATACATGTAACATCACTAATTCCATTAAGTTTATTACTAATGCTCTTAATGAGTGAAACATAGATGTTTATGGGAATATTTTTCAAAATAGAAATTCCCTTAAGAAGTAACTTGCTGATCTCTAAAAGAATATGGACATTACTGGGAGTGATAGGCTTCTGTCTAAGAAAATTGAAATTCGTGAAAGCTTAGATGAGATTCTTGAACATGAAGAGCTTCTTTGGCAACAGAAGGTGTGAACTAATTAGCTGTTAGGTATGGATTATAAATATACCAGTAAAGAGGAAAGGGGATGGAGCGGAGTAAGCGAAGCAAGGGATCCTAGAGGCTTTACGACCTACAAAATCGGCGTCGATATAGGAGGAAAATTGGGAAGAATTGCAACAGCGAGCAACAGGAACCATACGATTATGCTTGGCGGACGAGGTCATGTATCATGTCATGCATCTGTCGTTTCCAGACAAAATTTGGAGGAAGTTGGAAAGTTAGTTTATGTACAAATCCTTAACGAAAAAATTGTATCTAAAGCAGTAGTTGTATGGGCTGAAGATGCAGGACAATCATGATTTGGCGCAACACGTGAATGTCTTCAATTAAATCGTTTCTGATTTGGCTCGGCTTGATGTGAAAATTGAGGATGAAGATAGAGCGATGATTCTATTGTGTTCGTTGTCTCCCTCTTACAAACACATGGTGACTACTCTTAATTATGAGAAAGAGAATATCAACGTTGAGGAGATTGCTACAACCTTGTTGGCTCACAACCAGTTGAAGCAGAATGCAGGGGAAAGCTCTCAAGCCGATAACTTATATGTCAATGGTAATCGAGACCGTGGACGGAAGCCAGAGAAGGCAGAGTCAGGCAAGCGGAATTCCAGATCTAAATCTAGGGATAAGAAGATAATTCACTGTTACAAGTGCAAGGAGGCGGGACATATGAAGCGAAACTGTCCGAAGTTGAAAAACAGACTGATGAGAAGCGTGATGATTCATCCAAGTCTGTGAATGTGGTCGAGGATGACAATTCTGATTGCAGTGAGGGTGATATGCTCTCTATTTCAACAACTCAATTGAAGAATGTTTGGATTCTTGATTCTGGATGTTCTTATCACATCATGCCAAATAGGGAATGATTTTTGACATACAGGTCGGTTAATTCTGGTTCTGTTTATTTGGGTGATGATCGATGTTGCAATATTGTTGGTATTGGTGATGTCAGAATTAAGATGTATGATGGCTCTGTTTGGACATTGAGTGGTGTTCGACAAATCCCAGATTTGAAAAAGAATTTGATTTCTTTGGGAACTTTTCACAAGAATGGTTTTATCCCTAAGGCTGATGAGGATAGGGAAACCATTCGGATTGTTAAAGGAGCTTTGACTGTAATGAAAGGAAAGATGACTGCAGGGAATATTTAGAGATTGTTAGGGAGTATCGTTGTAGGTGGAGTTCATTCTGTTGAGTCATGTGATGATACAACCAAACTGTGGCATATGCGTCTTGCTCATTTTAGTGAACGTGGTATGGATGAATTACATAAAAGAAATCTGTTGCATGGTGTCAAAAGTTGTAAGCTCAATTTTTGCAATTATTGTGTTCTTGGTAAACAGACTAAAGTTCGTTTCAAGACTGCGAAGCACACAACTCAAGGGATTCTTGATTATATGCATTCTGATGTATGGGGGCCTTCTACGACATCGTCTTTGGGTGGATCTAGGTATTATGTTACTTTTATTGACTATTTTTCACGGAAAGTTTGGGTGTACTTTTTGAAACAGAAGTCTGATGTTTTTGGGAAGTTCAAGATGTGGAAAGTTGAGGTAAAAAACCAAACAAGACAAAAAATCAAGTGTCTGCAGTCTGACAATGGTACAGAGTACACAGATTCACAGTTTCTACACTTCTGAAAGGAGCATGGGATTAAGAGACATTTTACAGTGCACAAGATACCACAGCAAAATGGTGTTGCGCAACAGATGAACAGGTCGTTGAATGAAAGAGCCAGATGTTTGCGGTTGAATGCGGGGCTTCCCAAACACTTTTGGGCTGAGGCTGTTAACATGGCATGTTATCTTATCAACATATCGCCAAGGGCATCATTGGCTGGGAAAGTTGCAGAAGAGGTATGGGCTGGTCATGATGTTAGTTTTGATCACTTACAGATTTTTGGTTGTCCTGCTTATGTGCATGTACCTGCTGATGAGGGATCCAAACTTGATGCAAAATCGAATGAGTGCATTTTTCTGGGTTACAAGAAAGGTGTCAAAGGATTCAAGTTTTGGGATCCAGTTGCGAAGAAAATTGTGATCAGTAGAGATGTTGTTTTTGATGAACAATCCATGTTGCAGCAGAAGAAAGACACGATAGTGGTGGATTTCGAGTAATTTCCAGTTGAGAAATCAGAAACTTCTCAACCGACTTATGGTGGTTCCGCTACGGATGATTTGCATGATTATAGTCTCGCAAGAGACAGGGTGAGACGGACAAATATAAAGCCCCCGAACAGATTGGGTTTTGAAGACTTGGTCTCTTTTGCACTTACTGTTAGCAGTGATGATCCAGTTACTTTTCATGATGCCATTACTAGTCAGGAAAACGACAAGTGGATGGCTGCCATGGTTGAGGAGATGGAGTCTTTGAATCACAATCGTACATGGGAGTTGGTTCGCCTTCATGAGGGTAAAAAGCCAATTGGTTGCAAATGGGTGTATAAGAAGAAACGAACAGTAACAGAAAAAGAGGGGGAGAAGTTCAAGGCTTGTTTGGTAGCAAAGGGTTTTTCACAGCAGAAAGGAGTTGATTATGATGAAATTTTTTCTCCTGTGGTCAGGCACACTTCAATCCGAGCAGTACTTGCATTGGTGGCTAGTTGGGATTTGCATTTAGAGCTGATGGATGTTAAAACTGCTTTTTTGTATGGTGATTTAGAGGAGCAGATCTACATGCGGCACCTGAAGGTTTCATTTAACATGAAAACGAGCATTTAGTTTGCAGATTGAAGAAATCTTTGTACAGGTTGAAACAATCTCCAAGACAGTGGTATAAACGGTTTGACTCCTATATGATCAAGATTGGTTACAACCGATGTGAGTATGATTGTTTTGTCTATGTTAAGAGCCTTGATGATGGTTCTTTTATTTTTAGTTTACTGTATGTTGATGATATGTTAATTGCTGCGAAGAACATGGATGATGTTATCAGTTTGAAAACTTTATTGAGTCAAGAATTTGATATGAAAGATTTAGGTGCTGCAAAGAAAATTCTTGGAATGGAAATTTGCAGGGACAGAGACTCAATGAAACTGTGGCTATCTCAACAGTGTTATGTTGAGAAAATGCTAGAAAGGTTTGCGATGAGCAGCGCAAAACCAGTGAGCACTCCATTGGTGAATCACTTTAAACTCTCATCAGAACAGTGCCTTAAGACAGATAATGAAGCTGAAGATATGGCAAAGGTTTCGTATTCAATGCTGTTGGCTGCTTGATGTATGCAATGGTATGTACTCGTCCTGATTTAGCTCATGTTGTTAGCCAAGTTTGTAAGTACATGTCTAAACCTAGTAAGCAACATTGGGAAGCATTCAAGTGGATCTTTCGGTACTTAAAGGGTACTGTGGGACATGGAATTATTTTTGGTAGTCAGCGGGATAATCCATTGGTTGTAGGATATGTGGATTCGGACTATGCAGGTGACTTGGATAATAGAAGATCTACTACAGGGTATGTATTTACTCTTGGTAGAGGGCCTATTTGTTGGAAGTTTACTGTTCAATCTGTTGTGGCACTATCTACAACTGAAGCTGAATACATGGCAGCGGCTGAAGCTGCAAACGAAGCTTTATGGCTTACTAGTTTAGTAAAGGAGTTGGGTGTTTTGCAAGGTGGAGTTTAGTTGCTTTGTGACAATCAAAGTGTTATTCACTTGGCTAAGAATCAGGTGTATCGTGCTAGAACTAAACATATTGATGTAAAGTTTCACAAGATCAGAGAGTTGGTTGCATCTGGAGAGGTTTTGTTTCAGAAGGTACATACTGATGAGAATGTCGCTGATATGTTCACCAAGTTAGTTACGACAGACAAGTTCAAGCATTGCTTAGACTTGTTGAATGTTTCGAGTTGTTAAAGAAGTAAGGTAACCCAACCCACATTGAAGTTTCCAAGGGGCAGGATATTCGCCAAGGTAGAGATTTGTTAGGTATGGCTCATAAATATACCGGTAATTATGTACCAGGTTTTTATTATAAATAAAGATGCAACCTAAACCTATGAGATATTGAATAAAACTTCTAGCGCCGCCTAGACACCGAGGACGTAAGCACATTGCCGAACCTCGTTAAAATTCTTGTGTTCTTTCGTTTTTCTTTACCCGATTCTTCAACATTAGCTTTTAGAAGGTGACTGCAACATGAAGTTTTTCTATAATCGAGTGATTAGTCATTGTAAAACTAATCGAATACAAGCTTTGAAGCTAAATAGTGGGGAGTGGTGTTATGATAAGGTTACTCTCCGTAAGGAAGCCACTACTTTTTTTAGATTCTTATATCAGGATGATAATAGCAGTTCAAACACTTTTCCCATTAGAGGAGTTTTCCCCCACATCTCTCAAGTGGACTTCAATATGCTAAATGGGACTGTTTCTGACGAAGAGATCAAGGAAGCTATGTTTGAGATGCATCCTCTAAAGTCCCTTGGTAAGGATGGTCTGCATGCCCTTTTCTTTCAATGACAAACTGTTGGTCCCTCTATTTGTTCATGGGTCAAAGGTATTTTTGAAGGCAATTCCATCGAACCTGTTCTCAATAAGACTCTTTTTGGTCCTTATGTCCAAAGTTGACAACCCTGACACTTTTGCGGAATTTCGTCCAATTAGTTTGTGTTTGGTTCTTTATAAGCTATTGATGAAAATTATTGCTAATAGGTTCAAACCTATTTTCCCGAATATTATCGCTCATAATCAAGCTAGCTTCATAAAAGGTAGGGCTATCACAGACAATATTATCATGGCTCAGGAGATTGTTCACTCAATAAAAAGAAAAAAAAGGACTTAGTGGATGGTCGTCAAAGTTGATTTAGAAAAGGTCAATGATCGGGTTAAATGGGATTTTATGTCCGACTCTCTAAAGGATAGGGGTGTCCTGATAATATTCACAGGATTATTATGGATGCAGTCTCTTCTACAACCATCCAGGTACTTTGGAACGGTTCTCTCATTGAGGAGTTTAAACCTTCTTGAGGTATTAGACAAGGGTTCCCTCTTTCGCCTTATCTATTTGTCCTCTGCATGGAGAGTTTAGCCCACATTATTCAGTATGCCATGGATTTTGATTTATAGGAACTGATGCTTCTTTCTCGTGGAGGACCTCGACTATCACACTTATTTTTTTGCTGATGACCTTATCTTCCTATGCAAAGCGTCGGGAAGCCAAGCAAATCTTTTAGGAGCCGTCCTTGACACAATCAGTAGATTCTCTAGTCATAAGGTGAACTCCAAAAAAACTAGAGTTTTTTTTTCTGCTAACACAAATGATAATTTGGCAAATAAAATTTTGCAACGAGTTGGGGTTCTAACGATCTCGGGAAGTACTTGGGTATGTTCCTTTTTCATAATAGGGTCACCAAGAGTTCCTTTCAATTTATCATTGACAAAGTTCGTAGTAAGCTAAATAGTTGGGTGGCGACTAAGCTCTCAACGGCGGAACGTGTCACTTTAGTCAAACATACTATCCTAGCTATTTTGAACTATTTCATGCAGACGGTGGCCATCCCTAAAGGTTTTTAGGACCAGATTGAAAGTATCGTTCACCGTTTTATTTGGGGTGGTTCTAATAACACCCCTAAACATGCCCTTATCAGCTGGAAGAATTGTTGTCAACCCTTGGCTCATGGTGATCTTGGCATTTTCTCATTCTGTCATCAAAATAAAGCATTTCTGGTCAAATTGGGATACAACCTCATTAAGCGTCCTGACGACTTATGGGTTAAGGTTATTCGGTCTAAGTACAGATTTCAGGGAAGTATTCCACCTCATAATGTAACAAAAAATGGCTATTTTATATGGAAATCATTATCTCATGTGTGGAATTTTATTTATGATAATATCTACTGGTCCATAGGTAACGGTAGAAGCACACTGTTCTGGAAGGATGCTTGGATTCCTGGACGTGACCCGATAATGGCACTAGTCAGCCACAAGCAAGTAATCCCTTTGCCATGATGCGTGACTATGACACGAATGAAGGGGAGTGAAATCTTCAGCTTCTTCAGAATTCTCTTGACAAAGAGACCTACCAATGGGTCATCGCTACTCTTCCCCCTCGGGATAATTTAGGCGAGGATCTACCTTTTTGCCACTGAGAACAAACTGATGAATATACTGTTAAAGCAACCTATATTCGTTTGCAGCATGATAAATGGAATACTCAAAACAAGAGCTGGAACGTGGCTTAAAATTATGATGACCCTTAATGTATTAAACATTTTATTTGGTTAATCCTCCACCAGCGAGTCATGACCAATTTGGAAAGAGCACGGAGAGGATTGATCACAAATTCTTGAGTACAGATTGTTCGTCAAAATTATATTTGCTAGCTGTGAGCCGTTGACACTTGATGGCATCTTATCTATGCTTGTGGATTCTAAGACCTAATAAAAAGAATTTGAGCGTTCTGATAATTTGTCAATTAATGCTAATGTAGTGCAGGTTCAACACACTGGGTCTGCTAGCTCCTCTTCGTCTCCGATTGCTTCTAGAGGTGGTCGTTCTTCAACTCATTATGGTGGTCGCGGTCAAGGTCGTGCTAAACTCCAATGTCAGTTATATGAAAATAATGGACACCTTGTGAATCGCTGTTGGTTCCGCTTCGACCGATCCTTTCTTGTGTCATGGCTAGTGGTTGTCGGGACTCGACTATGGAGAAAGTTCCCATGGGTGTTGTTCGAGATGAAATCATGGGTGTTGTCCTTCTTTAAGTAAGAGAGGTCGATGGTCTTTATGCTTTTGAATCTTAGTTTGTTGCTGTTGGTTAAGAAGCTGAGGCAAATGTGGCATATACTGAATATACTCGGTGGCATGATCTTTTGGGTCACCCATCTCATGAAGTGTTAATGAAAGTTTGTAGTCAATGTAATGCTACTTTGCCCAAACATATAAATAAAACACAACTTCCTATATGTTGAGAAAATAGACCCCTTGTAATCCAACAATACCTTTAGATCATAACATTAACAAAAAATACTTGAAAAATAAAAGAGAGAAAAACACAATAATTTAACGTGAAAAACTCCCAAATGGAGAAAAACCACAAGCGTTGTCAAAAGACAACCAAGAGAAAAAATATTTACTATGTGGAAAATTATTACAACCACACTACAAAATATTTAACTCTCACACATGCCCAAAAGCTAAAGTACACCCCAAGAGAATTTCCCTTTAAATTCTCTACTAGTATAGCTAATAGCTTTCTAGTACACCACTTGTATTTTGGTGATTGACATACATTTAACCAAAGGGAAATGTTCTATTTATAGGCTAAGAATTTTTTCATTCTTTGTTCATTTCCAATGTGAGATTTGGCCAATTTTTGCCAAAAACTAACACTATATGTGTTCCTTGTCAAATGGGGAAGAGTAACCGCCTTTCATTTTTTGATTCTCAAACTCAGTATCATGAAGCTTTTCAATTAGTGTTTACTGATTGGTGGGGACCTTCTCATATTGCTTCAAATGGATTTCATTATTATGTCTTGTTTGTGGATGCTCATACTCGACAGACTAGGTTTTATTTGCTTAAACAAGAGCAGGCTGTTTGTTCTTTTAAAACATTTCACCAAATGGTTCAAACTCAATTTGGTAAGGAAATTAAGGCGGTTCTAAGTGATTGGGGAGGCGAATATCGGTCGTACTCTCATGTGTTACTTTAGTGTGGCATTCAGCACTGGGTTACATGTCCCCATAACTCGCAACAAAACGGTGTGGTTGAAAGAAAACATCATGTTATAGAAATGGTTTTGACTCTTCTGGCCTGGGATTCCTTACCTTTCAAATTTTGGTCCAATGCTGTCACCACCACACTTGATTATTCGCATCTCGACCAAGGTTCTTCAGGGGGTTACTAAATTTGAGCAACCTTTTAGTTATCAACCTAAATATGATCACCTCTGTGTCTTTTGGTGTCAGTGCTTCCCGCATCTTCGACCGTTTCAGTCACAGTATTTGGCTTTTCGATATCAATCTTGTGTATTCCTCGGATATATTTCACAACATCGAGGCTATCAATGTTTGGCCCATGATGAAAAGGTATATATTTCTTTACATGTCTTGTTTGATGAATAGGTGTTTCTTTTTCCAATTGTGATACGAGTTTAGGGTTAACTAGTAAGCCTAATAATCGTGTCCATGGTAGTAAATCTTTATATTTAGTTCCTAGAGCTCGTCAGATTTGTACATGTATCTATGTCAATTCTCGTGTGCATGGGAGTGCTCAACTCCCCTCTATAGGTTTTCATCATGATCGTTCTTTATCTCCAGTACCTAACGGTGATATGCCTGGTACCCTTAATAGTAGTCACGAGAATAGTGAAGCTGGATCACACAACAATACTTATGAATTGTCTACTACCCTGGAAAGACATAGCCCGTCTCCACCTGATGAGCTTGAGCATCAATTTGATGTTGTCATTCCTGTGACTGAGGTAGTCAGTAGCAGACAGGTTGTTTAGTCTCCTGCTTGTGTCGATGTTCCTTCCCATAATGGTCATCCCATGATTACTCATAGCAAACATGGTATTTTCAAACCTAAGACATACGCTGCTCAAGTTGATGGCTATAATGAGCATGAAGAACTTGTGACAGTTGCTCAAGCCCTTGATAATCCGTAGTGGAAAAAAGTCATTTTTGCTGAGTATAAAGCTATCCTAAAAAATGATACTTGGTCCCTTGAACGGTTGCCTGCAGGTCGCACTATTGTGGGATGTAAGTGGTTTTTCAAAATAAAGAGGCACGCTGATGGTACGATGGCAAGGTATAAGGCTTGCCTTGTGGCCAATGAGTTCTCTCAAGTCCCTAGGCACAATTTTAACGATACGTTCAGTCCCGTGGTGAATCCCGTGGTGAAATATACCACAGTGAATGTTGTCTTCTCCTTGGCAGTTTCTAATGGTTGGAGTCTAAGACAAGTGGACGTTGATAATGTCTTCCTTAATGACGATCTTGGCAAAGAAGTCTACATGAATCAACCCCTAGGCTTCAAACAAGTGGCTAGTGATGGTTCCCCGCTTGTTTGCGAATTGAGAAAAGCGTTATACGGTCTTCGCCAAGCTCCGAGGATGTCGTATGCAAAGTTGAGACAATTTCTAATTCAGTCAGGTTTCAAAGGAACAACTACTAATGCGTCTTTGTTTGTGCGACAAACAGGAGGCACTCGTATATATGTCCTGGAGTAGACACTCGTTTTTGTCTAGGTCTACAAAAAATATTATTATTATTATTATTATTATTTTCATTTTATTAATACAATTCTAATTACATTTTTGTAGGCCTAAACCCGAGCCCACTCAACACTTAGCAGACCCAGCTTACAACCTACCCAAAGGCCCTGCATTCAACCCAGAGCCCAACACTAATTACAAGCCCAACAGTAATTACAAGCCCTTATACATGATCCAACCCAGTTCCAGATCCGACCTGAAGAAGAACCGACCCAGCTATCGACCCTGTTCAAATGGGACCCGATTCGACTCGACTCATGAGGCAACCTTAAATTTTTTAGGGTTTTTTTCAACCAGCTCAGCCGCCACCACCTCTTGACTTTTTAACTTCCCAGCCGTCGAGAGCATCCCGAGCTGATCAGAGCCCATCCCTCGAGCAATATCAATAGTGACAACATACCAAATTAATTAGCAAATCAGAGGAAACCCCCAATAAAAAACGAAAATAAATCTAAATGAAATCCCGAGGGAGTCAAATCCGACTCTGTCAAGTAGAGATAGAGTACTTAAACCCTATTCTCTTGGAAAATAACAATCATCATTCACATCTAACAATCACAAAGAGGAGATAAAAAGACATGGAGGGAGAGAGAAGAACCAGAGGAGATGATTCCAGAATCGGGGGAAAAAAGAAAGAAGAAAGAAATAGTTTCGAAAAGGATAGAAACATAAAAGAAAAATGGGAGAGAGGAAGAGAAAGTAGAGGGCTTTTTGAAAAGAGAAAAATAGAGAAAAAAGCAAACATGGAAATAAAAGAAAAGAAAGGAAGGAAAATATAAAAAAGTTACATTTTTCTTTAGATCTTCTCCGATCTAGCCACCGTATCAAAAATTCGACTCCGGTTTCGTGTTGAGGAGGAGGAAACGAGTTAGGTGGTATCTTCTTCTCTCTCCTCCATCGTCGACCGATGACAATCAATGGCGGCCGACACGTGTATGCTCACCGATTTCTGGGAACTTTGAAGTTCCATTTGAAGCTCTCTTGAGTTCCTCTTTGTTCTGTCTCTTCCAAAGGAACGAGGAAAGGAAGAAATGAAGAAGGTGGGTCGGTTTGGACCTATTTTAAGCTTATATACAACACGTGAAACGACGTCGTTTTGAGGGGGACGGGTTCTGTAATTTTGCGTAAGGGGTAAACATCTACTTTAGTCCCTATGTATTTGTAATATTCATTTTTTGCCATTAATAAAAGTATGGTATTATTCTATTTTGGGCTCTCGTTTTTCAATGTTTGTATAAAAGTCACCATTTTATATGTTATGTTATTATTGGACTTTGGTCATAATATTTATTATTATTTCATTTTAGTCACTAAGTTAGTGTGCTGTGTATTTTTTGTTGATATTTGAATTTGGCCATGTCATTTGTAAATATTTTATTTTAGTCACTGCTTTATATTTGGTTTAATTATTTTTTGGTCCTTTATGTTTTTGGTTATTTTATTTTAGTCCTAAATATGATTATGGGTTATTTTCATTTGTAGTACATGTACTGTTTAATATTTTCATTTTTGACTCTGATTTACATATATTTATGATTTAGTCCTTTAATTTTTTGTTTTTACTATTTTGGCCCTCAAGTTTCTATTAATTATATTTTGATCATTTAATTTTTTATGGTTATGTTTTAATCCATTTTGCTTGTTATTTTATTTTTATTGTTTGTAATATGATTGTTATTTACTGTAAATATTTATTTTTATATTTCCAATTTTATAGTACTATTATCTATTGGTATATTATTCGATATTTCCAAGAACATATTTGTAGAACGGGCGTGGAGATTTTCACTTGATCGAAGTGGTATAATCTGATACGAAGTTCAAACGAAATAGGACTTGAAATAAATCTAGTTTATTTTATATTTAAATATTTATGTGAATGATTCAATGTGTTTTTATTAATTTATCATTTTATGCAAATGTCAATTTTCAATTTATATTCGATTCCTGTTTTATCGAAGAGATATATTATTTACTTATAAGAAATTGTCGAGATAGCTTCCCGACGGAGGATTGCTAATCTCAAAATCTCTTTTCAAGTTAAATAATTTTCCTTAATTAATAATTCAAATCAAATTAATCAATGTTCAATTTATGGTTCTTAATTTAATTTATATTCGATTCATTTTTCCACTATTACGACAACGTAATAGCGACCGAGTACCAATTTTGGGCGCTGTGGGGGTGCTAATCCTTCCCACGCATAATCGACTCCCGGACACTTAAAATCGAATTTTTTGTAACACATACCAAATTTTTGTCTAAAGACGATTTTCTTAAATTTGTTTTAAAAAATCGTTTTTAGGTATTCGACCTACCTAACCCAAAGGTCGATGGCGACTCATTTTCAATTTAATCTAAATTAATTCTAACTCATCAATTTTTCCAAATTAAAGTCGTAACTATTTTTAAAATAATATTTAATTATTTTATAAAAAAATGGTTATGACAGCTTGGTGACTCCGCTAGGGACTTTTTTTAGATAGTTGGGCTGTAAGTCGCTTACACATTGTCGTTGTGGTCGAAATTATGAGTTCGAGTTTTTAGATAACTTATGATCCGTTTATTGAAGTTTTTAATTGCTTCATTTTTAATTGTCATACTAACATTTAATTTTTTTTGCTGAAGTTTTTTCGTTTCCATTTTTTTAGTCAAAGGTAGGTACGTTCCTCCTCACACACATCACGTGCATTTGCATGTCATAAGGCATTTGCATAGTTAGGGTGAATGCTTTACTCTCGTAAGAATTTATTCTTTGTATAAGTTTTAGCAAATAACCCATGAGATACATACCTTATACCTTCGTAGGGATTTATTCCTCGTATGAGTATAAGGCAGTGAATCCCCTCAAATTGAAATTGTTCTGTTTGAAACCTGTAATGAGTGAGGATCAAGGGTTTGGCAGCCCAAGGAGCACCGACATTAAGGACAATTCGAGTACCCTTTCTTGTTAGAGCCGAAACCATGTATATAGTGAGCTGTATAATGGTCAGCCTAGGTATAGTCATACCGAACTTCTGTCCGTTAGTAGGTACTCAAAAAGTGTATAAAGGAGGAGTGTTTCTGAACCTTCTTTTTGCTTAAATTTTCTTGTTGAATAAAATCATGTAAAGTAGATGCCATGTGGTTAGGATCATTCCTTGAAACTAATCATTTTGTGTAGAAAGTATGTCCGGGTATGAATGTTATTAATAAAAGCATGTTCGGGTAGATCATGATTGGGTAGGTGTTATATTTATCTATAGATAACATTTTAACTCTATTGATTATTTTGCTCTCACTAATTTATTTCTTTTCTTTGTTTGAGTCATTTTTCATTCTTTACATTGCATTGCGTCATCATAATATAATGCGAAAAGTATTGATCCACAAGGGGATATTTGAAAGAGAATTTTCACAAGAAGAGATAAAAGTTTTCAATCAAGCAGTCGTGTACACAGACATACATCGAGGGCTAAAAGAAGTTCAGAGTACCAGAATGAGACTTGCTCGAAGATTGTAAAACATTCGAGATTGGAGAGATGATCCTTTCATCCAAGAAGTAATCCAACATCAGATTCTTATCTACGATTATTCCATTGCTAGTCATCAAAGAGTGACGTACTGACTTCAGCACCGTCGGAGCATTAATGGAGCTAGGTTGCAAAGCGCTTGAGGGGCATCATTTTCAATAACGAAGGTATGAGATGAAGCAGTGATCCACTTCAGACTCAACATCTATGTGAAGGCATGTATGTAAAGTGGACTGTCTTGTAATGTGAAGGCTTTTATCTCTGGTGAATATTGTTCTATATTCATCGTTGGGATCAACATTTTGCATTTGCATCTTTGCATTCTGCATATGCATTTCATTTTTAAGCATTTCCATATAAACATGAAATTAATTCATTGAGGATTCGATGAAGTGGTCCTAACCACGTGACACCACATGGAAGCAAGATTTGAACAATTAAAGAAAAAGTTGAAATCAGTACGGTGGGAGGTATTTTTCTGGTTGTAGGACTGAGCCTACCAGAATGATCTGATAAAAGAGTCGCCATATCCAAAGATTTATGAGTTGAAGCCGTGTGCAGTTACCACATAGGATGAGGGCATTACATCTACCACTTGCATTAAGAGCATTGTTTTGTTTGAACTCGTTTTTTGTTCAGTCTTTTATATTTGTTTAATATTT
This sequence comes from Hibiscus syriacus, assembly GCF_006381635.1. Lineage (NCBI taxonomy): Eukaryota > Viridiplantae > Streptophyta > Magnoliopsida > Malvales > Malvaceae > Hibiscus > Hibiscus syriacus. Next base: position 3,376,499 of record NW_024063524.1, read on the forward strand.
GATGACTAAATTTATGCTTCCTTCTAAGGTTGAATAATTGAACTTGTTTAATCTTTAGTTATTTGAATATCAATGAATTACGGATCTTTTAATTCTTCAGAGTTGGTTTTGATATATGGCAAGATTAGACCTTTCTCATCCTGTCTAAAACCCTAAAATAAATCTCTCGATTCTTTACCCGAAATAATTCATGGTCACTCGAAGAACTAAATTTTAACATTCCATCTCTTTGAGGCCGTGAAACATTGTCTTTATCTTTTTGAGACACAAAAAGTCATTCACATACCTTTTTTGAGCTAATAAAGTCACACCATCGTCTTCTTAGACACAAATCGATATTTTTATACCAATAAAACTTAAAAGTATTGAGTGCAAGATTGTTCACTTGAACATGAACCCTCCTACAATAAGACACAACTTGGGGCATAACGCATCAATTTTCTGAAGATGAAGTTGTACAATTAAGGCACGCTGGAAGCAAGAAGAAGAAAAGGAATTAATTCAAAATAATTCTATCATGCATTAATTACATTGTTTTCATGTGAATAAAAATTAATTCTGAAAATGTATCCCCTGAGGATACCTCTTCTGTAAAGATTTCTATGTATGACATGACGAACAACATTCTTTCATTATCCCTTCACAAAAGGAGAAAATATATCCCTTGTGTCCCTTTTGAGCCTAAATTATGTTTTTCTTCTAATTCAACCCTAACCAAGGATCACCCTCCACATGGGAGGCAAGGTGGATGAAATCTGCTCGCATGAGTGAAGACATCAATCCAGATAAGATACCGAAAGGTGAACCAAATGCTAAGCAAACTAAAAGGTGAACCAATGCCAAGCATGAAGATCCAATCAAAACAAGAGAAAAGAAGAAAAGGAAAACAAAGAGCAAAGAGAAAAAAATAAGAAACAAAGGAAAAAAGCAAAAGAAAAACAAAGAAAAAAAATGAAAAGAAGTACATGCAAAGAGTCATTCGACTCAAATAACGCAACGAGCTTCGAACCATGAGATTGATTAGAAAAATCATTCCATAATCACTTCCCTCGAAGATCATAGTACATCAAGAAAGACATATACGAGCAGATTCAAATTAAGCAAGACAAAATTGAAGGCATCATAATGAATTGATCCTTGGTTCAACTACCCTTAAACACTTGTTTGGGCCTTTTATCCTTTTCTTCATAACCATGAACCATGACCTATATTACATGCCTTAAAAGTCCCTTCTAATCATACATTGATTCTAAAAGAAATAATATCTTCAGTTTTCATCCCGCCCATCAGGATTAATATTTTATTCACAAAAAGGTTTTCTAAAATCTTTAATGCGTTAGAGAAAAATAATAAAAGGGGGTTCAAGAAGTAAATTATAAATAACGTTGAAACTAAAGGAGGATTTGAGTTGAAAACCTAGAAAGGCGGCTTGAATAAAGACTGTGCAAGTTGCATAGGAAGCGATCACATAAATCCTTAATAAGGAATCACATAACTTTAGTGTGATCATGAGAGCTGGGAATCGGAGAACACTTCTAGTAGATGAGCATAGAAGCTACTCCATCAGACCAGTGAACATCCAAGAATAGAACATATACGTTTGACCAAAAATAATAACCTGAGACTTTTTTATCCTCTTACTTAACCATACCTCAAAGATAATAATAATCTTAACACTTGTCAAATATATAATTTATTGAAGGATTAAAAGTGTAATTAATTCTTTGATATCTAATAAACTCTTGTTTTATGATTTGTCAATTATGAAACCTCGGAAGGAGTAATATTTCTCAAAATCTTTGATTAAGCATTTTTTAAAACTCTTTAATTAATATTTTAGACTTTTGAAATAAAAGAAGAAGAAAAACATTTTTCAAACAAGACAATCTCTCTGAAGTAGATCTTGGAAGTTGACATGTTTTAGATAAAGCATGCTTAGAATTAGTGCTGAAGCAAGAAATGATGAATTGGGCATATTGGACATTCAACATCAATGTTAGGGCATCTTTGGAATCCTGAAGTGAACGATCATATATTCTGAAAGTCTTTCCACCAGCATGAACAAGCAGATTATCAATATCCTTTGATGATGTTTCTCTCGAAAACTTTTGTCTCGCTTGAGATAATTTCTTTCAAAACAAATTTTGTCTCGCTTAAGACATTTTTCTTTGAGGTCCAAATTTCAAAGTCGTTTTACTTGAAACAAAGTTAATCTCACTTGAGATTTTCAAAACTGATTCGTCTCGCTTGAGACAATTCCCTTAAAAAAATAAATTTTGAAATTGTTTCACTGGAAACAAAGTTAATAATTTTTGAGTATGTTTCTCTTGAAAAACTCATCCATGAGATTGTTTCCCTTGAAACAAGTTTTGTCTCTATTGAGATAGTTTCTTTTGAAAAAATCTTTGAGTATGTTTCTTTGGAAACAAAGTTTTGTCTCTTGAGATAGTTTCTTGTAGAAAAAACCTTTGCGTCTATTTCCCTTGAAACAAAACAAACAAAATATTTGAGTATGTTTCTCTTGAAAAAAATATCTTTGAGTCTGTTTCTCTTGAAACAAAACCATCTTTGGGTCGTTTCCCTTAAAATGAATTCTGTCTCTCTTGAGACAGCTTCTCTTGAAGCATCATCTTTGAGTCAGTTTCTCTTGAAACCATATCCCTAAAATGGTCTACCGTCCTCATCGTGTAAGAACCGTGTCATCCTCTGACCAGACCTCCTCATCACGTAGGAGCCGTGTCAACCTTATATAACCTGTTGTCCTTATCACGTAGGAACTGTGTCATCCCCCGACCAGACCTCCTCATTGCGTAGGATCCGTGTCAACTTGATAATCAGTCATCCTCATCGCGTAGGAACCGTGTTATCACCCTTCCTAAAGATGGTCTATCGTCCTCAACACGTAGGAACCGTGTCATCCCCCAACCAGACCTCTCATCACGTAGGAGTCGTGTCAACCTGATAACCAGTCGTCCTCATCGCGTAGGAACCGTGTTATCACCCTTCCTAAAGATGGCATGTCGTCCTCATCACGTAGGAACGTGTGATCCACCGACCAGACCTCACATAAAACCGTGTTATCATCCCTAAATATGGCATCATCCTCATCACGTAGGAACTGTGTCATCCCTCGACCAGACCTCCTCATTACGTAGGAGCTGTTCACCCCTAGATAATCAGCCGTCCTCATCGCATAGGAACCGTGTTATCACCCTTCCTAAATATGACCATAACTCTTCATAACGTATGATCCGTACCATCCATGACCAGATATCCTCATCACGTAAGAGCATGTCCCTTTAGACGACCATACCTCTTCATCACGTATGAGCAGTGTCGTCCACAACCCAAACACTATCCATTTCTAAACCAAAAAAGAGAACGGACAAAAATTGGTTGTCTTTTTCTTCTTGCTCTATTCTTGTTAACACAAGAATGTGCAAGAAGATAGCTATAGACACCCATTTTTGTCCGGGCTTACAAAAACTATTATTATTATTATTATTATTTTCATTTTATTAATACAATTTTAATTACATTTTGTAGGCCTAAACCCGAGCCCACTCAACCTCAGCAGACCCAACTTACACCTACCCAAAGGCCTAGCATTCAACCCAGAGCCCAATAGTAATTACAAGCCCGTATACAGGATCCAACCAGTTCAGATCCGACCCAAAGAAGAACCGACCCAACTATCGAACCAGTTCAAATAGGACATGATCCGACCCGTCCATGAGGTAACCATAAATTTTTAGGGTTTATTTTCAATCAGTTCAGCCGCCGTCGCCTCTTGGGCTCTTCCCAGTCATCGAGCTTCCCGAGCCAATCAGAGCCCATCCCTCGAGCTGTATCAAGAGTGACAACATACCAAATCAATCAACAAATCAGAGAAACCCCCAATAAAAAATGAAAATAAATCTAAATAAAATCCGATGGAGTCAAATCCAACTTTGTTAAGTAGAGATAGGGTACTTGAACCCTATTTCTGGAAAATAACAATCATCATTCCCATACAACAATCACAGAGAGGAGATAAAAAGACACGGAGGGAGAGAGGAGAACTAAAGGAGAGGATTCGGGAATTGGGGGAAAAATAAAGAAGAAAAAACAGTTTAGAAAAGGATAGAAACATAAAGAAAAATGAGAGGGGAGAAAGCAGAGGGCTTTTCGAAAAGAGAAAATAGAGAAAAAAGAAAACATCGAAATAAGAGAAAAGAAATGAAGGAAAAGATAAGAAAAAAGTTACCTTTTTCTTTAGATCTGCTCTGATATAGCCACCGTCTCGAAAATCCGACTCCGGATTCGTGCTGAGAGGAGGAAACAAGTTGGATATATCTTCTTCTCTCTCATCTGTCGTCAGGGGATGGCGGTCGACGTCAATCAGTGGCGGCCGACACGACATATGGTCGTCGATTTCTGGGAACTTTGAAGTTCCGTTTGAAGCTCTCTGGCTTCTCTCTATCTCTCTCTTCCAAAGAAATGAGGAAATGAAGAAATGAAGAAGTTCGGTCGGTTGGACCCATTTTAAGCTTATATACAACACGTGAAATGGCGTCGTTGAGGGGACGGGGTTTGTAATTTTGCGTAAGAGGTAAACATTTACTTCAGTCCTTATGTCTTGTAATATTCATTTTTCCATTAATAGAAGTATGGTATTATTCTATTTTGGGCTCTCGTTTTTCAATGTTTGTATAAAAGTCACCATTTTATATGTTATGCTATTTTTGTATTATTCAACTTTGGTGATAATATTTATTATATTTCATTTTAGTCACTAAGTTAGTGTGCTGTGTATTTTTTGTTTATATTCGAATTTGGCCATGTCATTTGTAAATATTTTTTAGTCACTGCTTTGTATTTGGTTATTATTGTTTGGTCCTTTATGTTTCTAGTTATTTATTTTAGTCCTAAATATGATTTATGGGGTTATTTTCATTATACAGTACTGTTTATATTTCGTTTTTAACTCTTATTTATGATATTTATGATTCAATCCTTTAAGTTTAAATTTTTTCTATTTTGGCCCTCAAGTTTCTGTTAATTATATTTTGGTCCTTTAAATTTTTATGGTTTTATTTTAATCCCTTTTGCTTGTTATTTATTTTTAGTGTTTGTAATATGATTGTTATTTTTTGTAAATATTTTATTTGTATATTTACAATTTTATCGTACTTATCTATTGGTATTATTCAATATTTCCAAGAACGTATTGTAGAACGGGCTGGAGAGTATTACTTGATCGAAGTGGTACAATCTGATACGACGTCGAGCGAAATGAGACTTCAAAAATCTAGTTTATTTATTATTTAAATATTTATGTGAATGATTCAATGTGCTTTTATTAATTATCATTTTTATGCAATGTCAATTTTCAATTTATATTCGATTCGTGTTTTATCGAAGAGAATATTCTTTACTGATAAGAAATAGTCGAGATAGATTTCCCGACGGAAGATTGCTAATCTCGAGATCTCTTTTCAAGTTAAAGAATTTTATTTAATTAATAATTCAAAGCAAATTAATCAATTTTCAATTTATGGATCCTAATTTATTTTATATTTGATTCAAAGCAAACATTACAATAATGTGTAAGCGGCCGAGTACCAATTTTGGGCGTGGGGGGTGCTAATCATTCCTTACGCGTAATCGACTCCCGGACCCTTAAAATCAAATTTTTGGTAAACCATACCTAATTTTTGTCTAAAAACGATTTTCATTAAAATTGTTTTAAAAAGACGTTTTTAGATATTCGACCTACCTAACCCAAAGGTCTATGGCGACTCCTTTTCATTTAATCCAACTAATTCCAACTCACCAAATTTTCCAAATTAATGTCTTAATTGTTTTTAAAATAATATTTAATTGTTTTATAAAAAAAATGGTTATGGTATATGTCGACGACATTGTTGTTAAAGAGAATTCAATAATTCCATTGAAGACATCGTTCAGATGTGGGACGTAAGTTCTCCTTGAAAGACTTAGGAGACTGAGTCACTTCTAGGCACGGAAGTTCGACACACTTTGATCAGCTGGTACTATGACAACGTCAGTTTGTTCGAGAGCTTCTTGCCAAAGCTTGCATGAGTGGAGCCAAGTCAGCACTGACGCCCATGGTTATTTCCCTAAACTTGCTCGCGATGTAGGGAAAGTCCTCGAAGATTCCACTTTTAATAGAAGTATAGTTGGCACACTTATTTATTTGAGTCCCACAAGGTCGGACATAACATTCAGCGTCAACAAAGTAGCTCAGTATAATCATCGACCGTGTGAAGGGCACTAGACGGCAATGAAGAGAATATGTGTTACCTTGCTGGTACCATTAATTACGGATTGGTGTTTAGAATGTCTCCTTTCTCAGAGCCAAACTGTGTAACTGCCTTTGCCGACACTGATTGGGCTAGCAATGTAGATGATCGTAGGTCAGTTTCTGGATGTTGTGTGTTCTTAGGCTCCAATCATTGTGTCTTACAGTTCAAAACGACAAAAGACGGCGACTCGATTAACTACGGAAGCCGAAAACTGCAGTGTTGCTGACACAGTGTCTGAGGTGGTGGATTAAGTCCTCCTTCTGAAAATGGGTGATTTGTCGATAGTGTTCCTATTATCTGGATCTGGAGCGATATATAAGTGCCGTGACGATGAGCGTCAACCCGGTCTTTCATGCGCGCTCGAAGCATAGAGCTTGACATGCATTTTGTTCGGGATAAAGCGGCAGCCAAAGTCCTTCAAGTAAATTATGTTCATGCAGCTCATCAAGCTGCGGATGGATTGACAAAACCATTACCCAAAACTCAACACATTGTGCGTTCGACAAAAACTGCAGGTTGTTGTTGCTGAAGATTGACAGTTGAAGAAAGGGACGAGAATGTTGAAGCATGAGAAACGCACCTGCTGAGTTGGCATGTGGTTAGCTCATGCTGAGCTAGAATGTTTGTTAGCATTCTGTTAGGGTTTGTAATGATGACTCATGAGCTATCCTCCGGCCATCATGCTATAATATGACTATGTTTATTAATGAAAGAGAAATAGTTCTTGATTTAACTATAGCTATTATAATCAACAAGAACAAAGGTATTTTGGTAGGCCTATGCAAGCCCTGCCGGGGTATCCGTATAACCATCCTTGGACTATCTCAAGCTGAAACGATTAAGGTAATGTTGATGGTGCTTTATAACCTCGACACAGCTGCTGGTGGCTGCCCATGCTCATAATCTAGTGGCTCCTCATATTGTAGAAACGACAGTCCGTTTGGATGTGGAACGGAGGGACATGCAGCCAATGTGGTGAACAAGCAGGCCAACCCTCTTTTGGACCTTTCCATGGTTATTGCAAGAGAGGCTTGATCTGTTGAACCAAAACCTGGGCTTTAAGGCTTGCTATGTGAACGGCAGGCAAATGTTGTACGTAGCACACAGGTTGACCCAGTTGGCTTTAAAACTGTAACTTTCCGGTTTGGTTCGATTATGAGCATCCCGAATGTCTTTCAACTGGAGATTTTAATCTTCTCTGTTTAATCAAACAATAATGTTATTTGGGTTTGTTGCTTTCTGGAAAATGCCCTCTTAATGTTAAATTCTAATCTCTTTACCACCTTTTACATATGCAGATATTCCTGTTAGACCAAATAAAGGGTTAATCAAATAAAAACAAAAACTAAAGGTAAAGGCGACTTTATCCTTGTACCTGAAAGTCTTCCAAAGTGGGGCTTGAAAGGATTAACCAATTAGAAAGCTAAGCACCCAAAAAAGAGATCAAGCCAAGGTAATGGGTTTTGCTAATCAGGGAAAAAAGCAAGTGATCTTTACACAAACTCCATCTCCATTTGTAGTTTTAAAAAGACTAAACTCCAACTTCCACAGAAACATCAATCTAAATCTAATCATATAAAACGTAGAACATTTTTAATTTGTATTTTTCAACTCATATCATACTTAGAGCTTGAAAAAGCCAAGGAGGCTGATTTAATCTCTCTTGTCTCAATTGTTGTTCGAGATCGAGATTGGTTTGCTTCCGTTTTGATACCCCAACGTGGTGTCGGTGACTTGGAGGAATCCCAGCTCCCGACCAATGAATTCATTTCTTGCTGCGTGTTTGTTTTCCGTTTGGTTGTCGCCATGGAACTACTCGGCCTGCCGTTGATCATGTGACAGGATTCGGTCGATGATGAAGAGAAGCTGTTGGGTCCGGAATCCGAGGTTAAAGTGGGAGTTCCATGTTTCTCCTCGAGAAGGACTTTGTGGGCCCTAAAGTCAATTCAATCTCGCTTTCATTTATGAATTCATCGTCATCGCCGTCGGCCGGATGTTGCAAGTCAAGCCTGGTTCTTGAACTCTGATGATGCATATAGGTTCCATTCTCATGGCGGGTCTACTGCTTTCCATGCTTTCATCAATGTCTTTTGGATTCTATATAGACGATGAAGCTCGTAGACCTGGTAAAACATCAAATACAAGGTTCTAGATCAAATAAATATACATGTACGTGAGTTTTTGAAGAAAAATGGTGAGAAATTAATGTAACCTGTTGTTGAATGTTTCTTCATGTTTTATGATTGCCATCCTCATAAACTCCTTATCGTAGGGTCTAAGAAGCTTCTCCATTGTTTGGTTGTTCAAAATCCCAAGAAAAAGAATATCTAGGGATGGATTGGATAAATATAGGGTGATATAATCCAAATAAAAAAGGCATCTCTCTTTTATTCTCTAAGTGCTAATCTGGTTTTTTTTTATATTTTAAAACTCTTTGTATTTGACATATGATGCGATATTTAAAAACATTAAAAATAAAAGTATCAAATACATAATTATTGAATGCAAATAACTTAATAAATGATGACAACCTGAAAAAAATATATAATGATCACATCATCACATGCATGTTGCGGTAAGAGTTGTGGAAATAATGCAATACAAGAAAGCTGGGTGAGTTGTTTTTATTAAAAAGAAATAAAAGAATCGGAGAGAGTGACATGGGAGCACGAGTTGCCGGTGAAGGGGTGCAACCGTATTGGGCGGTGGTCCATTGGGGCTGCTGAAACACAGCCCAAGGGGAGGCGACGCTTGCCATTTGGTCCCCACCTTGAAAACCCAAATTAATCACTCTTTCTTACCAAACAATAAAAATATAAGGGAAACATGGCAAGGGAATAGTCAAACTCTAGTTTTCAGTTTCCATTACTTCATAGTTGAGTTCTAAGATGGTAGAAATGCAAATATTTTTTTAATAGTTCGGGATGATTACAATGTTATATTTGTTCATAACTTTTTTAACTATTGAAAACGCATATGCATCCAACAAATGTCTCTGCTCGAATACAGGACCTCCAGAGATCAATATTCTCTTTTACCATTGAGACTATTTGATGGGTTTTAGAAAGATAAATAAATAGATTGAATCAATATATTTTTATTATAATATATCATAAAAAAAATATGTTTATTATTAGGTTTAATACTATAATAGGTATAATATAAAAAAATCTCTAATGTTTGGTTAATAGTTACTTTGACTCATATTACTTTTAGAATATTTTGACCATCAATGTTTAATTTTGGGTGTAAAAGATCCTTCGTGGATGAAAATCGATAGTCAACAAGCTGTTAATATTTAAAATTTGAGATATTTTTTATCTTAAAATAAAATGTTAGAGCCAAATATTTCAAAAAAAAAAATAGGACCAAATATTAAAAAAATAAATCAAAACGACTATTAGACAAACATTAAAATCACATTACCTTAAAATAAAATATTAGAACCAAATACTTTAAAAATAAAATAAAATTAAAACAATTATTTAATCAAACATTAATAATACATCTTAACATTATATTCCATTACGTTAAAAAACATTATATATCATTATTAAGCATGCCTAAATGGTTCAAAAACATACTTGGTGATGGTGCCATATTTGTTAGCTGCATGTCTTCCCTGGATCTAGGCCTATAATGAACTGAACGTTCAGCGAACCGTTCATGAACCGTGCGGCGGGAAGTTCATTCATGTGCATTTTATTTATTAAATGAACGAACATGAACAAGATTTTGTCTTCGTTTAATTAAATGAACGAACTGAACATGTCTCGTTCGTTCATTACGTTCGTGAACGTTCGGTTATGTTTGTTTATGTTCATTCATTTATGTTTAGCCCAATCTTCTTAAATCAATTTTGGTGACCAATTTGTAAGTATCTTAAAAATATTAATTAATCTGATATTCTGATGACCAACTCCATAATTAACCCAATTTTATTTGGAAAACCCAACAATATTAACATGGTTTAGTTCTTTTTGAACGATCCATAAGTTGAATACCCCAGTACCGTCAACATCCATTGCGCCAAAACCCTACGTGCCACCACCAACTGGTTATCCGATGAGCAAAGAGAGTCCCAGAACCGGTTGCTTTCGAAACCAAGTTCAAAGGTGATGGATTCCGGAAGGATGTTAAGTATTATCACCGTTTTCTTCTACTCAAATAATCTTTTTTTCTTTCATATATAATGGAGTATTCGAATTTACAAGTAAATAGTGATCAACCAGTAACTCAAGTCAGTTTACTTTGAACTCAAGAACCTAATAATGGTGAGGTCTTATTCCATAGGTTGAGAAGTTCTTTAACGCGTTTCATCAAACAAATTTTTGCGTCATCCGGATATGAAGTTTAGCCATCCGGAAAGAATGGTTTTTGATGTATGAGGTTGGTGAACAATAAACCAACCTACTTCTCTCATCTCCCAATTTTCAACTTCTACATAGCACGAAGCTAAGGACATGTTTGTTTGATCCCCAAGGATTAAGGTCGACATCACATGAAACACAATCTGTGTTCATCTCGACTGTTGTTGAAGGAGAGAGGAAGAAAGAAAGTGGAGGAACGTTATGCAATCCCACATCAGTAACAAACAAGCAGCTCGGGGTTGGTAACTTATATAAAAGAATATGGGGGAGAATAGGTTTAAGCATCTTTGCGCTTGGGGCAATGTCGAGCTCAGAATCGAGCTTCAATCGAGCTCGAGTTTTAATCGAGCTCTTAAATTGTTTTGAGTTCGAGCCTTTTTGAGTTCGAGTCGAGTTCAATATATTTCGAGTTCGAGTCGAGCTTGATAATTTTAAGCTCGTGAGTTTTCGAGTCGAGTCGAGCTGACTTTGAAAGTTTTCGAGTTCGAGTCGAGCTCAGCAATACTCGAGTTCAAGTCGAGCTCAGCAATACTCGAGCTCGACTCGGCTTGTTTACACCCCTAGGTAGAGTCTCCAACGTTTATGTTCGTGTTCGTTTATTTATTAAATGAACGAATATGAACCAGTTATATTCCTTAATAAATGAACATGAACAAAAAAAAAATTGTTCGTTTATGTTCGTGTTCGTTTATTTATTAAATGAACGAACATAAACATACATCCGTTCGTGTACGTTCGATTCGTTTACAGGCCTACCTATATCTTCGAGCTTATATAACACACATTAAAAGTTGGTTTACCGAAATTAATGATGTCTTGATTAACGGGGAGCCATCTAATCATGCATTATGTAGTTCTAATTTATTCTTGCATAGTAATAACTCATTGGATCATGAAATTCCTCACTCTTTTAATTTAATATTTTTCACAAGAGACGTGACTATGTCATGCCACCTTTCTCATTATTTAAAAAAAACAATAATAATTGATGTAATTAATTAAAGATCGGCAGCTATTGAGAAGCTCAAGAATCACGATCATCTAAGATTTGGGAAACATGAATTATTGGGTTACTCTTTTTTCGTAATCACGAATTAAAAATCAAATAGCTTCCAGTTGGGGCATGTTATCGGGAGCATTGCTCCATGCAATTCTAAGCTGTCTATAAAGTGAGTCACCTTAATATACTTCTAAACTTACTATAATTTGTTACAAATTAGAGGAAATAACCGGGAGTGGAAGAGATACAAAATATAAATTATAGATAATATGATTTTTAGTGTTATATTTTTTATTTATTTGAATTATGTTTTTGTAATATAAATTTATGATATAAATAATATAAATTATGCAGAATTAAGTATAAATATAATAGATAATAGACCTGTAACCGAACTGACGTTTACGAACCGTTCGTGAACCGTTCGGCTGGAAGCGGGAGTGGAAGAGAATACAGAAATATAAATTATAGATAATATGATTTTTAGTGTTATATTTTCTTATTTATTTGAATTATGTTTTTGTAATATAAATTTATGATATAAATAATAAGATAAATTATGCAGAATTAAGTATAAATATAATAGATAAATATAGACCTGTAAACGAACTGAACGTTTAACGAACCGTTCGTGAACCGTTCGGCTGGAAGTTCTTTTTTGTTCATTTATTTATTAAACGAACGAACATGAACAAGATTTTATGTTCGTTTAATTAAATGAACGATCACGAACAGATGGCTCGCTCGTTCATTTACGTTCGTGAACATTCGGTAATATTTTCGTTCATTTATATTCATTCATGTTCGTTCATTTATGTTCGTTTTTGTTCATTTGTTTATGTGCGTTCGTTTATGTTTAGCCCAATCTCTATAGACTCATTTAAAAAATTAAAACCCAGTAAATTTTAATCTGATACCCATAAATATTTTAAAATTCAATTAATTTTAAATAAAAATAAAAAAGCTCAAAACAATTAAATAAAATATAATCCTAAAATTGTTAGGAAAGAAAAAAAATATATTTTCATTTATATTTGTTTACGTTCATTTAAGTTCATTTATTGTGTTCATTTCCGTTCATTTGTTTGTGTTCGTTTACGTTCGTTTATTGTGTTTGTTTATGTTCATTTACATCCGTTCGTTTATGTTCGTTCATTTTTGTTCGTTCATTTTTGTTTGTTTATCATTTAAATGAACGAACACAAACAAACTACATTCCTTGACGAACGAACACGAACAATATTTTTTTTTGTTCGTTTATGTTCGTGTTCGTTCATTTTGTTTGGTTAAAGTTAAACGAACAAACATGAACATACCCCTTTCGTGTTCGTTCGGTTCGTTTACATAATTATATAAATAAATAAATTATTGTATATAGAAGATATAATAAATATTATATCTTAGATAGCAAAATAATTTACATCTTATTATTATTATGAATAGCTATGATAATTTTTATTGTTTATATCACCTTTTGAGTTTTCGTAATTAAATTATGCGTTTCATTAAAACTTAAAGGAAAAAAAATCAAAGCATGCTTAAACCTAATTTTATCAAGTATAGATTGTTGGTGATTCTACTCTATTCGGTCCGTGAAAAGATGATCGTACCACTGATCACCAGAGGAATATATGTCTTTTGATCATTAAAAAGTTAACTCGGTATCCTTGGATCAATTCAATTGATGAGCAAATGCTTCTTTGTCATGGTAGAAATAATGATGAGGTCTTTGTCTTCCTTTTCCTAGATAAAGGTAATTCTATACCAGCGACGGATCTAGAAATTGAAAAATGGAGTTCAAAATTTTAATACTTGTAGCCACCATTTTTCATAACCCTTAAATCCTATAACCCCAAACCTCAAAAATTCAAACCCGACAGAACCTTAACCCTAATTCTAACCATAAAGATATCATGATTCAGCCGTCACCGCCGGTCCAAGCTCGCTCAACAAAACCCCAGAATATCCGGAACATTAAAAGCACACCATCATCAACAACAGTAACACCACAGTGGAGCTAGGATTATTTTTTTTTAAACCTATGTAAAATTGGTTATAAGAACCAAAACCATGTAACCGAGAGGGGATCTCTTCCTCTCGTTCTTTCTCAACAGAAATACAAGAAGCCTTTTTAAGGTATTTTTCTTCTCCTTTTCGTTGTTATTTGGTTTTAAAAAGGATAATAAAAATTAAAACAAAGTTTAGATAAATTTTTTAGGGAAAGAAAATAAGTTAAAGAGTAAGTTTACCTGGATTTTTTGTGTTCCTTGTCGAATAGAGTCGTAGGGGAAGCGATTAGAGCCGGGTTAGTGTAGTTTGGGTAGTAGCGCCACCGTGTGTGGTGGCTCTTTTTGGTTTCCTTGGTGAACGCTGCCATGAGTTGAGGGAGGAAGAAAAGGGAGAAAGAGTTGGGATTAGAAACTGCGTGAAAAAATGATTCTGGAGAGGGGGAAGGAGTTGATATCTTAAGGTTTTTGGGTAAATCACGCTTTAAGTCCCCCTTTTTAGTGTGTTTCATGTTTAGTTATAGTTTTAGGGTTAATCGTGTCTCAAGTCCTCCTAGTTTTAGCATTTTTGCAATTTAGTCACCATTTCCTTTTATTTTCTAATATTTACGAATTAGATGTTGGTTTGCATTATTTAATTTAGTCCTCTGCTGTATATTTTTTTTTTCTCGAGATTGGCCACTGATGTTGATGTTTTTCTATTTTAGTCCTATGTTTATGGTTTTATCATGATTCTAGTGCTTCTATTTGTTATTCTCTTGTTTAATGCTAGAATATTTACTTTATTAATGTTTAGGATATCAAAGTTACTTTATATTTATTTTTCACCCATATAGTGAATGAATCCAAGTGTATATTATTTATTTTTACCATTAAAGTATGTTTTATGTTTTATATGTATTTTTTTGTATTATTATTATATTACTTTGTATATAATTATAGCATGATAGAAACATTTTATTTTATATTTTTATTATATTTTAGAATAATATCATGTTCTATGTTTAATATAATTTAGAAAATGTATATATTATAAAGCAATATAAAGTTAAAAATAAATTTAAAATGATTCTTTTAATCCATGTGTTTATATTTTTCTCTAAGTGCTTCAATGTATCATATTTTATTTTGTTTAAAAGCCTCATTAGCATAACTTAATTATATAATTGGATTAAGGGTAGTATTTATGTATTTTAAAATATTAAGAAGGGACAGTCTTAAAACAACTAGATGTCATTTTCCGATATTTTAAAATAAATAAATATCCCACTAGAAAAACCTAAAAAATTGATTGCATTTAAATTAATTAATTTTGAAGGGAAAAGGAAATATTCATTATTTTAAACTTATCGAGACAATTTGCTAATTTTATTAGAGATTAAGTCTCGGTGTTTTTAAATTATTGAATATCCTTATCTTTTCTAATAATATTCGGATTAATAATTTAATTTCTTTCTTTGGTAGAATAATTTTTTTTATGGAATCCTTAGGAAAATTATTATATTCTTTTTATTTCAGTTGGGAAGAGAATATTCGTCCTAAGTATTTTAGGAGTATTTTCTCTTCAATTGGAAATAAGAGAATTTTTATATTTTTCCTTAGAATTTTGTTCTATAATATTTATGGTTGAATTAGGAATAATGGAATCGTGATCTAAATATATATTCGAATTCTTAGATTTCTACTATTTAGAGACAATATAATCGATGGTACCAATTTTGGGCATTGTGGGGTGCTAATCCTTCCCCACACGTAATCGACCCCAAACTCTTTTTTATTACTAAAAATGAATTTCTGGTTATACGTGGATCGATACATCTTTTAAAATGATGTTTTTCTTAAAAAAAACTCTTTTAAAAGAAGATTTTTGGGTATTCGGCCTACCTAACCCAAAAGGTCGATGGCGACTCCGAAACATTTCTTTTACAAAATCGGGTTTTCACGAAATGAGTCGAGACTCGTCGTATCGCCGAAAATCGGTTACGACAGCTTGGCGAATCTGCTGGGGACATTAGAGGCTCAAGCCTTAAATCGATTATATATGGTGTCTATAGTTAGAAATTGAGAATTCGATTATATTTAATTTACGATTCCTTTGATTCCTTTCAACTGTTATTTAATATCTTTGTATACTAATGAGTGTATTTGATTAATTTTCAGATGTTAAAGTCTCAGATTCGCTTTAGTTCATTTTTGTGTCATTGTTTGTCAAAGGTTTGATAATTTCTCCTCACACACAACACTTGCATTGCATAACATAAGCTATATACACGAGCTCTTCCTTTTAAGTGGGAGTGAAAGCGACGTCTTCGTGAGAATTTATTCTCCGTGTCAGACCTAGCAATTAGCTTCCGGGGTACATATATCCTATGTCTTCGTGAGAATTTATTCTCCGTGTCAGGCATAGGGAAATGTCCCCCCTTGAATTGAACTCGATCCGCTTAAGCCTATAATGGATGAGGATTGAGGGTCTGGCTCGCCCAATGGGGCACCTACAAGGACAATTCGAGTACCTTTACTCTTAGAACCGAAACTCTGCATATAATAAACCATAGAAACCCACCCGATTTAAGACCAAGCCGAAACTTTGTCCATAGGTACCCAAATAAGTGTACAAAGGAGAAATAAACTCTAACCTTTTTTTAAATTTATTTTTATAAATGCATGTGAATTAGAAAATTATGCGGTTTAAGGTTTATCTTATTATTTTAAGTATATGGGTTAGAAAGCATGATTGGGTAGGATTGTTATTTATTAAAAAGTATGTTTGGGTAGCTATCATGATGGGTAGGTTTTTTTTTCCAAAATTTTATTAACTCATTACATGTACTAACTTGTTTCATTTTCTTGTTTCCTTTCATTTTTGATATTTGCATTGCATCATTCAAGATTGAGGGTGTTGATCTTTAGTTAATCATCAAATTGGAAAGCTTTCAGTAATGGACGAAAGTATTCGAGTCAAATTGTTCAAAACTCCGAGGTACGACAGTGGTCTGAAGCACTACAAAGACAAGAAGGGGACAGTTTGCAAGCCGATCATGTGTAAGAATTATTGGGTTATGCTCCTATTTCTCTTAAAAGAAATGACGTCCAAGACTTACGAGACATTTGGGAAAAATGGGAATCAAGTAAGAAACTGCAGTTTTACTAGTGTTATGGGGACATTTCCTATCTGTTGTATGTTGACATAGAGGATGAGCTGCTCCGAGCCTTGATTCAATTTTGGAATCCAGGTTACAACTGCTTCACTTTCAATCAAGAAGATATGGTTCCTACCATCGAAGAATATATTGCTTTGTTGCACATAGAAGAGGCTCAAGAGAATCGGATTTATTCCAAGTCCATCAAAACTCAACCCTTCAGAATCAAATTAGCAAACATTACGGGAGTGCGCGAGGAATGGGTGGTTGCTCGTACCAAACAAAAAGGCGAAAGTGAATGTATTTCTTGGACTGCTATTAAAGAAATTATTCAAAGTCATTCTGACGAGAAAATTCGATTTGATCTTTTTGCACTGGGTATTTATGGCTTAGTCATCTTCCCGAAGGCCTTGGGATATATTGAGGCTGCAGTTATGGATTTATTTGAACAATTACCAAAAAAGATCAACCCTGCTCCTGTGATTTTAGCAGAGACCTTCCGATCCTTGAATGCTTGTCGAAGGCTTGGAGGTGGTCGATTTTCAGGGTGTGCACAACTACTATATGTCTGGATACGTAGTCATTTTTGGAAAATTGAAAAGATTTCATATCATCGTTTTAGTACCATCTACTAACCTTTGAGAGAATTCCTCGAGAAAGATTGGCCAAAAGGAGTCACTAAAGACATGTGGATAGATACCTTTAGAAATATGCGAGACAAGGACATTGTTTGGCGTGCCCCTTGGCAAATACGAAGTGAACTCCTCTATAAATGTGGTGACTACAATTGGGTGATGCTGCTTGGTTTGTGGGGAGGAATTGGGTACGCACCCCTTTTGGTTTTGAGGCAATATGATGGCCGTCAATTTGTCCCAGTCACTGCTAGATTGCACTCATCTGAATTCGTGTTTCACGGAAACAATTATAAGAAAAACATCCTTGAGGCAGTTAGAGCATGGAAAAAGACTTTCCGTACTAGAGCTGAGGCAGCCAAAGTGATGTTGACGCCAGATTATGAGGAGTGGAGGTATGCTAGAAAGAATGAAAATATTCCTCTACCTGACCAAAATGAGGATATATCTATGGAAAAAAGAATTCAGATAGTCCCATCAGAGGTAGAGATCTTGAGAACGGAGTTCGAGGCCGAGAAAGAAGGTTGGTCAAAAGAACTGGAACAAATGCGACAAGACAAATACATGTTGAGTATCGATGCTGACTTTCATGCTGCACAATTTACAATGCTAAAAGTGAGAAAAGAAAAAATAGAATCGGATTTAAAAGATCTGAAGAAGGATTACTACAAGCTGCAAAAATCTATGTCCATAGTTGGGTCAAGCAGAACGTCAGCACAATTAACCAAAGAGTTAAACGAAGAGAAACATCGAGTCAAAAATATGAAGGCAAGAAACGATCGTCTACTCAAGAGCTTAAAGAAAGGGAAGCAAAAAGTAGAAGAGCTTGAGCTTGATAAGAGGGAGCGGATCATAAAATATAAAGCTGAGAATCGCGAAGCTATGAAAGAATTAAAAAGGGAGAAAGATCGTGTCAAAGAACTGGAAGACGAAAAGAATAGCATTCTTGAGGGGTTCGAGGCTGAGAAGACCATCATGTTCAAAAGATTTGAAGCCAAAATGAATAACATGCTTGTCGAACTTGATGAT
This sequence comes from Hibiscus syriacus, assembly GCF_006381635.1. Lineage (NCBI taxonomy): Eukaryota > Viridiplantae > Streptophyta > Magnoliopsida > Malvales > Malvaceae > Hibiscus > Hibiscus syriacus. The sequence goes on from NW_024063524.1 coordinate 3,394,984, forward strand.
AGAGGACAAAGAATCGAAGAATTTGATACTGAAAGGAAGAGATGGAATTGGAAAAGCAACACTTCAATACTACGCTTGAAGCAAGGCAAAAGACAACCAACGGCTGGATAAAAAGGTGTGGAGACAAAAATACAAAAGTACGAAGTCTCAATCGAAGGATGCAGGAAAGACATACAAGACTTGAAGAGGATCTGGCTCAGTGTCAGGCTAAAAACACAGAATTCAGTGATTACATCCTACAACTCAAAGAATCATTGTTCCAAGAAAATGTTCTCCGGGGACCGAGTGATCTTCAGGAAAGTCTTGAAGAGAATGCCTTACTGCGAAAGCAAATTCAACATCTGGAAAGTGGACTGCAGAGTTGTCATGTACGAATTAATGAGCTAGAGCGAAATCTTCAAGGAACTACTGAACAGTGGCAAAAATCAAATGATTTCTATGAAGAACAAAATGCAGCCAAGCAACATGGTAGCCGAGGCCATAATACAGATGAGTGAGTTGCCAGATACATTGGAGAACTAGCTGTCGAAGCAAAGGTCATCGAGCACCACATCAATCCAGTTTCTAAGTGTGGGAAGAAGATGTTGTGGATGATTAGTGAAATTGCTGAGCTTAATAGAAGAGCTAGACCGTATCTGTGAACTATTATGTAATGAAACTTTTTGTTGCAATGGATGTTGAACTAAGTCGTATCTGTAGAAGTGAACTATTATGTAATGAAACTTTTGTTATAATGAAAGTTGTTCTATGACATTAACTTTTTTGGATCGATACCTCTTGCATACATTCATTCTTCATTTGATATTTATGTATGAATTTTAAATATTTCGGATTAAGACTGCATTCATTAATTAAAAGCACCAAAATAATACGATAGGTTTCCAATCGCAGTTACCCTGGCCCTATTAGCAACAAAGAAACGTAACATCCTTACTATACCAGGAACGTGAGTAAGAAGATGGACAACAAATTGGAACGTATTGAGAAAGAGCAGAAAAGATATGCAGGCAGAAATGAGAAGTAATTTGAAAAGATTGAGGCCAATATTACCAGTTCACACTGAATATGCTGCAGAAATTAGAGGACCTATTCAAGAAACATGCTGAAAAGAGTCATGCTGGAAATCCCGCCTCCTCTAACCAGATTCCATACCCCTCCAGGGATCCAACAGAATCTGGTCCTCCTCTTGGTTTCACACTATACACATCTGCTCGTTCTTCGATACCTCAAGAAGATCGATCTCATGCATATGTCAGCAATGAGAATCAACAACAACAAATGGGATCCATATTCCCAAATAGCTATCAGTCTGTTCCAGGAGTAAGGCTAGGAGAATTTAGTACTGAGCACCTAATCCCAGATCTAAATGAGTTAGCCGAAAAAGAGAAAGCCAATGAAGAAATAACTCAACAGTTGAAGAATTGGAAGAAAGGGTAAAATCGGCAGAAGTGGTTGAATCATTCTATGGGTTGACGCTAGAGAGCTGAGCTTGGTCCAGACTTGATCATCCCTATGAAGTTCAAGGTTCCCGAATTTGAAAAATACGATGGTACCACATGCCCTTCATCTCATATCACCATGTTTTGCCGAAGGATGGCCGGCCATGTGCAAGACGAAAAGCTACTGATTCACTGTTTTCAAGACAGTCTGAAAGGATCTGCTGCCAAATGGTACAACCAATTAACTAGGGCTCACATTAAATCATGGGAGAGACTTGGCAAAGGCATTCCTATAACAGTATCGCCATGTCACAGATAGGTCCTGATCGGTGGACTCTTTAGAATATGGAAAAGAGAAATAATGAGACTTTCCGACAATATGCCCAGAGGGGCGTGACGTAGCCGCACAGGTCCAACCCCTTTACTTGAAAAAGAAGCTACTGTAATTTTTGTCACACCTTGAAGGCTTCGTACTTAGGGCATTTACTTGGAAACCACCAAAAAACTTTGTTGATCTAGTTATCTCAGGGGAGCTCATCGAGAACGCTATAAAGAGTGGCAAGATCGAGGCAGTTGATGGGTCCAGTTCAAAAAATCCAGTATACCGAAAAAAAGAAAACTAAGTTAATAATGCAAATGTATACAACAAGAATACTTTAAAAAGTGTCACAATAACCCAACCAAGAGATGAAAGGAATGACACGAGCACCGCCAGAAATGATTCCAAGGACCTCGCAAGGAGAATGAGAGAATGTCCTTCACACCACTACCAGTACCCTACTGAGATATACGCCTCGTTATTAAAGGCGGATGTGGTGCGCCCTTATCGTTGACTCCTCTGCAACCACCGTACCCTCATTGGTATGACGTAAATGCACATTGTGATTACCACGATGGAATTACTGGTCACTCTATTGAGAACTGTTTGGCCTTCAAAAAAGTTGTGCAAAATCTGATTAATACTGGGGGATTGCAATTTGATTCACCTGATGTATCGACACACCCACTACCGAATCATGGAGGTAAAGGTGTGAACACAGTCCATGAGGAGAATAGGAAAAAAAGCGAAGACAAATGTTGATGAAATCAAATCTCCCTTCATTTGGGTGTTCCAACAACTTTATCATGTCGGCATGGTTCAACAAGATCCTAAACCAAAGCCCAATGAATGTGAAAATTATTATGAATATCACCAAGAAGAAGGACACAAAATTCAATTTTGCCCTGAATTTAGGGGGTTACTACAAAAGTTGATGGACAACAAGGAAATATAATTCTTTGAGAAAGATGAGGAAAAAAGAGGAGAAGATGTCTGCACAATCGAAAATTCCAAGCCAATGCATAAAACAAATAAGCCTGTGGTCATCACTGTGAGACCATCTGCGATGAATTCCACGTCAGTGAAGCCAAAAGTTATTATCACGGCCCCTTCACCATTTCCGTTTAAAGATACCCACAAGGTACCTTGGAACTACACTGCCAATGTTTCAATGATAAGGGGATCTGGTTCGCTAGAGGAACAAAAGTAGCTGAAGAAAATGATAAAACACCAGGAAGCAGCTTGAAGAATGAAATGAGTGAAGTAGGCACTTTACAAAAAGTGGAAGGTGTTACTCTCCTGAAACATCAAAAGAACAGACAAGGGGAATTGAAAGGAAAGCTACAGTGGTACCGCAAAGGATATTTAATGATGAGCCCCTACCACTAATCAATGAGTCGGTAACTGAAGCACAAGCACAAGAATTCTTGAAATTCTTAAAACATAGTGAGTATAGTGTAGTAGATCACTACATAAGCAACAAGCACGAATTTCAATTCTGGATCTGTTAATGAATTCAGAAGTCATCGGAATGCTCTCTTGAGAGTGCTCAATCAAACATTTGTGCCTGAGGATAACAGTGAACAAGTTGGATCGAATTGTGGGGCCTATAGCTGCAGACAATTACTAACATTCACTGATGATGAAATTCTTGATGGGAATGGGATCAGTAAAAGCCCTCAATATCACAACCCACTGCCATGGTCATGTCTTACCAGGTGTTTTGATGACAATGGGTCGGCACTCAATGTTATGCCTATGGCCACATTACGAAGAATTACCATGGACACTCACATATGAGGGCCTACCAAAATGTTGTTAGAGCCTTTGATGGAACCCAGCGGATGTCCTTGGAAAGATGGAGGTACCATTATTGATGGACCAACTGTTTACAATATTGATTTTGTGGTAATAGATATCAACCCATAATATAACTGCTTGCTTAGACCATGGATTCATTCTGCAGGGGCAGTCCCTTCGTCATTGCATCAGAAATTGAAATTTGTAACAGATGGCCAGTTAATCAGTATTGGGGCAGAGGAAGAGATCATTGCTTCCGTGACGACTGACACCCCTTACATTGAGACCAATAAGAATGCCCTAGAGTGTTCCTTCAGAGCCTTAGAATTTGTCAACGTACTTTCATTGCTGAAGGAAACAAGATTCCTCACCCGCATTTATCTGAGTGCACTAAGATGACTGTGCGAGAGACTCTAGGAAAAGAGCTAAATTGGAAAGGGTCTCGGTAGATGCTTGCATGGGACTTTACATCCCAAATTTGTTATGATAAAGAGCAACCGCTTTGGGCTTAGGTTTAAAGATGAGATGTGAAGTAAGAAGAGCTAGACTGAAAAGAGAGGACATTCTGTGGGATCGTATGTTTTCCCCTTCCTTAAAGAGCTCATTCAAGTTTGGAGGGGTGAACGATATGGAGCAACAGTAGCCAGAGCAACTGATGAAGGAAAGCAGATGAAAGACAAAGACTTGTTTGACGAAGCCATGGAGGTTTGGTCATCAACATGATAACTGGGGACGATAAAGCGGGAAAATATTGGCTGAATTCGCTTGCTTCCCAGGAGAAAATGCTGAAAAATTGGACTGCAGAGGATCTCCCTGTAGTTTTAAGATTAATTCAGAGTAATACCCAGAACTAATCCTTATACTTGTGCCCGCGAGTATTAAGGAATCTTTGTAAGGGCAGCTATGTTAACTCTACTTGCTTTCAATGAAAGACATATTTTTGTTTCTCAAATTGCCATCATTATTTACATTTTCATTCTTCATTCTTTGTTCTTCATTCTTCATTCTTTGTTCTTCATTCTTTACATTCATTTCATAAATTTTGTCTCTCCTCCCAAATATATATTCGATTCAATTTTTTTCCTTTTGCAGGTGTCACAATATCAATAGCATGAATGTTTCTAAATTTAATCCGAGATAAACTTGAGTGACCCATATGTCTGGAAGAAATCAATGAGTGTCAGGATGAGGTAGAATGTGATGTTCCTAACGAACTAGTAAGACTGGTGGAAAATGAGGACAAACAGATCTTACCTCATCAGGAGGAGACTGAGATTATAAACTTGGGAACTGATGATGAAAAGAGAGAAGTAAAAATCGGCAGTGCACTTTCAGTTGAAATAAGACGAGACCTAATAGATATGCTCCGAGAATTCAAAGACATCTTTGCATGGTCTTACCAAGATATACCAGGGTTGAGTACAAACATAGTGGTGCACAAGCTTCCAATAAAGCCTGAGTGTAAGCCAGTTCAGCAAAAGTTCAGAAGAATGAGGCCAGAAATGATGTTAAAAATTAAAGAGGAAGTGATGAAACAGATTGATGCAGGGTTTCTTCAGGGAGCAAAATATCTGGAATGGGTCGCTAACATAGTCCCCGTGCCAAAGAAAAATGGAAAAGTTCGTATGTTGTGGATTATAGAGATCTCAACAGAGTAAGCCCAAAAGACAATTTTCCGTTGCCTCATATAGATACTCTAGTGGATAATACTGCGGACATTCGTGGTTTTCTTTTATGGATGGCTTCTTGGCTATAACCAAATCAAAATGAACACTGAAGACATGGAAAAAAACCACATTTGTGACTATGTGGGGCACATTTTGCTATAAAGTGATGCCATTTGGTTTGAAAAATGCTGGGGCAATTACCAAAGAGCTATGGTGACTCTTTTCCACGATATGATGCACAAAGAGATTGAAGTGTACGTAGATGGAATGATTGCCAAATCCAAGATGAAGAAGAACACATTCAAAACTTGAAGAAACTTTTTAAAGATTGAGAAATATCAATTGAAACTCAATCCAACTAAATGTACCTTCGGGGTAATGTCAGGGAAACTCTTAGGCTTCGTGGTTAGTCAAAGAGGAATTGAGATCATCCGGACAAGTAAAGGCCATTCAAGATCTTCCGCCACCTCGTACACAAAAAGAAGTTCGAGGTTTCTGGGAAGGTTAAATTATATATCTCGATTCATTTCGTAATTAACTGAGAAATGCGACCCAGTTTTCAAGTTGCTTCGAAAGAACAACCCTGAAGTTTGAATGACGAGTGCCAAAATACTTTAGAGATAATCAAGAAATATTTTCCAATGCTCCAATTCTGGTACACCAGTCCCTGTAAACCATTAATCCTTTACCTAACGGTCTTGAGAATTCGATGGGTGTGTGTTAGGGCAGCACGATGAATCTGGAAGGAAAGAGAGAGACATATTATTAAGCAAAAAGTACACAGATTGTGAGATCCGATATATGCCAATTAAAAGCTATGTTGTGCTTTGGTATGGGCTACCAGAAGGCTCAGGCAATACATGTGCCTATACCTGGTTGATATCCAAACTTGACCATTGAAATATTTGATGGAATCACCGGCTCTAACTGGTAGATTGGCTAGGTGGCAGATGTTGTTATCAAAATTTGACATTGTGTATGTAAACAAAAAAGCGGTCAAAGGGAGTGTCATAGCAGATTTTCTTGCAAGTCGTGCTGATGAGTCCTTAAACTTTAATTTTCCTGAATAAGATCTGATGTGCGTCACAACCGAGGATGAAACAGTTTCAAATTAAGTCTTGGAGGTTATATTTTGATGGGGCATCCAATGCTTTAGGACGAGGAATTAGAGCTGTACTAATTTCCCCGGAAGATGTATACTATCCTTTTACAAGCAGATTGGAATTCTTTTGCACCAATAATATGTCAGAATATGAGGCTTGTGCCATGGGGTTAAGAGTGGCCATGGAAAGAAAAATTAAAGAGCTCAAAGTATATGGAGATTCCTCACTGGTGGTGTACCAATTGCGTGGAGAATGGGAGACAAGAGATCCGAAGTTAGTGGAATACAAAAGATTGATCCTTGAATTGGTAAATAATTTGAAGATGTCACTTTCAATTATCTCCCTAGAGAATAATCAAATGGCAGATGCTTTGGCCACACTGGCTGTATGTTTCAAGCAAATAGAAAAGCTGACATGACACCAATTAAAATGCAAATATAAAACCCCGACACTGTTATAGCTAGAAGAAGAGGTAGATGGTCGTCCATGGTATTATGACATCTTACAATACATCAAGCATCAAACTTACCCACAACAGGCGTCTAAGATTGATAAAAAGACAATAAGGAGAATGGCTGCTGGATATATCTTGGATGGGGAAGTTTTGTACAGAAGGGTAGTATCAAGTTTTTGATGAGATGCGTGGATGCCCGAGAAGCAATAAGTATACTTGAAGAGGTGCATGAAGGGATATGTGGAACACATGCAAATGGGCTTTCTATGGCCAAGAAGATCATGAGATACGGATACTATTGGGCCTATAGCATTCAGACTGTGTTGATACGCAAAGAAGATGTCACAAATGTCAAATCTATGGAGATAAGATCCATACACCTCCGTCACCTTTGCACGTGCACCTTTGCACGTGATGACTGCACCATGGCCGTTTCTATGTGGGGTATGGATGCCAATATCACGAGATCTACAGTTTGCAAATTCATAAAGAAAGAGATAATTTGTTGGTATGGGCTGCCAGAAAGAATCATCACAGATAACGCCACCAATCTGAAACACAATGATGGTAGAAATTTGTGCTCAGTTCAAGATAAAACATTCTAATTCAGACTTACCGTCCAAAGATGAATGGAGCAGTGGAAGCAGCAAATAAAATATTAAGAGGATCATTACAAAGACCACTGATACTTATAGAGATTGGCACGACAAATTACCCTTTGCTTTGTATGCATATCGAACTACAGTGCGAACTTCGATAGGGACAACACCTTTCTCTTTAGTCTATGGGATGGAGGCAGTCTTGCCAGTGGAAGTGGAAATCCCATCACTTCGAATTTTGAAAGAGTGAAGTTGGATGAAGCTGAATGGGTTCAGGCTCGGTTTGACCAGTTGAATCTCATTGAAGAAAAGAGATTAAAAGCTATTTTCCACGGTCAGATGTATCAAAACGGATGATGAGAGCTCATGATAAGAAATTCATCCAAGAGAATTTCGAGAGGGTGATCTGCTAAAAAAGATCCTGCCAATTCATAAAGATTTCCGAGGGAAATGGATGCCTAATTGGGAAGGTCCATATGGTCAATAAGGCCTTTTCTGGGGGAGTGTTGATTTTGGCAGAGATGGATGGAAAAAACTGAGAAATCCGGTAAACTCAGATTCTGTCAAGAAGTAATGCTTGAAAAAAAGAGAATGAATGAAAAAATGAAAAAGTGAAAAAGAAAAAATAAAAAAAAAAAATGAAAAAAAAAAAAAAAAAAAATGAAAAAAAAAAAATGAAAAAAATGAAAAAATGAAAAATGAAAAAAAAAGAAAAAGGAGGGTTCGAGATGAAAATCCACAAAGGATATCTTGAAACCAAAGGAATGCTTTGAGTTGAAAACCTGAAAAAGACGGCTCAAAGGCATTTTGAGATTAGGCATCAGGCAGATAAACCCTCTCGACAGTCTGATATTCTGAGAGAAGCTTCACGTCTACAGACATTCTGGCAACCCTTGAAGTCCTCCAGACATAAGCTCAATCCAATGCTCCGAGTTATATCAAGTGGATTGGTTCAGGAATACTCGTGCTAGTGACTTATAGGGACATCTGACTTGTAGTTCTAAATTTCCACTATTTATATGATTGCCATCACTTTGTAAAATCAATTCCTTGTCAGTAAATTCGAAGTTATTTCAAGCCCAATTCTATTCGTTCTGTACATACACATAAACATCTTGTAAGTAGATTGACATAACATTAAAAAGAAAATAAAAGATTCTTAGTATTACTTTGAACTAATATTTCCAGTACAGAGAGTCTAAGTAAGTCAGGACCCTAATACTCGTGTATATAGTCGGAGAGTGTAGGGTAAAACATGGCCAAAGAAATGCATGTGAATTGAAATCGAAGAGTACATTGAAAACAATGATATTTTGGTATGTGCTACGACTGGATTTTGTCAAGAAATTATCTACCTGACAGAGATGAGCAGTTCAAATGGAAGCAGAAAAGGATTTATATGGGAACGAGAGAAATGAGAACTTATATAAAGTAGCCCAAGTGAAATAAAAATGAAAATCAAATGATGCATTTGAATTGAAGATTTGCATGACAACAGAGCTCACCATATTAAAAACGACATCATGCATACATCAGTAGGCATCTAAATAGGAGCATACCACCCATTCATGTTCATTGAAATGCTTTGACAGAAATGCAGGGATATTCAACAACAATCAAATCCACCCACAGAAGGAGGTGACCCAACATTTCCAGAAGAGTTCATAATGAGAAGAACTCGTCCTAAAGGAGAAGGTTCGTAATGAGAAGAGCCTGTTCCTTTCAAATCCACCACAGAAGGAGGTGACCCAACATTTCCAGAAGAGTTCATAATGAGAAGAACTCGTCCTAAAGGAGAAGGTTCGTAATGAGAAGAACTTGTTCCTTTCAAATCCACCACAGAAGGAGGTGACCCAACATTTCCAGAAGAGTTCATAATGAGAAGAACTCGTCCTAAAGGAGAAGGTTCGTAATGAGAAGAGCTGTTCCTTTCAAATCCACCGCAGAGAGGGTGAACCAACATTTCCAGAAGAGTTCATAATGAGAAGAACTTGTCCTAAAGGGAAGGTTCATAATGAGAAGAGCATGTTCCTTTCAAATCCACCGCAGAGAGGGTGAACCAATATTTCCAGAAGAGTTCATAATGAGAAGAACTCGTCTTAAAGGAGAAGGTTCGTAATGACAAGAGTATCCTTTCAAATCCACCGCAGAAGGAGGTGAACCAACATTTCCAGAAGTTCATAATGAGAAGAAACTCGTCTTAAAGGAGAAGGTTCGTAATGAGAAGAGCCTGTTCCTTTTAAATTCACCCCAGAAGGAGGTGAATCGACATTTCCAGAAGAGTTCATAATGAGAACAACTCATCCGAAAAAAGAAGAAGAAGTTCTAATGAGAAGAACTTGTTCAACTTAGCTCGATTCATCGCTATGGAGTTGAATCAGAAACACCTCACTCGAGGGATCAGCATTGCCAGGGAGAGTTCATAATGAGAAGAACTCATCTGATGAGGGAGAAGAAGTTCATAATGAGAAGAACTTGTTCAACCTTGGTGATTCATCATATAAGGAAGTGGATGACATCCCCAGCGAAGAATTTTATAATGAGAGGAGCTTGTTCGACCTATTGCTCGATTCACAACATTTCGAATCAGCAATACCTCACTTGAGGGATTAACATTTTTAATGGAGAGTTTGTAAGAAGAACTCATCCGATAAGTGAGAAGAAGTTCATAAGGAGAAGAACTTGTTTAACCTTAATTGTTTTCATCGCATATGGAGTTGGAACAGCCCAACATTTCGTTCATACGAATGAGGTGGATCAAACATTGCCATCTAAATCCATCGTATAAGGAGTTGGATCGACACACTATTGGTGCAACTATCGACATTGGCAGTGAAGAGTTGCAATGTGACAAGATGAGACCAATATGAAAAATGTTCTTTCATATCTTTGCTTCATCCCCGTTTCACAACAATGAGCAAAGAAGGGCAGCTGTAACCACCATTTTTCATAACCTTTAAATCCCATAACCCCAAACCTCAAAAATTCAAACCCGACAGAACCTTAACCCTAATCCTAACCATAGAGATATCATGATTCAACCGTCACCGTCGGTCCAAGCTCGCTCAACAAACCCGGAATATCCGGAGAATTAAAAGCACACCATCATCAACAACAGTAACACCACAGTGGAGCTAGGATTATTTTATTTTTTTAAACCTATATAAAATTGGTTATAAGAACCAAAACCATGTAACCGAATCTCTTCCTCTCGTTCTTTCTCAACAGAAACAAGAAGCCTTTTTAGGTATTTTTCTTCTACTTTTCGTTGTTATTTGGTTTTAAAAAGGATAATAAAAACTAAAACAAAGTTTAGATAAATTTTTGGGAATGAAAATAAGTTAAAGAGTAAGTTTACCTGGATTTTTTGTTTCCTTGTCGAATAGAGTCGTAAGGGAAGCGATTAGAGCCGGTTAGTGTAGTTGGGTAGTAGCGCCACCGTGTGTGGTGGCTCTTTTGGTTTCCTTGGTGAACGCTGCCGTGAGTTGAGGAGGAAGAAAAGGGAGAAAGAGTTGGGATTAAAACTGCGTGAAAAATGATTGGAGAGGGGGGAAGGAGTTGATATCTTAAGGTTTTTGGGTAAATCACGCTTTAAGTCCCCCTTTTTAGTGTGTTTCATGTTTAGTTTATTAGTTAGGGTTAATCGTGTCTCAGGTCCTCCTAGTTTTAGCATTTTTGCAATTTAGTCACCATTTCCTTTTATTTTTTAAGATTTACGAATAGATGTTGGTTTTGTATTATTTTAATTTAGTCCTCTGCTGTATTATTTTTTTTGCTCGAGATTGGCACTGATGGTTGATGTTTTTCTATTTAGTCCTATGTTATGGTTTTCATGATTCTAGTTCTTCTATTGTTATTCTCTTGTTTAATGCTAGAATATTTACTTTATTAATGTTTAGGATATCAAGTTACTTTATTTTATTTTTGTCACCATATAGTGAATGAATCCAAGTGTATATTATTTATTTTACCATTAAAGTATGTTTTATGTTTTATATATGTATTTTTTGTATTATTATTATATACTTTGTATATATATTATTGCATGATAGAAACATTTTATTTTATATTTTTATTATTTTTAGAATAAATATCATGTTCTATGTTTAATATAATTTAGAAATATGTATATATTTAAAGCAAATAAGTTAAAAATAATTTAAAATGATTCTTTTAAATCCATGTGTTTATATTTTTTCTCTAAGTGCTTCAGTGTATCATTTTATTTTGTTTAAAAGCTTCATTAGCATAACTTAACCGATTATATAATTGGATTAAGGGTAGTATTTATGTATTTTAAAATATTAAGAAGGGACGGTCTTAAAACAAATAGATGTCCTTTTCCGATATTTTAAATAATAAATATCCCACTAGAAAACCTAAAAAATTGATTGCATTTAAAATTAATTAATTTTGAAGGGAAAATGAAATATTCATTATTTTAAACTTATCGAGACAATTTGCTAATTTTATTAGAGATTAAGTCTCGGTGTTTTTAAATTATTGAATATCCCTTATCTTTTCTAATAATATTCGGATTAATAAATTTAATTTCTTTCTTTGGTAGAATAATATTTTTATATGGAATCCTTAGGAAAAATTATTATATTCTTTTTATTTCAGTTGGGAAGAGAAATATTCGTCCTAAAGTATTTTAGGGAGTATTTTCTCTTCAATTGGAAATAAGAGATATTTTATTTTTTCCTTAGAATTTTTGTTCTATAATATTTGTATGGTTGAATTAGGAATAATGGAATCGTGATCTAAATATATTCGAATTCTTAGATTTCTACTATTTAGAGACAATATATAATCGCTGGGTACCAATTTGGGCGTTGTGGGGTCTAATCCTTCCCCACACGTAATCGACCCCCAAACTCTTTTTATTACTAAAAATGAATTTCTGGTTATACGTGGATCGATACATCTTTTAAAATGATATTTTTCTTAAAAAACTCTTTTAAAAGAAGATTTTTGGGTATTCGGCCTACCTAACCCAAGAGGTCGATGGCGACTCCGAAACATTTCTTTTACAAAATCGGGTTTTCACGAAATGAGTCGAGACTCGTCGTATCGCCGGAAATCGGTTACGACAATACTCAATTCTAAAAATTTTGAGTGTACAAATTTTCTTATTTTTTTCCTATTCTCATTGGTAAACTAAACTAAATTTAACATTTTTCTCAAAATAATAGGGGTGCAATGGCTCCTACACAATGTACATCCGCCCCGGTTCTACACTCATTGAAGCAACTGAGTTTTAATTAATGAGTGAAGATATCTCATCATTCTTTAGAGGATATATGGAATCAGAGTGGCTAGAGTGTAGCGCAACTCCTACACAATGTAATACCACTAGATATGTAGAGACATCTTAATATTTTTAGATGAAGGTTTCTTTATACCTTGTGAAGTGATAATTGAGTAGTTCCTATTACTAGGATGAATGCTTCCTAATTTATTGACCGATATTAAAGAGGATTTATAGAGGCATAAAGACATTTCGACGCCCTTGGTCGATTAGAAGAAGCAACTTAGCCTATGATAATGCACTGCAAGTATTGTGGGGCATCTCAATGCTATAAGAAATTTTTGTAGGTGTTACTGAGACATCTTCATCTTGGTAGAAGTGAGAGTTGGAATTGATCTCACTAGGACAAAGATATCTCAATGTTTGTTAAAGCACAATGAGAAACTCTATTACTAGAGTCAATTCTCTCCAGCCCTCTAGGAAGATTAAGACCTAAGCATTGGTGGAGGCACATGTACTCTTGACGAATACATCTCAAGATAGGTAAAGACGTCTAGTTATTAGTGGACACAAGATATCTTAACTCATTTTATCAATCAACGGAACATTTCGAAACATTCAATAAGAGAAAAGACATCTCACTATGGCAACATAGTTGGGCATCTTAACTCCATGACAACATGACAAAGGATAAGCACCCATTCCTAACATTACAAGTGTCTCAGAATCTTAATTCTTAAACAGAGGAAGAAGAACTTCAGTCTTTTTAGAAATGTTTGAGTGCTACATAGTACTCTAAAAGAAAAAAAAATTCTAACTTTGTTTGGGAAGTAACTAATTCTAATCTCAGCCTTGTCTAAGGCAAAGATGAAAATCTAACCAATATATTTTACCTAAGCTAGTCTCTAATCCGTTAGATTAAGAGAGGTCACTCCCGTGTATATCAACTACATGATGATCGTTAAAATTACAGTGTAGCTTACTAAGAACAATTGTCAGAGGAATAGTTGGAGGTGACGTCTAGGAACACTTTTTCTTCCATCATAGTTGGACATCATTTCCTAGTCCATGTTTGCCTTGGGAGCTTCCTCATTAACTCTGTTGATCTTCTCTTAATGCCACCTTTGGTGCTCTAGTAGCGAGCATCTATGGCAGTAATAACTACTACTTCTTGATTGATGATGTCAAAAATCTCGAGATCTACAGTGTTACGTCGATTTTCTAGCGTAAGTAAATGTGGTATCAGAGTAAACAGACATGACCTTGTTATATTGTCTATTTTACTTCTCCCCTTCATATGTTCTCATTTGTCTGCGTCGGCCAGAAATAATCAAGTTGGGGGGGGAGAGTTCATGAGAGAAATGAGAGGAGATATTGTATTTTCCTTTTAGGATGTGTTTCGATTTATTATAGTTAGGATGAACTGTACACTCACCTCATCGATTGTTGGTGAGAATAAATTGGCTACGTCAACTACAGATGATTCATCTATTCTAGTTTGGGTAAAGAATCAAAGTCGGTGGTAATACGATCGTTAATCAGTGCTGAAGTCTTTTGTCTCCATCAGGAGGTAAATGAGTAATCAATTAAGAGAGAGTGTTTGATCACTTCTTTTAATCTTGGTCGAGATATTTTATAGTGACTCTCAGTGTTAATGTCAGACGTAAAGCCATAATGATAATATATAGTCTGACAGGATAGACGAGCTTGATTAATGTGGTCGGCTATAATCTATTTGACTTAACATATCACGTAGGACTTGTCAAAAATCATGTCAAAGGGTCGTGGTTTCTCAAGAGGTGCAAGGCTAAAGAGGCTTGATGTTCAAAGATTTAATTGCAGAGATAATTCTCCAAAGGTCTTAATATACAAAGATTGCACAACATTAAGTTTTTGTTTTCAATTTACATTTAAATACTTTTTATTTTTTAAAAAATTTTGAAACTAAATAAATTTAACTTAATTTTCATTTTATTTGATTTAAATATTTTTTTAAATTTCTATCAATTTAAAACTCAAAAAATTGATCCTTTAATATTACATCTTGATTTTGTCCCTAATTATGAAAAAAAAGGAAAGAAAAATTGATAGGCAAGATTGGAAAAAGAAAAGAAAAGTAGTTTGAACAAATGAGTTGACAGAAAGATAGAAACCATTACTTATCTTTCACCTGCAATGCCCACTTCAGCCTAAATATATACACATGAAAACAACCTTTTCTGGTTCACACAATAACGAGAGAGGGAACTAAAAATTAGTGTTGTTTTTGTATATATTGAGGAGTGAAGTGCATGAAAGCATAGAAATGAGTTTTGGAACTAAAAATGGCCATTTTAAATTAACTGTATTAATGTAGTTGTTTGAAAGATATTAGGATTTTGGATACTTTTGTCTCAATCCACCGCCACTGTCTGTCATGTTCGGTTTATTCTTCCTCCTCCTAAAACTCATACGGTCGTGTCATGTTCCGTTTTTAATTATTATAATTGACCATTTAGGTTTTAACATATAAATTCTATTAATTTGATCATAATTTAAATAATGTAACACCCGCGTTTATAAATTATATCAGTTTGACTCTCTACATTTATATATTTAATCCTTGGCATTTACAAAATCTATTAATTTCATCTTAATTCTAAATAATTCAAATAATTTTAAGTTTCATACTTACATATTTTATCAATTTAGTCTTAATTCTAAATAATCCAACAAATTTAGCTCTCACATTTGAAAATTTTATCATGTGATCCTCATTCTAAATATCTCAATAATTTTTGCCCTCATATTTGCAAATTCTATCAACTTGACGCTTTATATTTATGCTTTTAGTCATCAACACTTGTAAATTCTAGGCTTAAAGGATAATGTTACTCTCATAGCAAACTCAAATAAGCATATTGCTCCTACTTTTTAACTATATTATTTTAGCTTTTGAATTCATTGAATTGCATTAATATCATCTTTTAACCAACAAAACTGTTCATCATTGCAGTACAGTACTATATGGTGGTTAACTTTGCTAACGTGATAGTCTATTGTATTATATACTTTATAGATTTTTTCAACGTTATATTATATATATATATATATATATATATAGTAAAAAGAATTGTCCTAAAATTATAATTATAATAATTTATCATAATTTTATGGAGAATGAGAATAAAAAATATTAAAGTAATTAAACTTTTTTTTTTTTAATTATATAATTGTAGTCACACATTTTCGTCCGATATCACATAATGTTTCGTGACATGTTTATAATATATGATATGCTTATGTTATGTGGTATATACGTATTGTACATTTAAAATATCACTTACATTATAATGTGCATACGTTAAATATATGTATAATATAAAGTATCATACATATATACATTAAATTATTAATAACGTTTGTTTTCTTTACATTTACAGGCTCCAACAAAATATGTGGCCCAGCAGCCCGTTTGGGAGACCCAAAGCATTGGTCAACCCTAGCTCCAGCTTCCATCAAGCGCCGTTTCTGTCAAGAAGTCCTTCTCACCCACGTCCGAGTTTCACGACAACACGCCTTCACCTCCGAACCGTCCGACGCTCATCACCAACAAACCAAGGAGGAAGTTAGGATTTGTTTAAACTAAAAATAACATTTTTCAAGGCTATAAAACCATGTAATCACCACTGTTTTGTACATAGGGGAAATAAATACGAAATACAAGTTTTTTTTTACACCCATACATATGAAATACTCGAGCAAAAGGTAACGAATACTATGAGCTTTACACGAGATCCACACACAGATTACACAAAAAAATATGAGCAGAAGATACACGAAAAAGGGAAGAAATCCGAGAGAAAACGAAGAGATTCGGGAGAGCATTCGAACCAAGCCAAGGGGAGAGAGACGATTTTGTTTCGAAAGCAACAAGTATTGAGAAAAAATATCCAAACTCATTCGAAAAATAAAAAACGAGAGAGAAAGGATTGTAGAGAGAAGCACATTACCTCGGTTCCAAGACGAAATCTCATTTTTAAGGAAAGCCTTCGCGCTCCCTTTCTCGTGCACTGGATCTCCGCTGAGGAACCCATGGGTGGACGAAGATTTATAACCAAATAATGGTGATCATTTTCCTCTATGAAATTCTTAGTTTCAAAGCAGAAAAAAAGAGTTTCCAAACGGCAGTGTGAGGTGAAAAGATGCAATTTTGAGTTAATAAAATATGTTTTAAATGCACCGGGTGCCACGTTTTGGAATAAGTATATGCTATATGGTTTATAAATACATTTAAAACTATGTTTTAAATATTTGGGGGTTTACGCACAAATTGATTACTAATGGGGGCCCACGTGCTTGACACATATGTAAGGTAAATGTTTTGGATTTTAAGGGATTAATCTTTGGTGTAATCATTCCATCTTCAATATCATTCAATTTGGTCCTTTTATATAGTTATTTTTATTTTTATTTTAATTTCTTTTCGTTTTTTAATATTTATCTTCGTAACATTTTTTCTATATTTAACCCTGTTTATTATTATTTATTTATTTTATTTCATTATTTCATTATTTTATTATTTTTACTCCATTTTATTTATTTTATTTTTCCCTCATTTATCTTATTACTATTATATTTTTTCCCTTTTTCATAATTTTTTATTTTTACAATCTAACATTTTTTATTTTTTAGGTTTACTTTCAATCGATCAAAGGTAAACAATTCGAACCGAATTTTTAAATTTCAATTTAAATTTCTAATTTTCGCAATTAAGACAACCGACAAATTAATTGATACCGAAAGGGCGGTTCAAGGGTGCTAATCCTTCCTTGACCGTAACCGACTCCCTAACCCGATAAATTTATGGTAAAACGTAGATTAGGTAAGATAGTGTTCGATCTACCTAAATGTTAAAGTGATCGGTGGCGACTCTAACCCAATCAAATATTCAAGTCGAAGCCCAATTCCGGGGCCCAACCGAAAGACGGTTCCGACAGCTTGGCGACTCCGTTGGGGACACAGGTAAGTGAGTCAGACTAAGGTAATTTCCAGTTGTCTTTTTAACGAAAGGGTAAGTTTGAATTTTAAGGTAACATTTCGATCCTTATTACTTACTTTTGATTATATTTTCGAGTAAATAGTTGTATTAACCGTTTTCTAATGATTTCAGCATTCCAAACTCATTTTTCACTTAAGGCTCTAAACCCGAGCTCTGAACCTGTTTTTAAGTGGGGGTGAAAGCGACGTATTCGTGGGAATTTATTCTCCGTATGGGCCTAGCAAGTATTCTTCGGGATTCATATACCTTATGCCTTTGTGTGAATTTATTCTCTGTATGGGCATAGATGAATGTTTCCTCTCAAGTTTAACTTAGTCCACACAAGCTTGTAATGTGCTTAGGACTAAGGGTCTGACAAGCCCAAAGGGGCACTGGCAAGGAGAATTCGGGTACCGTTTTTAGAACCTAAACCGGGAGACCATGGAGAATTAGAGCCTACCCGAAACCACATTCCAAAACCTATGATATTTTTACCCTAACCATGTTGTTTGCCTTTTTTCTTTTTACCTTTTTCTTTCATTACTATTTTTCTTATATTACTAACTTTTTACTTTCGTGTTTATTTTCATCATTTGCATCATTCGAAAAAGGTGTTGATCCACCAAAAACGTGTTTGTTAAACGCAAATAATTCACATTAATGGACAAAGGGGTTGTAATACAAGAGATGAAAATGTAGAGGACAGTATACAAGGTGACTATGTGTCACATTCAATCAAGAAGACGTGGTGCCCACAATTGAAGAGTATATCACTCTGTTGCATTATAAAGGACTCAGAATGAACCGGATCTACATCAAGCACAATGAAAGTCTATCTTTGAAGACTGAATGAATATGTTGCAGGGGCAAGACGAAGGTTACTGATCTTGGGAGTCCCTTCAAAGACAACAATGGCAAAACGATAGCTGAAATTGGAGATCATTGCTGACGAATTCAAGAAACAGACAAACGAACTTCACTTAGTTTCTATCAATTGAGGGCTCCAATGACGTATTCGTTGGGAATAGATTCAACAAAATATAAATGTCAGAGATGCAGTCATTCGAGATTTCTTAGGCCAATACAAAAAGTAACTCAACATTTGCACGGTTCATCCAGAGAAGCCAGAGCGGTTCGACAGGTTATTCAACCAGTGACAGATAAAGGCAGAAAACTAGTCAACATGTCAAAAGCTGTCAGGATATTTTTGTCTCTTAAAAGATAAAACATTTTTGTCCCCAATAAGGATTATTTATAATAACAGGCACATTTTTTGGATCAATGTCTCGAACATTTCATGCATCAAGCATTCTTGCATATTATGCATTATTTTTATTTTCTTTCCCGTTTTTTCATTAACTAACAAGAGATGCCTCATAAAAAAAGGAACAAACAAGCTTTGAAAGCACATTGAAGGTTACCTGAAGCGTGTTTGAAGATCCACAACGATGAATGAGATACTAGCACGTGTTAGTAAGATCGAGAAAATTCAAGAGCAACTCATGAAAACCCAACGAGAGATGATTGATCAAGCAAGAAGATTTTAGGATGAATCTAGAGAATAGATAACCAAGTTAATGGATATGATAAATGTTGTGATCCATGGAGAGAAGCTGTTAGTGGATCCTATGAATGCCGATGATGAAGCTGAAATGATAATGACCAGAGGGCCTATTAAAGAGCCAAATATTTCAGGTCTGCCCCAAAAAACAAATGTGGTTATAGAAGGTTCCACTAGGCTAACCATGAAAAAGGAGCTTTCCCTTGTGAGAGATAAGTTTCACTCAAATAAGAGGGTCATAGAATATGACTGAATGTTGACCACGAAAGCCAAGAAAGATCAACCTCTCATAATTAGAGGCTCTACCCCTTTTCAATCATCAAGACAGGACACTTAAATTCTATCTATAAAGTCATCACCCAGTAGTCTCTCGTCATGGGGACTAAATGAGAAGAAAAATAAAGTGCAGGTTTTTCAGTTCCCTCCCTTCCAGTTTTCACTTGAAAAATTACGTTCAGAAATGCTCACAGCCGGATTGATTACACCGGGATATATCCAGCCACAGTAGCCCCCGAATGAGAAATAAACCTACAAGGAGATTTCTTGGGTGAACCAGGATGGAACCCCAGCTTGTTCAACTAAGTTTCCTGGGAACCTTGAGGATCCTTTAGAACAAGCAATGTAGAAGTGCAAGGTAGAGATGAAGGTCCAAAACTCGAAAGTTGTCAATTCAACGGAGAATGCCTGCGAAGAACATCCGAACATGAGGGCTTCCGTGAATGTAATCCGGGACTGGCCCGTGGGTTTAAGAATGGATAGGGTAGCAGTAGCCAAGAATACACCTCAAACTGCTTCAATAGAGGATTCCTACGAAAAACCTAAGGCGCAGGAGGATCGGAAAAGAAGTCCAAGTAAAGGATCTTCAATGAATGTGGTTCGAGATTGGCCCGTGGGTTTAAGAATCAGTGGAACATACGTAACTTCAACACCTATATCAGATTTCCTGAAAGCAAGAGGGATTCTAGGCAGCTCAGGAGGCTTGATGAATATTATACTAATCACAGCTGCAATATGTGTTCGGGATCCAACCAAAACTATCACCACCGAGGAAAATTGTTTCGGATCTAAATTTGGGCCCAATTTCCAGCAACCAAGAAAGGAAATACTGATAAATCACGAAGAAGTGGGATTTTCCCAGGAAAATGATCCAGAGGAAGCAGAAATTGATGTGTCTGAGGGTACACAAAAAAGAGCCTCGGCCAGTGAAACAAATGAGGAGTGGGTAGCTAGTGCAGATGAAAGCCCTAATCTAACTAGTAGGGCACCCAAATGAGGCCTTATTCCATTTCGTGGCATCCTATTTGAAATTGTTTTTGAAATTTCTCGTATTTGGAACTTATTTTTGAACTCTTTAAATGAATTTATGTTGAATGTTGAACCAAGTTTACTTGAATATCACCTGAATTAAAAGCTTTTTTATAATTGAGGATGTAAATCTTTGACAAATGACAAGATTGAACCCTGCAAAACAAAGACCCCTTAGTCCTAATTTTAAAAGATACATCAGACTACATGTTTTTCTCTTACAGGGACTTGACTAGTTTTCTCTTCTCATGAAGAGTCCATCAAAAGGTTTGGTATTCAGGTATGTGTTAGGGCGAACATAATGGGGCAACTAGCATATGAGATTACAAAACTAATTGGTTTATACTTTTGTTTAAGACGTTTAATAATGATCATGATCTTCTCAGATGGAATGGTAAAGTAGGTGAATCTAGTTTAGGTCAGTTGCTTGGGAATTGAACTCTAACAATGAGATTTTCTGACCTTCAAAAACACCTAGACTATAACAGGTTCTTCTTAACAAACTTAAGAAATTGGACCCGTATACCCACATTATAATATTATTTATATACAATAAAGCTTGAGTTGTCCCTCTAGAGCAATTGGTTAAACGCCCCGGCTTTATGGATAATATTCAGCTAGCCTGATAAAGGTGATTATAATATACAATAAAGCTTGAGTTTTCCCTCTAAGACAATTGGTTAAACGCCCTGGCTTTATGGATAAGATTCAGCTAACCTGATAAAGGTATTTACATATTGAGCTGCCCCTCTAGAGCAATTGGTAAAACGCCCCGGCTTTATGGATCCAGCTAGCCATTTAATGGCAAATTTAAATAAGAAATTTTCGGTAAAGATGGACTAAGGGAGTTAAAGAACACCTGTTATAGTCAACTTCACATGAGCACTCAGGAATTTCATTTTAGACCGATATTTTCGCACTGCCTTTGTTAGAGGAGCCTACAAAGCTTGAACAAATGGAAGATTTCAGAGAACCGAAATAGAAAGTCTAGCAATTGATAATACTAGTGGCGTCATTTTGTCCACATCCAATTAAAATGCCAAGCCAAAGAAAAAACATGTTGCAATAACAAAAAAAATGACATTTTTTTGTTGGCTGAAACCTTAGGTCAACCTAAAGCCAACTTACCCACTTGAATATTTGTCAAAGAGCTATAACTCTGAAAGCTTTAAAATAGCTATTGATTCCTTTGATATACTTTGAACTCATGTTTATAATTTGATTCAATTGAGAGCATGAATTAAGGAGCAATATTTTATTTTTTTTATCATTTTCCCTCCTAAAACAGGAAAAATGAGAAAAACATTTTCAGACAGAACAGTCTTAGATTTGAAAGGTCTGTAAGGACAAAGCTCGAAAAGAGAATGGGGCACGATCGATTCCAAGGGCCAGATTGGCAGACAAAACACGAGACTCCATCTAAGAGATAACACATAATGCATTCATGTTGCATGCATCTTAGACATACTTAGGTGCATCACATTCATCATTTTAGCATATATGATTTTTTGTAGCTTTTAGAGTCAAGTTTCGACTTTAGGATGAAATGATACTCGATTCGCAAGCGCCTTTAAAGAACGATGGTGGTTGCTTAACTCAGCAGTGAGAAGCTACACCTTAACCAAGTCGATAGATTGAAAGGTCAATAATCAACTTCAGATGAGTTTGAGAACCAGTCCAGAAAAAATCTAGTTCAGCTCAACTCAACAACGAGCAACTTCAAGTTAATGTCTTCAAGCCATATTTTAATTTCACAATGGAAGATATCTGGCTGACAGAATTTATCAGTAGGTTTTCCCATACCAGCTCAGAGGAACCACCTGAAGAACTATGACCGGCTTAGACCCATTAAGTGAAGCCATTTTTTTATACAAACTATTTGCAGTATAGCTTAAGTTGAGAAAGGTTATCTGCCATCCAAAGACCTTCGAGTTCGACTACGCTCAGCTTCGAGGGCACATCATTTACAGCATAACTCAAGGCTAGAAGGGTTATATGTCTCCAAAGACCTTCAAGTTCGAATACGCTCAGCTCCAAGGTACATCATTTGCAGCATAGCTTAAGTCGAGAAGGGCTATCTGCCAAAGACCCTCGAGTTCGATTTCACTCAGCTTCGAGGGCACATCATTTACAGCATAACTCAAGGCTAGAAGGGTTATCTGTCACCAAAGACCTTCGAGTTCAACTACGCTCAGCTCAAAGGCATATTATTTGCAACATAACTTAAGTCGAGAAGGGCTATCTGCCAAAGACCTTCGAGTTCGACTATGTTCAGCTCCAAGGCACATCTTTTACAGCATAACTCAAGGCTAGAAGGGTTATCTGTCTCCAAAGACCTTCGAGTTCGACTACGCTCAGCTTCAAGGTACATCATTTGTAGCATAGCTTAAGTCGAGAAGGGCTATATGCCAAAGACCCTCGAGTTCGATTTCACTCAGCTTCGAGGGCACATCATTTGCAGCATAACTCAAGGCTAGAAGGGTTATCTGCCAACAAAGACCTTCGAGTTCGATTACACTCAGCTTAAAGGCACAATACTTGCAGCATAAATTAAGTCGAGAAGGGCTATCTGCTAACCAAAGACCTTTGAGTTCGATTTTGCTAAGCTCAATGACACATCATTTGCGGTATAGCTTAATGCTAGAAGGGCTATCTGTCAAAGACCTTCGAGTTCAACTACGTTCAGCTCCAAGGCACATCATTTGTAGCATAACTCAAGGCTAGAAGGGTTATCTACCAACAAATACATTTGAGTTCGATTACACTCAGCTCAAAGGCACAACATTTGCAGCATAGCTTAAGTCGAGAAGGGCTATCTTCCAGCCAAAGACCTTTAAGTTCGATTATGCTCAGCTCAACGACACATCATTTGCGATATAGCTCAAGGCTAGAAGGGCTATCTACCAAAGAGCTTCGAGTTCGACTACGCTCATCTCCAAAGCACATCATTTATATTATAACTCAAGGCTAGAAGGGTTATCTATCACCAAAGACCTTCGAGTTCGACTACGCTCAGCTCAAAGGCACATCATTTGCAGCATAGCTTAAGTCGAGAAGGGCTATCTGCCAAAGACCTTCGAGTTCGACTACGTTCAGCTCCAAGGCACATCATTTGCATCATAACTCAAGGCTAGAAGGGTTATCTGCCAACAAAGACCTTCGAGTTCGATTACACTCAGCTCAAATGCACAACATTTGCAGCATAACTTAAGTCGAGAAGGGTTATCTGCCAACCAAAGACCTTTGAGTTTGATTATGCTCAGCTCAACAACACATCATTTGCGGTATAGCTCAAGGCTAGAAGGGCTATCTATCAAAGACCTTCGAGTTCGACTACGTTATGCTCCAAGGCACATCATTTGCTGTATAACTCAAGGCTAGAAGGGTTATCTGCCAACAAAGACCTTCGAGTTTGATTACACTTAGCTCAAAGGCACAACATTTGCAGTATAGCTTAAGTCGAGAATGGATATCTGCCAATCAAAGACCTTTGAGTTCGATTATGCTCAGCTCAACGACACATTATTTGAGGTATAACTCAAGGCTATAAGGGCTATCTGCCAAAGACCTTCGAGTTCAACTACGCTCAACTCTAAGGCACATCATTTACAGTATAGCTCAAGGAAAGAAGGGCTATCTGTCAATAAAATTGTCGAGTTTGATTCCATTCAGCTCGATGACACATCAATCACTCTACTGTCCGGTTGCAATCGAGGTTTTTAAGTCAATGAAAGGACATGGGTTAACCGTACCTCAATGATAAAAAAAAACCGTTTCCCGACAACATAACTTAAGTCGAGAAAAGCTATCTATCAACGAAGACCTTTCGAGTTCGATTTCATTCAGCTCGAGGGCCTATCAACCACATGGTGGGGTCAAATAACTACTTTCCATCCGAATTTTAACCAAGGTATTTAAATCATGAAGAAGACTGAAGTTGACTACAATTTGGCAGCGAGAATCCATATTCTGATTCAAATTCTGAACTACGACTTCAAATCCATATCATTTCAAGGTGGACTCGACTTCGCGACGGAGGAGCCATCCGCAACTTAATTCGACAGGGAGTTATTCTTAATTAAAATCAATTTTCAACTCCACCGAACGAAAATTTGTGTCTTTTTTTATCTGTCTTATTTTTTGTTCGACAAAAAAGGACAAATATGGGCAGCTGTAGTCACACATTTTCGTCCGATATCGCATAATGTTTTGTGACGTGTTTATAATATATGATATGCTTATGTTATGTGGTATAAACGTATTGTACATTTAAAATATCACTTACATTATAATGTGCATACGTTAAATATATGTATAATATAAAGTATCATACATATATACATTAAATTATTAATAACGTTTGTTTTCTTTATATTTATAGGCCCCAACAAAACATGTGGCCCAGCAACCCATTTGGGAGACCCAAAGCATTGGTCAACCCTAGCTCCAGCTTCCATCAAGAGTTGTTTCTATCAAGAAGTCCTTCTCACCCACGTCTGAGTTTCACGGCAACACGCCTCCACCTCCGAACTGTCCGACGCTCATCACCAACAAACAAAGGAGGAAGTTAGGATTTGTTTAAACTAAAAATAGCCTTTTTCAAGGCTATAAAACCATGTAATCACCACTGTTTTGTAGAGAGGGAAATAGATACGAAATACAAGCTTTTTTTTACACTCATACATACGAAATACTCGAGCAAAAGACAGTGAATACTACGAGCTTTACACGAGATCCACACACAGATTACACAAAAAAATATGAGCAGAAGATACATGAAAAAGGGAAGAAATCCGAGAGAAAACGAAGAGATTCGGGAGAGCATCCAAACCAAGTCAAGGGGAGAGAGACGGTTTTGTTTCGAAAGTAACAAGTATCGAGAAAAAAATATCCAAACCCATTCGAAAAATAAAAAAACGAGAGAGAAAGGATTGTAGAGAGAAGCACATTACCTCGGTTCCAAGAGGAAATCTCATTTTCAAGGAAAGCCTTCGCGCTCCCTTTCTCGTGCACTGGATCTCCGCTGAGGAACCCATGAGTGGACGAAGATTTATAGCCAAATAACGGTGATCATTTTCCTCTATGAAATTCTTAGTTTCAAAGCAGGAAAAAAAAGAGTTTCCAAACGGCAGTGTAAGGTGAGAAGATGCAATTTTGAGTTAATAAAATATGTTTTAAAAGTCACTGAGGGTGCCACGTTTTGGAATCAAGTATATTATGCTAATATGGTTTTATAAATACATTTAAATTTATGTTTTAAATATGTTTTGGGGTTCACGCACAAATTGATCTATTAATGGGGCCCACGTGCTTGACACATGTGTAAGGTAAATGTTTTTGGATTTTAAGGGATTAATTTTTGGTGTAATCATTCCATCTTCAATATCATTCAGTTTGTCCTTTTATATATTTATTTATTTTTTATTTTATTTCTTTGGTTTTAATATTTATCTTCTTAACATCTTTTTCAATATTTAACCCTGTTTATTATTATTGTTATTTATTTATTTTATTTCATTATTTTATTATTTTTACTCCTATTTATTTATTTTATTTTTCCCTCATTTATCTTATTACTATTATTATATTTTCCCCTTTTTCCATATTTATTTTATTTTTACAATCTAACGTTTTTTATTTTTTAGGTTTACTTTCAATCGATCAAAGGTAAACAATTCGAACCGAATTTTTAAATTTCAATTTAAATTTCTAATTTTCGCAATTAAGACAACCGACAAATTAATTGGTACCGAAAGGGCGGTTCAAGGGTGCTAATCCTTCCTTGACCGTAACCGACTCCCGAACCCTATATATTTCTGGTAAAACACAGATCATGTAAGATGGTGTTCGATCTACCTAAATGTTAAAGTGATCGGTGACGACTCTAACCAAATCAAATATTCAAGTTGAATCCCATTCCGGGGCCCAACCGAAAGACAGTTCCGACAATAACAATGATAGTTTAATAAAATATATTTTTAAATAATTTTACTTCCTTCTATTAAACACCGTAATTTTCCATTCTAGTCAAATGAATCAAAAGAGATGATCTAACATTCTTATTGTGATATTGAAATCTTACGCTTCATAATCTATAGATAAACTTATATTATGTATATTAAATGTACTTTAATTTTATCTTATTCGATTTTTAAAAATTTTAATTTATACGAGCAGATTTTAAGTACCAAAGGACCCTATATTTACTTGTGAAAAAATCTAAAAAATAAAATAAAAATATATTGTAATTATATTTGGATCAACGTAAGCCAATATAAATTACAGATTAAGCCACAAATTGTTTTCCCGTCAGAATCGGTTGCCTTGAACGACCCCATATTTTACATTGTACAGTTGTTTGTATCAGAAAGAGTGGTTCACCCCAGCCATCAACACCTAACGCCGCTTATTTTGGCAGAACAATTGAATTTTCAATGGATAAATCACAAACGATTTCCAATTAGAAATGTGTTTGCCATAATACAACAAATCTGACAGTTAAATTTGTCTTTTATACGTTGCTTCACAACTCATATTTAATTTTAAAGTTCATATTTAATTTCCTTAAACTTGTCTAGTTTTACGTTTACATTTATATTTGAAAAGTTTTAACTTTAAATTTAGGAAAAAAGATAACTTTTACCATTGTAGTAACCTAATTTATCACTTTCGTCCCTATCGTATTTTCACATCAATTTAGCCTTTGAAGTTGCTCAATTGCATCATTCTATACCCTACCTCTAACTTAAAATCTTAAATTATAAACTCCAAATCTTAAACCATAATCTCATAAACTCTAAACCCTAATTTAGGATTTTAAATTAGAGATAAGGTATAAAACGATGCATTTAAACAACTTTGAGAGTTAAAATGATGCAAAAATACGATAGAGACAAAAATGATAAATTAGATCTATTACATGGACAAATGTAACCCGTAAGACTTGATTTTATTGGCATCTTCACCTTTTCCACTTTATTTTTTTTACCCATTTGCATCTTCTCTGATTTCTTTTTTTAGAAATTTTACTTCAATCTTGTTTTAAAGTTTTCGCCTACATATGATATGCGCTTTTTAGGCTTAGTTCTCTTCCTCTATCTTCCCAAATTTCTCTCACCCATAATGTTTTTAAATTAGTCATGGTTAATGTTTCTTTGGTTTCGGTTGATTTATTGGAGTTCCATAAATTTTCTTTAGATTTCAGTTCCTTTATTTCCATTTTTAGCTTCAAATGTTCTGGTTTCGTTTTTATAAAATTTCTTTAGATAATCATATTGAATACTCTCAGTAATTAAAAAGGAATATTAGTTTTCCTTGAGGTCATATGTTCGAACAGCTGCCGCGTTTGTAGAGTATATGTATTATCAATAATTATAAAAATATTACGAACAAATATATATATTACTTTTATAATCACCTCGTGCTATTAAAAAAATCTTTAAATTTCAGTTTCTTTATTTCCATTCTATTAGCTTCAGGTGTTCTAGTTTCGTTTTTAAAATTTTTCTTTAGATCTCAGATTCTTTATTTAATCTAAATTATTTGTAAAATTATTATTTTTAGTGATGATGTATTAAAAGTAAAAAATGATTAAAAAATGTTGAAAGAGGAAAACCCCATTCAAATACTTTATTCTAGCCCTTGATCAGAAATACTTAGTAAAATTATGATAGCAAGTGATGAATTATTCCAAAAAGCTTTTAATGGCATATATTAGTCAACACTTTATTGTTTAAACCCATAATTAAGGGGAACAGTTTTTCTTCACTTGCTTATTTCGACGAGACTATTGTTGCTAACCTCAATTCCCTTTATCCCATTCAACATTATGCATGTGATACGTGACAATAGGTATTACATTTATTTAGTTTTGAATAACAAAATAATAATAATAACATATCTATCCACGTTTAATCGATTATTATCCTAATTAATGATACATTTTGGGCATTACCCGTCCATTTTCCATAAAAATAAAAATACAGATTTATAATATGATTAAAGTAGAATATGTGGACAATAATTTCACGTGGCTGACAACAAATATATATATATATAAAAGAAAAACGCTAAAGGATGAGATAGAGAAAGAGGAGAGATTTATTCATATTCATGCTGGCCTTGCCCAGTTGGACTTCTTTTTGTCTTCATCTTAATGAACCATTTTTGCGATAAAAGGTTGCATTTCAGATAGGTAGGTGCTAACTCAACGATCCAAAATCAAATGAATACAAAACAACCCAACCTAGATACAACAATGGCCGACCCAACCCGAAACCCATTACCAAGACCCACGAGGAACATCCAAGCAGTTAGAGTTTTGTCCATAGCATCTGAAGTCGCTCACCACCAACTGTTGGATCTGTGGGAGATCCAACGGCCCAGATTAGCCACCAACTAGGGTTTTACCCTTAGCTCCAGCCGCCATACATCACGGATTGTCCGATCTGGACCCATCCAACAATCCAGATCACACCAAGGGTCTTCTGCCGCCGCCCATCTCCACCAGTCATCTGCCACTGCCGTTGCCCACCAACCAAGTCCTCTGCCATTGTTAAATATCCCAAATCAACAAGCAAACCAACACTCCACCCAAAATCAGAAGCGTGATATTTTGTAATCATTTCGATTTATCAATTTTTTTTTGTAATTTTAGGGGTTATAAAACTCCAAACGTAAATGTAAAAAAAGGTTGGACCCTTTGATTTTCGAAAGCAATACAAAACAACAAAAGTTAAAACATTTGAAAAGTATCCCGTTTTTATTTTATTTTCAGTTTCGAAAAGAAATAAAATGAACAAAAAACTCTTTTCATGTAACCGAAACCCAAGAGAAAGAGTAAATTCGTACCTTAGTTGGGGGATTCGAACTGGGGGTCGTTTCGTCTTCGTTGGAGGTCGTCGAAGTGTAAGAAAGTCGATCAGTTAGGGTTTTTTTGGGCTTTTAGGTAGTTTTAGCCCTAGATCTAGGATTAGGGATCTAGATTCGAGCATTTAGGGGGTTTTGGGTAAGTTTTGGAGTTCCGACCATTGTGTGAGGTGGTCGGAATAGTGGTCGAATGGTGGTCGGGGGCGAAGAAGGGTGGGCGGCAGTAGGCCGACTGAAGAAAGAAAGAGAAAGAAAGAGAGAGTTCTTAATTTTTTTAAATCGTTTAAAATAAAAAAGGTTTAAGTTTTATATATAGAAGAAGTTAGGAGAAATTGTGTTTAAGTCCCCCTAACTTGAGCGTGCTTTTGCAAAATAGTCACATATAGGGGTCATTTTTGTAATTTATCCACTTTTATGCATGTTATATATTTTTAGGGTTATTCACATTTTAATCCGTGTAGGTTTAGCATGTTTTTACAGTTTGGTCATATGCAGTGACTGTTTAATTTTTTAAAAAAATGTTTTTAACTGATTTAGTAATTTACCTTTTCTTACTCGAATGCATGTGTTAGGCTAGAAAAAAGAATAATTAGGTAATAACCCCTATAGTTTCTGCATGTTTATATTTCGAACCAGAATCTATTTTTTATTTATTTAATTTGGCCATGCAATTTTAGTTATTTTAATTTAGTCTCCAGTTATATTTTTTTATTCTTTGCAATTTTAGCATTCAATATTAAACATGCTCATTTTAGTCACTTTTGTACTTTATTTTATTTTAATTTTGACATGATGGTTTGATTTTTTATATTTTAGTCCTATTTTCATTTTATTTTATTTTAATTTTTGCATGTTGCTTGCATGTTAGTTCATTTTAGTCCTTAATTAATTTTGCATGATACCCTCATAAGCATCTTTTGACTCGAATCAAAATAAATTGACTAAGGGTAATATTCGTTCATTTTAATGTTGTCGTGAAGTGACTGTCTTAACGTATAAGAAAGTTACTTTCGATAATTTTAATATAGAAGTCTATCCCATTTAATGACATGAATTAAATCGAATCCATTTTAAAATTTGGGGATTGGGAAAAAGACTATGTTCTTTTAATTAAATTAATCGAGAAAAAAACTATTAGATTGAATCTAAGGTCTCGTTTCAAGGTATTTAAATAATTGAACGTCCTTATTCTCATTAAATATTGGTAAAATAAATAATTAATTGTATTCGCTTGGGGTATGCTTTTTAATTGTTTTATTTTTGCATGTGTTTTTTCCATAGGATTTAAAAAATAATAACACTCGAATCGATATTGAGAATAATAATATCTTTTCATTTCAGTTGGAGTAATAAATAAATTCTTTAAGGCATGAGATGTCATTTATTCTCGATTGGAAATAATTTGATGTTACCGTTTTCTCTCGAATTAATATTGATTTTTAAGACGGAATAGTGATATATTTTCATTTCGATTAGAGCAATAAATGACTGCTTTAAGGTATGAGAGATTATTTATTCTCGATTGGAAATCATTAGATATTATCGTTTTCACTCGAATCAATATTGAATTTTAAGATGGAATAATGATATATCTTCATTTCGATTGGAGCAATAAATGATTGGTTTAAGGTATGAGAGGTCATTTATTCTCGATTGGAAATCATTAGATATTATCGTTTTCACTCGAATTGATATTGAATTTTAAGAAAATAGTGATATCTCTTCATTTCGATTGGAGTAATAAATGAATGCTTTAAGTCATGAGAGGTCATTTATTCTCGATCAGAAATAATTGGATATTATCATTTTCTCTCTTAGAATTATTTTGTATTGTTATTTTGAATTAATAATGAACTTTAGAATGAAATTTTTTAATATTTCTTTATTTCGATTGGAGTAAGAATCGATTGCTTTAAGGTATGAGATGTCGATTCTTCTCGATATAAAATAATTAAATATCATAATGTTTCGTCCAAAAATTCAAAGAATATTATTTTAATTGCAAAGACAACTAATTAATCGTCTAGGTGCCGATTTAGGGTGCTAATCATTCTCCACACGTAACTGACTCCCGAAGATAAATTTTGGTAACGCAGACCGTAAATTTGTTGTTTTAATTAAAATAAAAGCTTTTTAAATTGACAAATACTTTTTGTGTGCCCAATCACACCCTAATCAAATATTGATGACGACTCCTCGAACCATGTTTTATCGTTAACCGATCATCAAAAATTATTTCGAAACGGGACCCCATCCCCTTTTCGAAAAGCCGTTTCGACATACTCATTATACATGGACAAGATTCAGTTACATAATGTAAAATTATATGTATTAAAATGCATTAATAAAATATATTTTTTTAATTTTACTTTGATTTAAGATTGTTAGATCAATAAAAGTAAGAGGTTAATATTAACTTTTTTTAATGAATATTTTTTATTTTCTATTATTAATCTAAATCGTCTATTTTTACTTATACAACACTCCTAAATACATGTAAAATTGAAAATAAATTACTATGTATAATTAGATTCTATCCTTTTATATATATATATATATATGAACATTTGTGTATTAATCAAAAGAATGCCGTAAAAATCAGAACAATTTGTTGCCTCAAGCTGTTATATTTACATATTTACACACACACACACACACACACATATATATATATATATATATATATATATATATATATATATATATATATATATATATATATATATATATATATATATATAATATATATATATGAACATTTGTGTATTAAATCAAAAGAATGCCGTAAAAATCAGAACTATTTGTTTCCTCAAGCTGTTCACAAAAACATATTTACATATTTGTTGTTAAAAATCTGATTTGTTTTTTTCGTATTAGTATTATTTTTACAATTAAACATCTTTAAAGTGATGGATATATTTTTATGAAATCTCAAAGTTGACTCAAAATTGAAGGAAAGTGGGCCTGCAACAGAAAAGAACGTGACACCAAACAAAGGGCAGCCTTGCCTATATTTGTAGGGCAAAGAGGGAAAGTAGAATCCTTTCTCACATAAAAGTAAAGGTTACGTGCATGAGTAGCCCAATAATACTAGCATCAAATTGGAAGTTCTTTTTATTTTTTAATCATATCCATTAATTTAATACTATAATAATGCATGGGCCAGGATTAGTCTGAAATATGTCTATAACACCCTAAACTAGAAATATAAATGTTCCTATTATGTTCTATTTTCATGTTGCAGCAAAATCTAGATATGGGAGAACAAAAACTGCCTCTGCTCACGTTGTTTTAATTATTAAAAATATACAATTATTGCTGGTGCTGTAATGTTTTCTTTTTTGCTTATATTAAGATTGAATTTGAAATTTAATGTTAATATTAGATTAAAATAATACTTTTATCATTATATTATAAAAGTATCTTATTATTTTTAAAGTTTTATTATTACATCTTAATTTATAATAAAGTATAATCATAAATCATACTTTTTAGTTGTTTTCATTTGTTAATAATTTATTATTTTTTGCCCATATGTCACTTTCCCAATTAAATATAAACTCTGCACGTTACTAACTGTACAGTAGCCATGAAAACTCAGCAAGATTCTTTGATTAATTAGGCTAATCATACGTTTATTTTATGAAAGACATCGTCAATATTTTCAAATTTAAGTTTTAACCTAACCATAATCTGACAAGTTTAGAAATATTTTTTAGGGTAGATATGTATGTATTAATAATAAAAAATTTTCGTATAAATAAATACAAATAAAATTTTACAGTAGGCACTTCAAGTGAAATGAACAATTAACATTAAGAAATTCAAATTTTAAAGTGAACATGTGCTCACATTGACTTGTGCAAGTGCACTGATTATTGACCATTTGATTATTAATAAATATTGTTTTGTTTAGAATATTTTAATACTCTATACTTTTTTATAATATAAATTTATTGGATATTACTATAGTACGTAGATTCATGGAGAATTTTACTATTCCTAGTCGTGGAGGCACACAGACACAAAGACAAATCTTAACGTGCATGCCACGAGTTTTCAGTTGTGCCTAATTTTCAACCCACACTGTTTCTCCATCCATCCCGCTTGGACCACGTTTTGGATAGTTTTGAAATCTGATTTAGTGATCAAGTTTCGTCTCTAATGTGAGGATAACATTTTTAATTTAATTTGTTCCATTTATAAATATTGAATTCGAATTTTGACTCATGTTTAAGGAACTTAATACTAGATCAATTAATTGTTAATAAGAAGGGAAGTTTCTGAAACTGAAGATAGCAGTGTTTTGAAAACGAGACAAAGGCGGCCATTGACGAAACCATACAAAAAAACACATCAACCTCCCTTTCGAAACCTTGTCTCTGTCTCACTGTAGCTGTATTATTAAAACACACACATTGTCACATTGCACACTCATTTTGCTGTTCAAAAAAATTCCCATCCAACTGGCTTCTCGACACCACTTGGAAACTTCTTCCTTTTACATTTTTTTACATTATCATTAGCCAAACTTGTCTCTTCTGCAATTACTCAAATTCCATATCAAATGGCTCGGTTCATTAACGTTCTACTTGTGTTGTCGCTTTCTCTTAGTTTATTTTTGCTCCCTCAGACAGCATCAGTTTAACTAAGACAAAATTACTATACTAATACTTGTCCCAACGTAGAATCCATTGTTAGAAATGCCCTTACTCAGAAATTCAGACAAACTTTTTGTCACTGTCCCTGCAACTCTTCGTCTCTTCTTCCATGATTGATTTGTCCATGTTCTTTTAAGAACAGCCTCTCGAGGTTTTTTCTCCGTGTTGGAGTGAGTTATTGATGTTTAATCTTCGTGTTTTCTTGGTTTTTTTTTTTTTTTTTTTTTGCTTAACAGGGATGTGATGCTTCAGTAATCATTCAATACACAGGCGGCAATACTGCGGAGAAGGATCACCCCGATAACCTGTTATTAGCTGGAGATGGATTCGACACCGTGATAAAAGCTAAACAAGCTGTGGACGCGGTTCCTGGTTGCAGAAACAAGGTTTCTTGTGCTGATATATTGGCAATGGTAACTCGGGATGTTATTGCTCTGGTAATACTTTAAAGGGTAAATTATGTTTTAGTTACTCGATTATTCTTGTGATTCTGTTATGCTAATTCAATTACTTTCTTTTCAAAATTACACCTAACGTTATATTCTTATTTCATTTTGGTCACCTGCCGTTAGAAAATAAGTAGAACGGCTGACATGGTAATTTTTTTTTCTCAATGATGACGTTACATTAGCCTATAATAACACATCAACATCACCGTTAATTTTTTAAAGAATGACGACCAAAATATAACGTTAAGTATTATTTAAAAAAATAATTTAGTGATCAAAACTACACTACAAGAATAGGTAAGTGACTAAATGCATAGTTTACCCTACTTTAAAAATGAAATGAAACAATTCTTTGTAGGACAGGGCACTATGCCCCTTGTGAATGGATCTAATTTAAGTTGCATCTTATATTAGCTGGCATTAGTGTACAACGATTACATAAAAACAATAATGTTAACACTTTTCAATACTATTCCGATGTAATAAAAAAATATTTTGAATACTGGACATTAAAGTATATTTTGACTAGTTAACCAAAAGTTGGATATTATATATAACGAGCATAATATTTTATATTTTTGCTGAAGGGTTTTACTGAAGGGTCCTTGTTTTTATATTTTTGCAGGTGCAAACAGCGTCGGATTCTCTCATTGCAGCAAGTTTCAAACAAGATATACAATTTCAGCCGTCAAAATCCGGTGGACCCGACACTCAACCGGGCATATGTGACCCAATTGCAACAGATGTGTCCCAGGAATGTTGATCCCCGGATAGCCATCAACATGAACCCGAACACACCCAGGACATTCGACAATGTTTACTTCCAGAACTTGCAGCAAGGCAAGGGTCTGTTTACCTCCGACCAGGTTTTATTCACAGACCAGAGGTCTAAGCCTCTCGTAAACACATGGGCCACCAATTCAAATGCTTTTAACAACGCCTTTATCACTGCCATTACAAAGCTCGGGCGTGTAGGTGTTAAGACGGGGAGGAACGGGAACATCCGTACAAGGTGTGATGCTTTTAACTGAGAATGTTTCTCAGAGGTATAAACTGTTGGTAGACAATTTTTCAGGGTCTGGGACAAGTATTGTTTAGCTTCTGATGAGATTACTTGGTACTGTAATAAGTTAGATAATGGGTTTCCTTTACATTTTCATAAAAGGCGAGGAATAAATGTGGCAGGATGACAACAAAAAACTAACGTTGTTTGACCTAGCTTAGATTGGATGCCACTATCCGAACTTAAATACAAGATATAATCTTCCTAAAATGAATCGACCTCAAAGCATGGCGATTAACCTTAGTCATTCAAACTGAATCACTGATAGATAAACAATGCCTATAAGATGCATGCACTCATAGTGACTTTACATGGTAACTGATCTGAGTTATGGAAAAGTAAACAATACGGAAATCTACGAGTAGTGCTAGACATGTAAAGAACATGAATGAATAGTTGCCTATAGAAACATGCTCACCATAAGACTACCTAGTTTGAGATATCAAGTTAGAACCATTTGTTTCTTCCTTTATGGTTAATATAAAAACCATGTCCTCTATGGTTTCATCTATGACCCCAAGCAGGTGGATCTGACATGCCATAGAAGGGGCAAGCAGAAGAAAATAAGTGAAAAGCATTCAATCTCATGTAGGATATACAGCTCCTTTGAAACAAATGATTTTCAGACTACTGGTACGGTCCGATATAAGGGAGGAAACACATTTATATCCATGCAACACCAAAAATGTCACTACATAAATGAGTTTATTATTGCACGACTGTAAGTAAACAAACCGAAAATAATTGGTCATATCAGATGAAAAGCGTATAGTAGATGATTAAAGCTCAAATGACTAGATCAACAATAGCAGGCCCAAAAACTCAAAGATCGCCTTCATTATTAAAAAAATAAGTGTTCAATAAAGCAAACAGAAAACTATAGACATCAGAGTGAGATATTTGATAACCTGTTCGTGCTAGTAGATTCCTACAAAGTGTCGATATAGTTGCACGCCTCGTGGATCAATGCCTTGACCTTATATAATCTAATCAGATTGACCTGAAACCCTTGTAGCCTTTATAATTATTTACTTCATCTGTTATATAAAAATGGTACAACCAAGATCCAAGCTAGAATGGACTTCATAATTGAAATGTCGCAAAATTGCCCGAGACAGAACCTGATCCAATTCAAGTCATCGTTCACTCTTCTGAGGCAAGCAGGGAAATCTTCTCAAGTTGTGTTGGCCAGTCTACTCCAAGAATGAGGGGATTTAGCTCCATTGTGACTTGAATGTCTAACACCGATGTAGAAATGTGCCGACTTTGTTGTTTGGCAAATTTCACATGTTGCATCCCATTCAAAGAGGCAATGGACCAACTAAGACCTTGCTCGATAAGTTTTTCTCTAGATCTCGAACCAGCTAGTTCCAAGCATGGTGTTAACAATCTCTTCAAGAAGACATCAAGACTAATGTTCAACACATCAGCACAATCTACTGAGATGCTTAATCCCTCCAATTCCAACCTCTTTCTCAAAGAACTGCTATCAGGCAGTTCACCTCTGCAATAGCAAGTCTCAGGAGCAGATTCCAACCCGTTCCAAGGAACTCTCCGCATTCCTTTAGCATTAAAAGAGATGCCACGCGGGGCTCTAACGGGACTCCTACTCTGAATGCTTGGACTTCCTGAAGCTTGGTTAAC
Organism: Hibiscus syriacus; assembly: GCF_006381635.1. Lineage (NCBI taxonomy): Eukaryota > Viridiplantae > Streptophyta > Magnoliopsida > Malvales > Malvaceae > Hibiscus > Hibiscus syriacus. The sequence continues at coordinate 3,432,187 of NW_024063524.1, forward strand.
CTCTTCTCCATCCTCCACAGAACCAGGCGGTCGGCTACTCAATGAAAGCAATTCAGTAGCACTCTGTTCATGAACTTTAGGAGGCGCATCTTCACAGACAGTACTATTGTTCTTCCCATGAGGCCCTAAAGGACTTGGGCGGTCCCTCAACTTGCGGTCTCGAAGATTTAGTGTCCGGACTTTAAGAAGGGATTGAGAAATGCCTTTGCACAGTGACTGAAGATTTCTTCTTGGAAATCTGGTTGCCAATTTAACACTTGAAGAGCTTTCCAATTTGTTCTCTTTTGCTGGAGGAGTCTTTGAGAGTGAAGCATTTCTAATAACTGATCTGAGGAGGTGATTATGAAGATGAACATTTTCTCGCCCTATTGTATCAATGCAGAGCCTATTGAACTCAGGTTTTTCGATCTTAAGACTTAAAAATCTGGAAAGCAGATCGCAGTATCTCTCCGCATTATTACGACCAATCTTCCTTTCGATTAGAGATTTCAACTCTAAAGTATCTACTCGAGAAAAATGCCGATCAGCTGGCATTTCAGTTTCCATATTCCAAGTTCCTCACGATCATCCAAAATCTAAGATTTCAACCAAAGATATCAACACCCAGATATAGAATAAACATAACACTCAATCAAAATCATCAAAAACCCTAATGTCATCTATTAACATAGCAAACCAACAGATTGATCAAATTCAAACAGTCTCAAATGAAATCACAACAGAGTTGTTAAATTAAAACAAGATGAACAAAACCCACATTAAAAACTACATAAAACAAATAAATGAACTTAATTTAACTAGTAAATCAATCAAAAACCCTAAATCCACGAAATTTAATGCACAAAAAATTCCAGCTTTATTCATAAAACCCAGATAAACAAAAACACTGAAATGGAAATAAAGCAAAGCTCACCTGGCCCCACGAACTATATAGCTGAATTCAGTTGAGGTCAACTGACTTCAATAAGAAAACAAATTGATCATTACTATTCCATTCGAAACTTGAGGGAGTACAGAGTAGAGAGATTAGCGCAAGAAGTAGCATGACCCTTTTTCTTGGGAAACTTCTTTTGAAGTCAACCGAGTCAAAGGAACACGTGCGACAACAATAAACTGGGTTCCTTTGTTTTGACTCATGATATTTAAAGGGCCTATTACTATGTTTATTAGATAGTTTCATTTGACAAAATATTAGAAATTCGAAAATATAAAAGATGAAAAAGATTTAAAATTAAAATATTTTTAAGGGTAAAGTATAGTAATGGTAACTGAACTTTTATGAAGCTTGCATTTAGGTCTCCCAACTTTTAAAACTTGTAATATAATCTTCCAACATTTAGTCCGTTTGCAATATGGTCCCCGACGTAACCGACCGTTTGATGCCGTTACACTGCCGTTCGTATGTTTGCAATATGGTCACTGAACTTTTTAGGCATTTGCTTTTAGGTCCCTTAACTTTTAAAACTTGCAATGCAATCCTTAATTTCATTCTAAACCCCAAATTCCTTTTTGATCTCGAATTTCCTTTTTCGTTTCTCTCTTCTCATTTCCAACGTAACTTTTCAGTCGGGGATGCATGGAAAAATCTAATTTAACTTTGAATTCTGTGGAGGTGTTGACTTGAATAGTTGAAAGTCACCAACAAAGTTGAAATTATTTTGTATAAATGACATATAATAATTTCTTCGTTTAATCCTTGTGGTTAAATATTTTCTAACAGATGATCAAATATAATACAATCCCAAACAATGCTTTCACCTCTCAGTCTCTTTCTCTCACATGCACTCTCGTTTGGTTTTTGTTCTTCAGTTTTCCGCCATGTAAAATTGTAAACCCAAGCAATGCTCTGTATTTCAGCTTTTTATTTACAAAGAAAAAATGGAGGAAGAATTACTAGAACACAACACCGATTGCATTTATTTCTTAGCCTCTTCCCTCACTTGCAAAAAGGTATTTATTTTCTATTTTGGGCTATCTCGAAGTAAGCTTTTCCTTTTTCGCACTTTCTCATTTTCAGCTCACATTGTGTGTTTTTTGTTGAAATTTTTATGTTTCTGGAACTGTATGTCAAGGATCTGGATATTCAGTGTTAGTTTTGAACCAAAACCATCTTATTTTCTTTCTTTTTTCTTAATCAAAACTTTTAGTACTCCTTATGAAAGATATTCAATCCATTAGAATAGAAGTGAAAGAGGGTCATAGGCTAAATTTTTTTGATATTCTTGTTTGATTTTTCTTTAAATAAAGGAATTGGTTGTGAGTATCGACATAGTAAAATTGCCAGGCTCAATCCGAGAGACTGTTGGTACAGTTTACTGGGAATTGTATTAATCCGACATGTGGTTTTCGGCGTCATGTGAGCTCATATTCTTTTTAATAAGTTCATGTTGATTATGGGTCTGATGTATCATGAACGAATTGAAAATTTTTACATGTTTTGGAAATTTTACAATTGAATCTGTATTGAATTATAGCTTTAGAAGACAATTCTGCATGCACGCAACTCGAAAGGAATCATGACAGGGTAGTATATTTGGAGCATCTACTTGATATATTGCCCGATCATTGCACATTTGCACCTTCATTTCTGGCATATATATGTTCGTTGCAGTGCCCTCTATGTTTTACAATGTCTTTTATTGCTGACATGCCATGAATTTACAAGAATTATGGTGTCCTATGATTTTAATTCCGCTATATGCTTTAGATTCTCATAATGTTTGGCTATTGAGGAACATTAAACATGGAGCACTAGAAGCAATTATATGTTAAAAGAGTAGGCCATCATTTGCAACTGCTAATGTTGTATTTGACATCTAATGTATATCTTAAACAACCCATTTGACGCCTTAGCTTTTGGAGTGACAATGACCGAACCTCTTTCCCTTTATTTATTAAGTCCTCCTTTTGAATGAGTTATTAATTGATAATCTTGGTTTATTTTAGTTATTGCTTGGCTGCATGTTGTAGTTCTATAAACTAAAACTCTTTATTATTTTCGTAGCCGTTGGATGTGCATGCTCAAGTTCCATCCAAACCTATTGGATTGTCATACCAAAGTGCGGCAGCTATGAACAAGACAAATTGGCCTTGTTACTTTTACTTCAACGATTTATGCAATAAACGTGATAGGTGTACTTTTCATGTTCAAAGTGCGACAACAATTGGATGTGCATACAACAAACCTCAAATTTATATTGAAGTAAACACTGTGAAATAACAAATTCATGTTCAAAATTCCAAAATACTTGAATTACATTCTAAACCCTAAATTCTAAAATACTTTAATTACATTCTAAACCTTAAATTGAAGTATTTTAGAATTTAGGGTTTAAAATGTAATTAAATTATTTTGGAATTTGGGATTTAGAATGAAATTGAAGATTGTGTTGCAAGTTTTAAAAGTTGGGGGACCTAAATGCAAGCGCCAAAAAATTTCAGTGACCATATTGTAAACAGACTAAATGTTGGAGGACTGTCACGTCATCTTCTTCTAATGGTAGTGTAACGGCGTCAAACGACCAGTTACGTCAGGGACCATATTGTAAACGAACTAAATATTAGAGGACTTTATTGAAAGTTTTAAAAGTTAGAGGACCTAAATGCAAGCTTCAGAAAAGTTCAGTGACCATTACTATACTTTACCCTATTTTTATTTTGATAAACAAAAATATTGTTGGACTAAATCAACCTCTATATCTCATTTGAGCTTTAAAAACTGATTTCAAGGCTTAAATTAGAGAGTTTGTGAGGATTTTAAAGTTAATTTTTAGTATAGAAATAATTATTTATGATCTTAGGTATTAGTACTTGAAAGACAATATTGATATTATATGAATTGATTAATAAAGTTAGGCAATTTCGATATTGTTCGTGTTGATATCGATAATGTTCATGTGATATCGATATCAAGAATCATATATTGATACAGAGGAATTTTGAGGTATTTTTTGGTATCTATATTGGTCAAGGATATCATTGATACCATATATTTAAGCATGAATACCCTCATCTTGATATTGATATCCTTGGTCTCTCAAAGTCAAATTTGACTTCGAAAATATTTGTAAGATTAAGGGACAACTCATAATTAGAAGACCCAGTGTGAGGGAGGTTTAATGTGATTGAAATATCTTTAGAGTGGTAAATGACCAAAATACCCTATTGGGGTAAAAACTCAACAAAAGTGCCCTTGAAGGTATCCAATATTGGAAGAAATTGATAAATCGAAGATGTATAAGCTATATCTCATGTGAAATGATAAATTTAGAGAAAAATGAGTAGTGATAATGTTCAATGTCTTAAAGTCATAAGATATTAAAAGACCAAATGTTTCTTGCATAACGTTACAAATTAGAGAATAGGTTATGCAGTGATGAGAGAGGAAATGACCTTACTTGATTGTGTTGGCAGTAATGCTTGTAGCTTATTTATGAGATTCATGATGTGTATAATTTGAGTTCAATTAGCCATTAAAAGAGGATATTTGATTAAAAGATAAATGAGGAAAGACCAAAAAAATAATTATACAATTGTTGATAAATAGGTTGATTTCTTGGAATTTCTGTTGTAAATAAAACTTGGCTTAGTAGGGAAAAAGCTGAAAAGCTTTCAATTTCTCATTTCCATATTGTTCCTCACCATTTTATTCTTCTTTCTTTTTTTCCTCCAAATTTCATAGCTAAAAGGTAAGTGCTATGAGATTCTTTTATGCTTCCTATAAATCTTAAATTTGTCCTTAAGTTTTCTTATAATATTGCTTGCGATTAAAGGCCCTTGCTTTCATGTTTGGCTAAAGGGGTGAGTAAAGAGCATTCAAGGGTAAATGGGGAGAAGAAAGTGAGTGGTAGCTGATTAAAGGAGTTTAATTTTGAGATTCTAATAATAAAGTAATATGTTCTTAATCATTTATGATATCATGACATTTATAAATATGATTCCTTATGTGTGGTTTAGCATTTAAGTATGTTTTAAATGTTATTTGTGTTTTATGACTTGGATAATTAAATGATCCTATGTAACTCCCTTAAGTAATAAGAATCGATTTGGACGTAAACTATAGTGTTTGAGAGAGTTTTAGAGTTATTCTCGAGCTTAGGAATAGTCATTTTTAGGCTTAGATATCGGTAGTTGACAAAAATTATCGATACTACATAAATTGATGAAGAAAGTTGGGTAACTTCAATCAAGAATATCAATATTGTTGATATCAATATCGAGGATTAGATATCAATGTGAGAAATTTTGAGGAATTTTCTACTATCGATACTAACTAGGAGTATCAATACTGTTGAACCTATTTTGATATAAGAATTTTAAGGTCAAAAATGTTTTTGGACTAAATTGAATTTATTCAAAGTTTTCAAAAATAATTCAAAGTCCAAAAAACTTAAATTTTAACACAAAAATGATTTTCTAGAAAAACGTATCGATACTGTAACATATGAACAATATCGATACTATTCTTGTAGTATCGATACCCAAGGTAAGGGAAGTGTCGAGACTCTCATTGTAGTATCGATATGCCTATTTGTTTTAAATGTGTTCAAATTTCATTTTGCATTTTTGGTACCGATTCTCAAAGGAGTATCGATACTACTTTTTATAGTAGTATCGGTACCATGATCTCAATACCGATACTCCTAGCCCAACGGTTGAAAAACGACTAGTTTTTATTAGTGAGTATCGATACTCCAAGCCTGAGTATCATACTACCTGGTCTGGGTAGTTTTATTTTACATCAATTAAGTCCCCAATGGCTCCAAAACATCTTCAACGGCTAGAAACAGTCAAAAACACATTCCAACAATTAAAATAAAGTTCAAGACAATTGAAAAACGATACAAAACACCTATCCAAGCATTGATCATCAAGAGAAAAACTTTCATTCTTTATTCTTCATTTTCTCTTGTAAATTGTGTTTTTAACGAGTTTAATTTGTAAATGTATTCCTTTAAGAGGTTTCTTGTTTACATTATTTTATTATTTTGAAAAAAGGGGTTGGTTTCTAGTTTAGCCATTGAAAACTAGGGAGTTGTATAAGGCTACTCTTGAGCCTAGAAAAAGAAAAAACAAATTAGTGAATTTGTTAGAAATCTTTATTGTGAAGCTAAGAAACTTCATTGAAGAGTTGAATCACTCTAAATACTTATGCAAATTTTCTATCATTTCTCTCCATACTCCCAAAAGTTTTATTTAGCCAATTCACCCCTCTTAGTACTTTTTCGGTTGATCGATAGAGCATCATAAATCCTAACAATTAGTATCAGAGTGGGTCACAAATCGACGGTTTAACAACCTTGTAAAGATCCTTGAAGCTCTCTATCAATTTTTGATGTAACCGAGAAGATGACTTTCAACATCTAGCGCATACTACCTTGGAGACTCACACTCCATTTATAGGCCTCCTTACTTAAATGGTGACAACTACTCCTATTGGAAGAATAGGTTGATGTTGTTCACCCAAGCCACCGACCTTGCGGTTTGGGATGTCATCCTCGAAGGTTCTCTTGTTCCTTCAAGAAATTAAAAGGATTGGACCAATGAAGACAAGAAGCTTGCCCGACTAATTGCCAAAGCCATGCACATCCTCTTTTGTGCTCTTGGTTCAGACGAATATAGTAGAGTAACTTCATGCTTTAATGCTAATACGATTTGGGACAAGTTGGAGGTGACTCATGAAAGAAAAAGCCAAGTGAAAAAGTCCAAGATTGGCATTCTAACTCTCAACTATGAGAACTTCAAGATGAAACATGATAAAGACATTAGGATGATGTCTGACCGGTTCACTTCAATCATAAACGAGTTGAAGAACTCTGGGAAGGTTTATCCCAATGAAGAAGTAGTGAGAAAGATGATTTCCTCATTACTTACGTCATGGGAAGGCAAAACAACCACCATTGAAGAAGCCAATGACTTGGAGTTGTACACCCTTGATGAACTAATCAGTTCTTTACTCACTCATGAGGTGAAACTCCAAAAGAAGAAGGAAGAAGAATAAGAGAAGAACAAGAAAAAGAATGAGGTGGGAATCGCCTTCAAATCCACCAATGAGAGTATTTAAGACTCAAGTGAAGAGGTGGATTAAGATGAAGAGATGTCCAAGCTCTTCAAAAGATTCACAAAATTCATGTTTTCTAAAGGAAAATAAGTGAAGTATGAATCGATCAAGAAAAAAGGTTCCCCATTATGCTTTGAGTGCCAAAGAACGGGACATATCAAATATGAATGTCCTCTTCTAAAGAAGAATAGATCAAGCAAAAAGAAGGCATTTGTGGCGGCTTAGAGTGATGAAGATAAATCTAATGATGAAGTAGCCAACTTATGTCTCATGACCATCGAAGAAGATTCAATGGTTACTTCTAACTCTTGTGATTTAAATTCTTATTCATTTAAAGATTTACAAGATACCTATGATGAATTGTATTTGGAATTTGAGACCATGAATTCCAAATATAAGAAATTAATTTCAAAATTTAAAGTTGAAAATGATTTTCTTTTGAAATTAAAAATATATTTTGAAAAACAAAATGAAAAATTGAAAAATGATTTTGAGATTTCAAAATTCAAAGTCAATGATTTTAGAAAAAGAAAATCTTGATTTAAAATTTAAGCTTGAATCCTTAACAAAAGAAAAAAAAATACTTTCTCAAAACAATTCATCATGTTTAAAAATGGCAAAATGATCACATTGCCATTTTCATGGTCACTTGGAACATACTTGTCCTTTAAAACTTTGAAAACATTTTAAAATTAGACAAGTATGAGTTCCTAAGGGAACAAAAGACTTTTCACTAACATTCAAAGATCCAAAACAATTTAGATACCCAAAGCTATATAAATGTCTCTTGTAGGTGTGTGGGAGCAATGGTGTCACAAGTGAAGAAATTCAAATGCTCTAGCCACACAGAATGAAGAATGAGTAATCTCTAAGCTTAATGTTTTTGTATATTGGTTGCCTATTTTGTTTTATGCATGAATGAGCTTTGAACATAAATGATTATATGTTGTTTTTCCATCTCATTTATGTTAAAATGTGTTATGATGAACATTTTAAAGTTTCAATGATATTTTTTTTAGTTCATTATAATATTTTTGGTTAAATTTGCTTTTAATGTTTTGTTTATTTTTTTTTACAAAATTTTACTTTTAACCTTAAATTTAAATGTTTATTAATGTGGTTTTATTGCAAATGATGTCTCTCTAACAATTGATATCAATTTTTCAAATGCGTAATATATTTTTTGGATAGCTTTATGCATATGAACTTTAATGTCTAATTTTAATATTGCATAAAGTAGTATAGACTTGAATTTATTGAATTTCATGTGTTACTAACATGTTTGCTCATCTTTGTTAAAATTCAATAGTTTTTAAGTGTCAAGCTTTTAAAGTCAATTTTTAATGTATTTGTTGAGGGGGAGCTTTTGATTTTTCAAATGTTCTTTATGTTAAAATTTTTACTTACTCTCCATTATTGTTTTTGAACTTAAATATTTGAATTATTTTTTTATATAACAAAAAGGGGAGAAGTATAGGTTTAAAAATTCAATTTCAAGAATGAAAAGGGAGAACTTTAATATATTTCCAACATATTACTCTTTTTCATTAAATGTTTTATTAAGGGGAAGTTTAGCCAAAACCATTTTTCAAATGTTTTATTATATCAAAAGGGGAGATTGTTGAACCTATTTTGATATAACAATTTTAAGGGGAAAATGTTTTTTTGACTAAATTAAATTTATTTAAAGTTTTCAAAAATAATTCAAAGTCCATAAAACTTGAATTTGAACACAAAAATGATTTTCTAGAAAAGAAGTATCGATATTGCTCTTACAATATTGATTACCATATGAACAATATCGATAATGTTTTAGTAGTATCGATACCCAAGGTAAAAGAAGTATCGATACTCTCATGACAGTTTCTATATTGCCTATTTGTTTTAAATGTGTTCAGATTCCAGTAATCATTTTTGATAGCGATACTCAAAGGAGTATCGATACTAGATTGTATAGTAGTATCGATACCATGATCCTAGTACTGATACTCCCAGCCCAATGGTCAAAAAAACAACAAGTTTTTATTAGTGCAATATCGATACTCCAAGCTCGAGTACCGATACTACTTGGTCTAGGCAATTTTATTTTGCAGCAATTAAGTTCCCAACAACTCCAAAACATCTTCAACGGCTAGAAACGGTCACAAGCACATTCCAACATATAAAATGAAGTTCAAGACACTTGAAGAACGAAACACAACACCTATCCAAGCATTGATCATCAAGAGAAAAGCTCTCATTCTTTATTCTTCATTTTCTCTAATAAAGTATGTGTTTTTAGTGAACTTAATTTGTAAACACCTTCCTTTGAGAGGTTTATTGTTTACATTCTTTTTATTCTTTTGAAAAAAAGGGTTGTTTCTAGTTTAACTATTGAAAACTAGGGAGTTGTAAAAGGTTACTCTCGAGCCTAGAAAAAGAAAGAACAAATTAGTGAATTTGTTAGAAATCCTTAGTGTGGAGCTAAGGTAGTGGATGTAAACTTCATTGATGAAGTTGAACCACTCTAAATACTTGTGCAAATTTTCTATAATTTCTCTCCATACTCCTAAAATTTTTATTTAGCCAATTTATCCCCTATTAGCACTTTTTCGGTTGATCGGTAGAACATCATAAATCCCAACAAATACCATATGGTTGAGTATCAATACTCTCAACCCGACATCAATATTCCTAGTTTCTAGGACCAACTTAGTAAGGACAATCTTTTCGGTTAGTGTGAGGTTCTTGGCCTTCCAATAAGATAAACAGTCTAGCACTTTCGGGATTATTAGTCGATACATAGTCTTTGTTACCCTTTTGTGTAAAAACGAGGCCCTCAAGTATTTTCCCAAGTCACTTACTTCTTTAAAGACAAAGTTCTCACTTATATTTTTTCGAGTCTGGCTAGCCACTTTTTTGGAGTAGTAAGCATTCGATTTAGGTTTGCTAACTCTGTGTCCTGTGCTAGTTCATAAATCATGGAGAACCTTCTTGATGATTTTCATTTGGGATAGATCAGCCTCTACAAAAAGAATTAGGTCATCAACAAAGAAAGGGTGAGAAATACCAATACCAAATTTAGAGAGTTTTATTGGTTTCCAAACTCTCTGTTTAATTTCTTTCGCTATAACTTGTATAATCTTTCCAAGCAGAGGATAAAGAGATACGAAGAAAGTGGATTTCCTTATCAGATGCCCTTAGATGGTTTGAACGTCTCAGTGATGGAACCGTTTATTTGTATCATGGTAGGTTTCACACACCTCATGATAACATTAATTAGGAGGCTAAGGAAGCCAATGTCTACCAAGGTGTCTTCAATGAAGGACCACTCAAATGATTATAGGTCGTTTCCAAATCGATTTTGATGGTCATCTAACCTTTATTACCTTTCTTGTTGCGTGCCAAATGATTGGTTTCTTTAGTAATGGTAATGTTGTCTATGATGGCTCTTTTGGGAACAAAGATCGTTTGGTTATTCGAGATCAAGGATGGAAGAACATTTTTATATGATTGATAATAACTTTGGTAATGATTTTGTACATGACTAGCACGGACTAATAGGTCTATATTGAGATATGAGCGTTGGTTTGTTCACCTTAGGGATAAGAACGATGAGGGTTCTATTAATAACTTTTTCCATGTGGGCACTGATTATAATGTTCTTCACAAGGTTTCATATGTTCCTTCCAATAATGTTCCAATTTCTTTGGTAAAACACCTTCACTGCTCTTCAGAAAGACCAAATCTGAAAGAAGAATGATCTGTTCGATTACTCTTTAGGGAAAACCAGATCTCTTAAAGAAATTTGATTCACTCCACCACTATTTGGGAGGATTTGGACCGAGATCAATTTATTTCTCTTATATTCACGAAGATCAAACTTGAAAATCAAAAATTACCAATCATTAGTGTATGTTTGAAAATTTGAAAATATTATACCCGAAAGTTTAAAATATTTAAAAATCCATTTCTCTTGTGGGACCTTGTCTCGCAGCCACCAGATAGGGGAATCTACCTTGACTCGAGTGTCATTTGAACATCTCCCTTTTTGGGATTTTGAATTGGTTACTCCTATCTTGAGGTTTTCGTATCTTCAACCTCCAGCTTTCTTTTGGGAAAACTGTAGATACTTAATTACATATATCATCATGCATTTATGAATGTTATGATCCTATTTATGCCTAAAATATGTGCACTAATACAATTTAGTGTATTTTCTCTTTTAAATGAGAACCCTCTTTCGTTGGCCATATTGGGATTGGGTCCAATCTGCAAGTGTTATTCCTATCAATTGATTGATCAACTCATCTGTATTCAAAATCTTCTCTATTGACTTGCCTCGATCTCTCATGTTTCGGTCCTGCAAAAGACACATATGCCAGTAATTAGCACATCTGAAGGGTTTCTTTTTTGTTTATTCTTTCTCTTTATCTTTTTATTATTATTTCATTTTTTTTCTATTTTCTTTTATTTTCCCCTTTTTTATTTAAAAATATTTTAAATGAGAAACTTTGAAAATCGTCTTCTCATTTTCTTACAAATACCATATGGAAGCATCTTGCCCGAAGGTCTTATAGATGGCCCGAAAGACTTATCATCTTGCTCGAAAATCTGAAAAATGACCCAAAGGATTTAATCATCATGCTCGAAAGACTTTCTGATGGCCTGAAGGACTTATCAATTTTGGAAATAGTCTATTGGGTAAGAAACTTTGGAAATTGCTTTCTTACTTTTCAAATATTCATTTTCTAAAAATATTAAGTGAGAAACTTTGGAAATCGTTTTCTCATTTTTTTTCCCGAAAATCATGTGAAATCATCATGCCTAAAGGACTTATCATCTTGCTCGAAAGAGTGACAGATGACCTGAAGGATTTAATCATCATGCTCAAAAGGCTTACTGATGGCCCGAAGGACTTACCAATTTTGGAAATATTCTATTGCGTAAGAAACTTTAGAAACTGTTTTCTTACTTTTCAAAAATTTCATCTACTCAAAATACTAAATGAGAAACTTCGAAAATCACTTAATCATTTTTTTGAAAATCATGTGAAAACATTCTTCCCGAAGGTCTTATCGATGGCCCGAAGGACTTATTATCTTGCTCGAAAGACTGATAGATGACCTGAAGGATTTAGTCATCATGCTCAAAAGACTTATCGATGGCCCGAATAACTTACCAATTTTGGAAATAGTTTACTAGTTAATAAGCTTTGGAAATCTTTTTCTTACTTTTCAAAAATTTCATTTTCTGAAAATACTAAATGAGAAACTTTGAAAATCACTTTCTTATTTTTTCAAAACAACTTAATGGTCGGGTAACATGCCCCACTTTAAAGTAATTCTTCTTCTGTGGATTGGGCCCATCTGTTCTTCAGGTTCTACCTCTCTAAACATGATTCCTTGTATTTGAAGTTTGAATTCTACCTTTCACTTTTCGGGATTTTGATATCATGAATCTTCTATTTTCACTATAAGATCTTAAAACCATGCGTTTATATGTGTAACGCAAATGCAATTATATGTAACAATGTAATGCATTTTCTTTTATGCAAATGATGTTCTCATGAATGCATAAATGTTGATTCAATCTTCAATTGACTCCAAAGTGGATAACTCAGTCTTCTTCCACTTGATCACTCTTCTATGGGGTTTACTCAGATATCAATATTACGACTTATAATTTCAAGCTTTAATTTTTGAAGAGCCATCTGATCATCTTATGTCTTTGCATCTTCTTTTAACTCTTATATGTAATAAAATCTCAAAAGAAATATTTTTTTTGATGCCCCCTTTATGTTCTTGACTCAATCGCGCTATCAGATTTATCTTTTATGGAACTCTACAATTAATTGATGCTCAGCTGGTTTGTTTTACAAGGTAAGTCTGCTCAAATTCATGGTCTGCCCCTAACACTTCAAGTTGTGAGACTCATTCTCAATGTCTTTGTGGTCTGAACCTTGTTATCTCAACATGATTTGTGTTTTTGGTTATGCCCCAAAGCTGGTATTCTCATGATTCATCCCTATTTGGATGCCAAAATTTCATCCTTAACTGGTCTCATTCTTGCATTTTTGTTGAACCATGTTTCGTAATATTTTGATATAACAAATTAAGGCAAAAATGTTTTTGGACTTACTTGAATTTGTTCAAAGTTTTCAAAAATAATTCAAAGTCCATTAAAAGCGAGTTTGAGCACAAAATTGATTTTCACGTACGAAGTATTGATACTGTTCATGTGGTACTGATACCATAGGAAAGAGAAGTATTGATACTCTCTAGGTACTACCAATACTACTAGTATTGCTTAAATTCCAGAATGCAAAAATGGTATCGATACCCAAAGGGATACCGATACTACTTTACATAGTAGTTTCGACACCATAGGCTTAGTATCAATACCGTCAGGCCCAACGGCTAGTAACGACTACTTTTATTTAAAAATAACAAAGGTAGTACCGATACTCCCTTTAGGAGTATCGATACCCTTTGTCCTGGACAGTTATATTTTGCAGGGAAAAACATCCCCAATGGCTAGAAATGACCACAAACTCATTCCAATATTTAAATACAAGTTCAAGACACTTGAAGAAGAGTTAGAACACTTATCCAAGCAATCAAACACAAAAGAAGAGTTTTTCACTCTTTATTTCTATTCTCTTGTAAATATTTTGTTCTTGTGAGCTTTAATTTGTAAACACCCTACCTTAAGAGGTTTTATTCTTTACTTCTTTTGACCTTTTGTAAAGGGGATTGGTTCTAGTTTAGCCAAGTGAAAAACTAGAGAGTTTGTGAAAGTTATCTTTTTGACCTTTAAAAAAAAATAAATTAGAGAATTTGTTGGAAAATCCTTAATGAGGAGCTAAGGTAGTGGAGGCAAACTTAGTTGAGAAATCAAACCACTATAAATCATTGTGTGTCTTTCTTCTATCCCTTTAAATCTCCTTACTCCCTAAAATTCTCAAAAAGCCAATTCACTCCCTTTAGGCAAACTTTTCCGATTGTTATTGGAGATTAATAAATTCAAACAATTTGTATCAGAGCTTAACTCATTAGAAGGTTTAACAACCTTGAGATGATCCTTGAAAAAGCTTTACCAATTCCCAACGCAACCAACAAGAAGATGGCTTCGACCTCCGACTCTTACTACATTGAAGACTCTCAATCGGTCAAAAAGCCACCTTACTTCAATGGAGAAAATTATGCTTATTGGAAGAATATGATGATGATCTTCAATCAAGCCAATGATATAGGAGTTTGGAACTCAATCATGAAGGGATACTACATTCCACCCGGTGAGATGGATGATTGGAGTGATGGAGAAAACAAGAAGTTCCAACTCAATGCTAAGGTTATGCACATTTTATTTTATGCATTAGTCCTGGATGAATACGAAAGAGTCTCCTCTTGTTCTAATGCCAAGGAGATATGGGACAAAGTCCAAGTCATTCATGAAGGAACCGATGAAGTGAGGGAAACCAAGATAAATCTTCTCAACCATAGGTACAAAAATTTCAAGATGAAATCGGATGAAGACATCAAAGCTATGACGGATAGTTTTTTCACGATTGTCAATGGTCTCAAGGGATTTGGAGAAGAAATCCCTAATGAGAAGCTTGTTAGGAAGATGATCTACTCTCTTCCAATGTCTTGGTAATCGAAGAAGACATCGATCATTGAAGCTAAGAATCTAAAGTCTCTCACTCTTGATGAGCTTATTAGTTCTCTTCTCACTCATGAGTTGATGATAAATGAAGAAGAAGATGATGAAAAGAAGAACATGAAGAAGGAGGTAGGCATTGACTTTAAATCCACCAATGAGAGTAATCAAGATTCAAATGAAGAGGTAGATGAAGATGATGATGATGAATAAGAAGAGATGGTCAAGCTCTTCAATAGATTCAAGAGATTCATGACTTATAAGGAAGTGAAACATGAATCGAGCAAGAAGAAGAGTCCCCCGATGTGCTTCAATTTTCAAAGAACGAGGCATGTCAAGTATGATTGTCCCCTCCTAAAGAAGAAGGGATCAAGAAAGAAAAAGGCATTTGTGGCGACTTGGAGTGATGAAGATGACTCCAATGATGAAGATTAAATAACCAACCTATGCCTCATGGCCATCGGAGAAGATTCAATGGTAACTTCTAACTCAAATGATTTAGATTCTTATTCTTTTGATGAGTTACAAGTTTCTTACAATGAGTTGTATTTCGAATTTTAGACCATGAATACCAAATATAAGAAATTAATTTCAAAACTTAAAGTTTAAAATGATTTGGTTTTGAAAGCAAAAATTGATTTTGAAAAATAAAATGAATATTCGAAAAATGATTTAGAGATTTCAAAAGTCAAAATCAATGATTTCGAAAAAGAAAATTTTGATTTGAAATTTAAGGTTGAAAGCTTAACAAAAGAAAAAAATTAATTTCTAAAAACAACTCATTATGTTTAAAAATGAAAAAAATGCTCACATTGTCATTTTCATGGTCATATGGAACATGTTTGTCCTATAAAGAAAAGAAAATATTTTAAAATTAGACAAGTATGGGTTCCTAAGGGAACAAGGGGCATTGAAATTAACGTCCAAGGATCCAAAGAAATTTGGATACCAAAATCTACTTAAATGTCTCTTGTAAGTGTGTGGGAACAATGGTGATGAAAGTGACGATACTCAAATGCTCTAGCCACACTTGAAAAGGAATGGGTAACCTCTAAGCTTAATGCATTTGTTTTGATTAATTGATTACTCATTTAGTTTTATGCATGCATGGGTTTCGAACTTAAATGATTTTGTGTTGATTTTCTGTATCATGTATGTTAAAAGGAATTGTGATGAACATTTTCTAAAGTTTAATGATTTTTCATAAATGTTTGTTCATCATAATAAATTTTGGTCAAAATTGATTTTTAATGGAAAAGATATCCTTCTAACAATTGATATCAATTTTTAAAATTCTTTGATTTTACAAATTTTAATTTTTGACCTAAATTTAAATGTTTATGCATGTGATCTAAAATGCAAATGATATCTCTCTAATAATTGATATCAAAATTTTCAAATGCATAACATTTTTGGATAACTTTATGCATTTGTACTTAATTTCAACAATTGGTATTACACAAAGTTCATTAGACTTGAATATATTGAATTTCATATGCTACTAAAATGTTTGTTATTCTTTGTGAAACTCAATTTTGTTTAAGTGTTAGGCTTTTTAAAAGTCAAATATTTGTTTGGAATGCTTTTATTAAAGGGGAGCTTTTGATTTTTCAAATGATTTTATGATAAAATTTAGCACTTACTCTCCATTGTTATTTTTAAACTTTAAAGTTGAATTATTTTTGATATAACAAAAAGGGGGAGAAGTATTGTTTGAAAAATTCAATTTCTCAATGAAAAAGTGGGAGCTTTTAACATTTTCCAAAATATGTCTATTTTTCATTAAATATTTTATTAAGGGGGAGTTTTGCCAAAAAACAATTTTTCAAATGTTTTGTTATATCAAAAATGGGGAGATTGTAGAACCATGTTTTGTAATATTTTGATATAACAAATTAAGGAAAATGATTTTAGACTTAATTGAAGTTGTTCAAAGTTTTCAAAAATTATTCAAAGTCCATTAAAAGTGAATTCGAGCACAAAATTGATTTTCACTTACGAAGTAGCGATATTGTTCTAACAGTATTGATATTATATGAACAATACCGATATTGTTCATGTGGTACCAATACCATATGAAAGAGAAGTATTGATACTCTCTAAGTAGTACCGATACTACCAGCATTACTCAAATTCCATAATGCAAAAATGGTATCGATACCCAAAGGGGTACTGATATTACTTTACATAGTAGTATCGATACCATAGGCTTAGTTTCAATACCGTCAGGCTCAAACGGCTAGTATCAACTAGTTTTATTTAAAAATAACAAAGGTAGTATCGATACTCCCTTTAGGAGTACCGATACCCTATGTCTTGGGCAGTTTTATTTTGTAGAGGAAAATATCCCCAACGGCTAGAAATGGCCACAAACTCATTCCAACATATAAATACAAGTTCAAGACACTTGAAGAAGAGTTAGAGCACCTATCCAAGCAATCAAACACAAAAGAAGAGCTTTTCACTCTTTATTTCTATTCTTTTTTAAATATTTTGTAAAGTATGGTTTGAAAAATTCAATTTCTTAATGAAAAATATGGAGCTTTTAACATTTTCCAAAATATGTCTCTTTTTCATTAAATATTTTATTAAGGGGGAGTTTTACCAAAAAATAATTTTTTCAAATGTTTTGTTATATCAAACAGGGGGAGATTGTTGAATCATGATTTGTAATATTTTGATAAACAAATTAAGGCAAAATGTTTTTGGACTTAATTGAATTTGTTCAAAGTTTTCAAAAGTTTTCAAAAATAATTCAAAGCTCATTAAAAGAGATTTTGAGCACAAATTTGATTTTCACGTTCGAAGTACCGATACTATATGAACAGTATCGATATTGTTCATATGGTATAGATAACCTAGGAAAGAGAACTATCGATACTCTCTAGGTAGTACCGATAATAGCAGCATTGCTCAAATTCCAGAATACAAAAATGGTATCGATACCCAAAGGGGTATCGATAGTTCTTTACATAGTAGTATCGATACCATAGGTTTAGTATCAATACCTTCAAGCACAACAGCTAGTAACAGCTAGCTTTATTTAAAAATAACAAAGGTAATACCGATACTTCCTTTAGGAGTACCGATACCCTCTGTCTTGGGTAGTTTTATTTTGCAGAGAAAAACATCTCCAACGGCTAGAAACGACCACAAACTTATTCCAACATATAAATACAATATCAAGACACTTGAAGAATAGTTAGAACACCTATCGAAACAATCAAACATTTCACTCTTTATTTCTATTCTTTTATAAATATTTTGTTCTTATGAGCTTTAATTTGTAAACACCCTACCTTAAGAGGTTTTATTGTTTACTTTTTTTTTACCTTTTTTTAAAGGGGATTGGTTCTAATTTAGGCAAGTGAAAAACTAGGGAGTTTGTAAAGGTTATCTCTTTGTCCTTTAAAAGAAAGAACAAATTAGTGAATTTGTTGGAAAATCTTTAGTGAGGAGCTTAGGTAGAGGAGGTAGACTTAGTTGAGAAGTCGAACCACTATAAATCCTTGTGCATCATTCTTCTATCCCTTTAGATCTCCTTACTCCCTAAAATTCTCAAAAGTCCAATTAACCCCCTCTTGGAAAATTTTTTTGGTTGTCATTTGAGCTTCGTAAATCCTAACAATTTTGCCATGGACTGGGATATGTGCCCCTTTTTAAATAAGGTGATCATCTGCTTCTTGACGGGTTACCGCCAATGTCACAAGGAAGTGTTACAAGTTTTATCCTCTAGTCTTTTTGGTGTTTCGGACAATTTTTTTCAAGATTGTAGAATGTTTCATTATTCTGGCATCGCTTATTCTTTTTTTTCAAATAGAGGTAGAATGGGCCTCACCCGCTTCAAGGACCTTTTATATTTGATATTTTCCTATTTGAAAATGTTTTTCTCCTTTCTTTTATTTTAGAAATCATGGAACGAAAGAATTTTGTAAAGTATTACCCCTTAATTCAGGCTCACAATTAAAGTAAATCATAAACATGAGCTCACAGAACATCAAAAGAATCAACAACTCCTTAATATTTTCAAAGTTATATCTCTTTAAAAAGTGTAAAAATTGATAGGTTGGCTTCAGGTTAGCTTCATGTTTTCTAAAGTTTCAGTCACAAAAGATTTCATTTATTTATCGGTCCTTATGAAAATTATAACATGACCCTCTTTTTTGGCTTGATATTTTAATCAGACGTAGACAAAATGACACAACTAATGTAATTAATTACTATAATTTATAGAACACTTCTATTTTGATTCTCTAAAATCTTCCATTTTTTCAAGCTTCATAGACTTCCTTAGCAGAGGTAGTGTAGAGACATCAATCTAAATATAAAATCCTGAGTGCATGTGTGAGGTCGACTATAACAGGTGTTCCTCAACTAACTTTGTCCATTTTACTAAAACTCATTATTAAATAATTTTGATTTAACTTTCCATTGTTTGGCTAGCTTAATTCAGATTTATTGTATATATATATTATAATCGCCTTTATCGAGCTAGTTGAAGGGTTCATCTCATCACAAAGTCTTCGACTTGACAATTGCAGTGGAGCAAACATCGAACTACCAAGCACCCGAGCAATGTCATGGTTTGAATGCAATCTATTCATAAAGCTAGGGCTTTTGAGTTTCCTCTATAACCAATTGCTTTAGTGGAATAGCTCAGTTTTATTGTATAATCTATAATAATAGTAATTTATTAACCTTTGAAGTATTCAAATTTAGAATTTCTTAAGCTCATCGAGAAGAACATGTTATAGTCTATGTGTCCTTGATGGTCAGAAAATCCCATATTTAGAGTTAAATTCCCAAACAACCGACCTATACTAAATTCATCCACTCAACCATTCCATAGGTGAAGATTAGGATCATCACTGAACGTTCTAAATAAAAGTGTAGTCTAGTCAGTTTTGCAATGTCGTATATAAGAAATGCCCCATGTTGTCTGCTCCTATATATACCTAAATACCAAGCTTCTTGATCATTTCCTCATGAGAAGAGAAGGTTATATTGGTCTCTGCAAGCGAAGGGTATGGTGTTCGAATATATCTTCTGGGGTAAGGTCAAGGGTCCTTGTTTTATCAGTTTTTCAATCTTGTCACTTTGTCAAAGATCCATAATTTTAATCATTTAAAGAATTTTTTATTCGGTTGATATTCAAAGAACTTCAATATTGTAAATTTGATTCAATGTTCACTGTCTTTAAAGTAACACAAGTTCAGTTAAATGCCCTTACAAAAATCTAATAAAGGACAAAAAATCAAACAAGATATTGCAAAATGGAATAAAGCTTCATGATGGATGAAATGATCTCTTCATAATTAGGATTCCCCATATTGTTTATTTAATACAGTGGCACTTGACTCGATCGAATTCTATATATTGTTCTTTGATTCCCTAATCGAGTTCGTCATCCATTGTTCCACCAATACTTGTGTCAACGTCCTATTTTCAACAAGCATCTCGATCTCCTTTAACAGCGGCCTACAATTCCCCGTAGAATGCCCAAATACCCCCAATTTAAAATCACAGATACTATCTTGATCATACATGTGGGCATATGGGATTGGTGGCACTTTCATTGGCCTCGATGTGAGTTATTGACCTTTAATCAATTGGGGATATAGATCTGAGATAAAAGTTTGGAACAACTTCAAAGTATTTCTTGATCGTGGGACTTTCTTTGGTCGGTCTGAACGACTAGCTGCTCATTTTCTTCTGCAGTTGTGAGGGCTCTAGACATGATATTCATTTACATCATCAATTTTTGCTTTTTGATCGGTTGGCTTTTGAAAGTGACTTTTAAGTTTCCTTTGTTGATTGCATTTTCATTTAATTCCCCAGTTGTCACAAGATCCTTGATGTAATATCCTAAAATCAGGACTAGTGACTAAAATAGAAATTTTAAAACTTTGAGGTCTGATTTTGAAGGATTTAAAAGTTCAAGGACTAAATTGAAATATTTAGTGGATGATTGTTTAGTAAATATTAAATGAAGTAAGGGGTAAAATGGTATTTTCCAAAGAAGGATTTTTATTTCTCATTTTATATAGGAGAGCAACACGTGGAAATGGTGAAAAATGAAAGAAATGTTTGGAGCTTGGAGTTGTCTTCTTCCTCTTCTCTTCCCGTGGCTCCATTGGTAAGGTAAGTTGGTATCAAGTTGGTTAATTCTTTCGTTCTAAGGTTGGTTTTAATTCTTGGAGTGATAGAAAAGCTTAAGGAAAGCTTAAGAGTACTTAAAACTCAAAGAGTATTAAGTTATGTAAGATTGAAGGTAAAGAGTTTTTAAAGGAATTATTGAGATAAAGTTAATAAATAAGTTTTGAAGTGAAATTTGACTTGTCAAGGATCTAACTAAGAAATTCGAAGTGTTAAAAACGAATTTAGAACATGTTGATTTATTGGCTTGATTATTGAATTCAAGTGTGTATGTAGGATACTGGAGATTTGAATGAATTAAAGTTATATAAGTTGATTTGAATAAGTATAGTTAAGTCTCAAGGATTAAAATGAGGTTATAGAAGCAAAATTAAGTGAGCTTAATATGATTTTTGAACTTAAAAGAGAATTCTGGGCAAGGGGGTATCGGTACCCATTCAACAGGTACCGATGCCTCAAGAGTAAAATCTGGGAAGACATTAAAATGGTACTGATACCTTAAGGAAGGTATCGATACCTTTTTTGAACGATAATTATAGAATGTGATGAGGGTATCGATACCTATGGGGACGTACCAATACCCTTACTAGAGAAAATTAGGATGTAATCTTTCTTATAACTTAAGAAATCAAGGATTGAATCATAGTATTTGGAATATTGATATGTATACATGATTTTGCAGATATCGATCGAGGGCAACGTCGGGACAAGTCGACAAGAAATAGACATCGAAAAAAAGTTAAGAGAACGATATTGACTAGTGAGGCCAAATGAGTGCATATTAGTCAGTATATAATGTTTAATGGAAATAAGACTTGCGACAAGTCTATTTCCGATGATAAATGCATGAATTTATAGATAGAAGTATGGGTTTTTCATGATTTATATACGTACATGGGTGTATGTTTTGACAAGTTATTGTGCATGTTATATGATTTGTGTAAATATATGTTACTGTGATAAGTCATGTGAAATAGTACAGATGATCTATATGATTATATGAGAATATGAATTAAATTACGTGGTAAGGATATAAGGAATGAAATGAATAAGTGACATAAGCTACAAACTAAAGAATCATTTTATATATATGTGAACATAGGATAAGCAAGTACAAGTTATATTATATGGTATAAATGATTACACGAGAAAGATTATGAGACTCTATGAGAATAGTATATAACTTATGGGACATAAACATAAGTGGTGATACAAAACTATAAGATAAACGATATAGGGAATATTAAGATACTTAAAGGAAATTATGGTATAGGATTTATAAAGTTATGAACTATAAAGCTTTATGAAAAAGTATTATAGGAATCAGGTGAAATTGAACTAAATAAATATATTACATTAGTATATATAAATAAGATGAGATAAGTAATAAAGGTTATATGATTTGTATGAATTCATGTTAATGAAATTAAATCATGTGAATGATTATAAATTAGTTATGAGAATGAATTGGAAAAGTGAGATAAGATGAGTAGAAATTACTTATAGGATAAAATGAGATTATATGACCATACAGTATAAACTTCATGAGGGAGATTAAGATGAAATTAGTATATGATATGAGTATATAACATTACTATGAAAATTATATGAAAGAGTATACATGAGACTATATGCTTATGTGATAACCTGGCAAAACGAACCGAGTTCAATCACATTGGACTATGTAAATATAAGTATATGTGATGTGCAATATATGACAATGATCTATGAGATCATAGGAAAAGTGACATGAACTACGCGAAAATAAGTTACGTGATTACATGTATACGTGATCGAAGCTATAAGCTTATATGAATATGTGAAAAGATAAAAGATAATGCTCATGATATGAGTCATGAGAGCTAGAGGTATAGTTGGCATGCCAAGATTCGAGGGTTACCTATGTCTTTCGAGATATATGGATAGTTTACCTATGTCATTCGGGACATATGGACAGGATTACCTATGTCCTTCGGGACATATGGACAGTGTTACCTATGTTCTTTGGAACATATGGATAGGTCTTTCGGGATATAGATTTCACATGCCACTCAGTGGAACTTTATACTAGTTGTGATGATAGCATATGTGTGCACAATCTCATAGTAGTCGTATATCTTTTGTTCTCATATGTGTAGATGGGCTAAGGTAGAGATAACAACAAATACCTTATATTTGTGATGAATATGATTAGGTGATCAAAGATGAATTATAGAAACCTTATGATGATATGTTTGATTATTTTTGAATTGCTCTAAGTGATATATGATGTACACATTTAGTGAATAAAGGTCATATGATAAGAAGGATTGACATTAATGCTAAGTGTGAAGATAATGATATACATGTGCATATATATAATTGTTATATGAAAGATTGTATGTTTGTGATAATATAAGCATATTAAGTATTCATGCATTGTTATGAGTTAGAGTTTCCATTACATGTTTATATGCCTCACTAAGTCATCGACTTAGCGTGTGAGTGTTTCACACGCAGATTACTGAAAGTGAAAAGAGAAGCAAGACATGTCAACATCTTCCTTATAAAGTTCATATCAGAAAAATAATATTTAATATGTATTTTCTTCTTTTAAATATAATTGGCATGTAATATAACGATTTGAATTGTATATGCTCTGATAAGTTTGAAAACTTTTATTTTGAAATAATATGAAGTTTTCCTTAACGAGAAATTTTTATTATTTTGAACAAGTAAAAGTTTTAAAAGTTGATGTGAGACCTCAGACTCGTATATGGATTGGGGGAGTTACATTTAATGGTATCAGAGCTAAGGTTTAGCCGATTCTAGGCTTAAACCGAAAGTAAAACAGTTTTTAAAAAAATGTGTACATGCCAACTCAAAGTGAAAATTTTGATCTGATTGTGCAAGGAGTATGTTGTCTTGCTAATAGAATAAGATTAGTATAATATAGTAGAAATTCGATTATGAGAATCTCTGAAGAAAAGTGAAAGGTGAACTGATGGTGGTAGCAATTCACCTGGCCAGGCAGGATAAAGAGCGGACACCTCAGAAAGTGCCTTGTAAAAAAAATGTTGATTTCGAAAAGTTGAAATCATATCAGAATAGTGATAGAAGATTTTCATTGTTTTGAATCGGAAAAGTGATATAGAGTATTTTGTTATTTCGTGGATAAGATAAAATATGGTGAACAAGTGTCACCATAAGAACATTAAAAGAGCAAATGATGTGGTGAGAATTATAGAAGAGTTTAAGAATAAGTGAATTAATGACAAGTGTATAAGATATATAAAGTCATAGCTTATGAGTTTGAAACAGGGGAATCGTAATGTGTATGGATAAGAGTACAATTCGATAAGTTAAGTGAATAGTTGTTAAGTTAATCTAAAGGAAAATGATGTATGACAGTGGTTTGTGTAAGAGTTGTGCTAAAGTTCTAGAGAGAGCTTAGAAAGATTAAGAGAATTAGTATTTCATTGAATCAGTACTATCAAAGAGAGAGATATTAGGATTTTTCAACTACAGACTCAGTTGGAATCAGTTGTATTCCATGTTAGAAGATCAAATCTGATGAAAGTAAAAAATGCTTCAATAGTAGGATTTGAAATTGGAAGAAAGATAAAGTAAAGAGTAAGATTGAATATGAAGTTAAGTGGTGTTGAAAACATTTTGATATTTCGATATAACAAATTAAGTTAAATGAATTTTAAGATTTTCCAAAATAATTTTCTAAGTATATTCGATATAATTATTCGAATATCAAAACATTACTCCAAATATTTCAAAAATCATTTTTAATCCTTACTTAAGTGTAAAATTAAGTTTTAATCTTAAAACAATTTCAAAATAATCTTTCAAAGTATTTCGAACCATTTCAAAGCCAAAAATTCCAGATTACTCAGAGGGAACTGATTCCCCCCCAAGGGGGTACCGATTCCCCCCTGAATGGTTTGGCTCCGAAATTTCCAGAATGCTCGGAGGGAACCGATTCCCCCATAGGGGGTACCGATTCCCCACTGTTCAACGGTCGAAATATTTGAATTTTACACTTAGGGAACCGATTCCCCCCACGCTCCAAGCTGTTTTATTAATTGTTTTCACACTAAAACGGCTATATTATCTTCATTAATTATCCCCAACGTTCAGAAGTGATTCAAGGTGTATTTAAACAAGTTCTGAAGCCCTTGATCAACAAGAAATTATAGAGAAACAAGAGAGAAAGCATCAAACATCAAGTTTGTGCAAATCAAGCCAATTGTTCTTTCAATATTCATTTTTCTTTCAAGAACACCATTTTTGCTCATTTGTAATTATCTTTGAGTGTTCTTTTCTTGTTCTAGAATTGTGCAAACATCTTACCTTGTGAGGTTTTCCTTGTAAGTTTGCAAATTTGTAATCTTCTCTTTGGGAAAAGAGTGTTCTCAAGAATTGGGGTATATTCTTGAGGGTGTTGTAAGGTTATCTCTTTGGCCTCAAAAGAAAGAACAAATTAGTGAATTTGTTGGAAAATCCTTAGTGTGGATAGCTAAGGTAGTGGACGTAGACTTTAATTGAGAAAGTCGAACCACTCTAAATCGCTGTGCAATTACTTTCAATTTTCTGCAAAAGCTTCCACCAAATTTTTAATTGCCAATTCAGCCCCCCTCTTGGCCAAATCCGTCAATCGATTAACTCAACAATTTGCATCAGAGCCTAACTCATTTGAAGGTTTAATCGCCTCTTGAGTCGATTCGGGAAGAGTTATATCGATTATCAAAGTCATCAATGGCCTCCGCTTCAAACTTCGACTCCGGTCTCGATTCGATGCCCGTCAACAAGCCTCATTTCTTCAATGGAGCTAACTATGCTTATTGGAAGAATAAAATGAAGTACTTCATTCAAGTAAGTGACATGGGAGCATGGAATGCTGTAGAAGAAGGATACATCAAACCTCTCACTCATCCAAGGTTGTGGAGTGAAGGAGAGACAAGAATGTTCCAGCTCAACTCCAAAGCCATCCATATCATTTTTTGTGCTCTTGGACCAGATGAATATGGAAGGGTTTCATCGTGTACAACCGCCAAAGAAATATGGGACAAACTTCAAGTCACTTATGAAGGTACCGATGAGGTAAAGAAATCTAAAATTAGTATTCTAACGCATAGCTATGAAAATTTCAGGATGAAACCAAATGAAGATATCAAAGCTATGACGGATAGATTTTCAACGATTGTCAATTGTCTCAAATCATATGGAGAGATCATTTCAAATGAAAATCTTGTGAGGAAGTTAGTCTACTCCCTCCCAAAATCGTGGCAATCAAAGAATACGGTAATCATCGAGTCTAAGGACTTAACGTCCTTTACTCTTGAAGAGCTAATTGGGTCACTCCTCACTCATGAAATGATGCTCGAAGATGAGGTGGACCTCGACAAAATTTACGAGACACCAAAGGAGAAGAAGAAGAAGAAAAACATTGGAGTTACTCTCAAATCCACAAAAGATGAGAGTGATTCGAATAACGATGACGATGACGAGGAAATTGCATTGTTTGCCAAACGGTTCAGAAAAATGATGAGACCTTATCGAGGAAGAAAATTCAAACGAAATGAAGGCCTCAAAAATGAACCGAAAGAGAAGGACCCAATCATTTGCTACGAATGCAAAAAGCCAGGGCATGTTAAATATGATTGCCCATAATTGAAGAAAAAGGGTCAATCAAAGAATAAGCACAAGGCTCATGTGGCTACATGGAGCGATGAAGAAAGTTTCGATGAAGACGAACAAGAAGTAGCTAACTTGTGCTTGATGGCATTTTGGGAAAATTCTAAGGTAACCTCTAACTCATCTGATTTTGATGATTTATCCTATAATGAGTTATTAGAGGAATATAATGGGTTGGCTTCGGATTATGAGAAATTATTTTTAAAATATAAAAATGATGTTTCAAAATTGAAAAATGAAAACAAACTCATATCCAAAACCAACAACGATCTTGAAAGTAAAATAAAAGATTTGCAAATCAAACTAGAAGAGTTTGAAAAGAAAAATTTAGATTTGCAAAATTTACTTTCAAAGATCAATGATGATCATCAAAAGAAAATTGATGATCTTAAAACTTCTTTTGATAAAGTTGGAACAAAACATTTTGAAAAAGGTGGAAATTCAAAATCCAACTTTGTTAGAAAAAGTTTTAGAAACTACAATCATAGAGGTCCCCAAAGAACCTCTAATGGAAAAATCGTTAGAAGTATGTGGGTTCCTAAAGAACTCATTACTACTAAAGATAAAAATATCCTACACAAATGGATACCTAAGGGGACTAGGATTTTGGAAACTAATGAATATGGACCCAAAAGAATTTGGGTACCAAAAATCAAAAATTAATCTATGTTTGTAGGCAAAGGAGCATTGCTACAAGGCACGGGAAACAAATTCAAATTCATGGTACCTTGATAGTGGATGCTCAAGACACATGACCGGAGACAAAAGCCGGTTCATTGAGCTTAACGCCAAAAATGGAGGAGAAGTGACTTTTGGAGACAATTCAAAAGGTCACATTGAAGGTATTGGTACAATAGGTAATACCTCTTCCATACAAATTAAAAATGTTTTATATGTGAATGGATTAAAGCATAATCTATTGAGTATTAGTCAATTATGCGATAAAGGATTCAATGTCTTATTTGAAATTAATGGTTGTAAAGTCATTGACATTGCATCTAATCGGATTATGCTTATTGGTCATAGAATAGGGAACATTTACATGGTGCATTTAGATTCTTTTGATATGACTAATTTATGCCTAGTTACTAAGGATGAACATGATAGTTGGTTATGGCATAGGAGACTAGGACATGCTAGTATGAGTGTTTTGCAACGGCTAATTCAAGGTGATTTAGTTCGAGGGTTGCCTAAGCTTAAATTTGATAATGATAAAATCTGTGATGCTTGTGCTAAAGGAAAACAAAAGCGTGTTTCTTTTAAATCCATTAATGACGTATCAACTAGTAGAGTATTACAATTGATCCATGTAGATCTTTTTGGGCCAACTAGGACTACTAGCTTGGGTGGAAAACAATATGCATTTGTCTTGATAGATGACTATTCTAGATATACTTGGGTTCTATTTTTAAGTAATAAAGATGAAGCATTAGAACAGTTCATCACATTTTCAAAAATAATCCAAAATGAAAAGGGTTACTCTATAACTAGTGTTAGGAGTGATCATGGCACTGAATTTGAAAATCTTGGATTTATTGAATTTTGTAATTCTAATGGTATTAGTCATAATTTTTCAGCACCTAGAACCCCTCAACAAAATGGAGTTGTTGAGAGGAAAAATCGAACTTTAGAAGAAATGGCTAGAACCATGCTTTGTGAAAATAATTTGCCAAAATATTTTTAGACGGAAGCCACAAATACCGCTTGTTATGTTGTAAATCGAGTAATGATTAGGACAATTTTAAAGAAAACTCCATATGAAATTTTCAAAAATAAAAAGCCTAACATTAGCTATTTTCATCCTTTTGGATGTAAATGTTTTTTTAAACAACGGTAAAGAAAACCTTGGCAAATTTGATGCTAAAAGTGATGAAGGAATTTTTCTGGGTTACTCCTTAAATTCTAAAGCTTATCGAGTATTTAATAAAAGAACTTTAGTTGTAGAAGAGTCTATACATGTTGTTTTCGATGATAATCCCCTTCCAAGGAAGGATTCTTGTGTGAATGATGATGTAGGTGTTATAAATACAAATGATGTTAGACATGAAGTTGGAGAACCATCATCAAAGGAAGAAACGAAAAATGAGGAAACTCATGATCCTCTTGAGAATCCAACCATTGAAGAAAAGGAAGTATCTTATCCAAGAGAGTACAACTATGTCAAGGATGGTGAAATTATAGGTGATCCATCAAAAGGGGTAACAACTCGATCTTCTCTTAGAAATATTTGTAATTATGTTGCATTTATCTCATGCATAGAGCCTAAGAATATTAAAGAAGCATTAAATGATGAACATTGGATTATGGCTATGCAAGAAGAGTTAAATCAATTTGAGAGAAGTAAAGTATGGACATTAGTTGAAAGGCCTAGTAATAAATCTACTGTAGGTACTAGATGGGTATATAGGAATAAGCTTGATGAGAGTGGTAATATAGTGAGAAACAAGGCTAGACTTGTTGCTCAAGGGTATACTCAAGAAGAGGGCATAGACTATGATGAAACATATGATCCCGTAGCTAGGATGGAAGCAATTAGAATGTTATTAGCATTTGCATGTTTTCATGAATTTAAATTATATCAAATGGATGTTAAAAGTGCATTTTTAAATGGTTTTATAAAACAAGAAGTGTATGTGGAACAACCTCCAGGTTTTGAAGATTCAAAATTTCCAGATTATGTTCTTAAATTGACAAAAGCTCTTTATGGTTTAAAACAAGCTCCTAGAGCTTGGTATGAAAGATTGTCAAATTTTTTAATTGAAAAAGGTTTTTCAAAAGGAAAGGTTGACACTACATTGTTTTTAAAGCATAAAGGTAAAGATTTATTAGTAGTTCAAATTTATGTTGATGATATAATATTTGGTTCTACTAATGATGTTCTTTGCCAAGAATTTTCTAAGCTAATGCAAAGTGAGTTTGAGATGAGCATGATGGGGGAGCTCTCATTTTTCTTGGGACTCCAAATCAAGCAAAGAAAAGATGGCATCTTCATTAATCAAGCTAAGTACGTCAAAGATATGCTCAAGAAGTTTGGACTGGAAAATGGGAAACCTCATGACACTCCAATGAGCTCTTCAACAAAGCTTGACTTAGATGAAGGAGGTAAATGTGTAGATGTTAAATTATATAGGTCAATGATTGGCTCTTTGCTTTATCTAACTGCAAGTAGACCGGACATTATGTTTAGTGTTTGCTTATGTGCTAGATTTCAATCATGTCCTAAGGAATCACATTTACTAGATGTTAAGAGAATCTTTAGATACCTTAAGGACACTCCTAGTTTAAGACTTTGGTATCCTAGAGACTCTAGCTTTAGCTTGCATGCTTTTTCTGATGCGGATTATGGAGGATGTAAATTAGATAGGAAAAGCACCTCCGGTACTTGTCAATTCCTTGGAAATATGTTGATTTCTTGGTTTTCAAAGAAACAAAATTGTGTTGCATTATCTAACACTGAAGCGGAATATATTTCAGCCGGTAGTTGTTGTGCACAAGTTTTATGGATGAAACAACAACTTTTTGATTATGGAATTGAAATAGGTACTATTCCTATCAAGTGTGACAATACTAGTGCTATTTGTCTCACTAAAAATCCCATCCAACACTCTAGAACTAAACACATTGAAATTAGACATCACTTCATTAGAGATCATGTCACTAAGGAAGATGTAGTTCTAGAATTTGTTGATACTTTGCATCAATTAGCGGATATTTTTACAAAACCCTTAGATAAGGAAAGGTTTTGGACACTTGGGAGAGAATTAGGTTTAACTGACCTATCTTCACTTAGTGTTTAAAATAATTCAGCACTTTTAATAAATACTGAAAAATGCTCATAATAATAATTTTTGATTGCATTCATTGCTATTAGTTAGGGGGAGTTTATGATTCTTGATGAAAAATTAATTTTATGTTCAAATATCGATTAAAGATTAATTTAATTGTTTGAACATAATTATTTTTCAATATATGAGTTGCCTATACCACTAGAGAAGATTAATTTAGCATTTTGTGTGCTTAAAAATTGGATTTTAGCATTTTGGTGCAGAGGGAATCGATCCCCCCCATGAGGGAACCGATTCCCCCTTTGAATGGGAACCGATTCCCCCTACAGGGGAACCGATACCCCCCTGGGGTTCTGTTAAAATCTGGCAGAACACCCCCAAACCCCCAAAACCTATTCTGCCGTTTCTCACCCTCAAACACTCAAATCTCCATTATTGCCTCAAATCATTGATTTTAATCGGAATTCACTTCAAATATCATCTCCTAAACTTGCAATCATCATTAAAATCGTGCAAACAACATCTAAATCCCCTCAATCTTCATCTTTCAAGGTAAATTTTTCTAAACTCTCTATTTCATTGATTTTGAACATAGGATTAGTTTTAATTAGTTCTAGGTTGAAACAGTGATCGGGCATTGATTGTTTAGTGATTAGAAACTAGATGTTACAACTAATTTCATCAAAAACACAAGAATTTTCCAAAATTTTTAATTTTTCAAAATAAAAAAAAATGTTAATTTTCAAATTATTGTGTTTTGATTAAATTATGTTGTTGTTATGAAAACTATACATATATTGTTTCTCAAAACCATATTTTTCAAAAAACTTTGCCCATTAGGATTGATTTAGAGAACCTTGAAATATTGAGGACTCAATTGAGTTTTGGGATTAATTGAATTGCATACATTTGTTTTTAAAATTGCAGGTTATTCAATTTATTCTGATTTCCTTCACCATGTCTAATCCTAAACGTGCTAGGTCTTCATCTAGTCGTCAACCAAATCCACCTCCAAATCCTCCTCCTATTCCTCAAAATCCTATTCCAAATCTTGATCCTAACTTGACTATCCAAAATTCTTGTTTCAATCAACCGGGTCCTAAAGATTATCGTTATTGGTTTTACCAATAATTTGACTCGTATAAGATTAGGGAAGAACGTATCCCATCTCTTCAAACTATGGTTGCTATTAACTTTAAATATCTCCCTATCTTGCACGAATGGAAATTTGATAAACTTTTCGAACTTGAACCCGTTGTCTATCATCAACTTGTTCGTATCTTCTACTGTAATGCCGTTTGTATCAAAAATCGTGACAAAACCAAAACCATAGGAGTACGTTCCTACATCCTAGGTCAATATTTCCATCTTGAACCGAATTACATATCCAATGCCTTAGGCTTGGATAATGAATGTTTATCAAATGAAAAACAAGTTTTAGGCTCACGATATAAACGGAATGATAGTGCAAGTGTTCTAGATATTCATGAGCGTTTTCTTCATCTCATGATCACTTGGTGGTTTTGACCATCCGAGGGTCGTTATTCTACTCTCAGAGCTTTAGACCTTTGGTGGTTGCATTGTTTTGAACACAACATAAAAATAAACCTTTCCGAGATTATCTTTGTTGAGATCGTTGAAACCGTTAACCTAGTGCCAAATAAGAAACTCTGTTCTTCACTAGTTTATGGTTGTATCCTTAGTAATCTCTTTTCTAAAGCCGAGCTTCGAGTTGGTCTAGATGCCGCTTTTCCTCTTAAGAAACAAATCAATCTTCTTTCTTTAACAAGAGCGGGATGGGTCAAAAATAAAGAAACCAGTGAATGGGTTTGATCTTCTACAACTACTCCGGGAGCTAGTTCTTCACAAGCTCCACCCGAAGCTGACGAAGATCTCGAGCTTGAACAATTAATGCGAGACATCGATGAAGCTGAAGATGAACCTGAGCAGCTCGAGGAGCAGCCCGAAGAGCAAGCACAACAATCGACTCAAATGCCTCCATATTTTCAATCTTTTATGGAGACATTTGATTACCGATATGCGACCATGGATTCACGCTTTAATTCTATAGAGTCCCATTTATCCACAATGGGAGCTCAACAATTAGAAATTCTTCGGGAAATGCGTGTAAATAATGAAGCAACCAACGCACGTATTAATGACCTCACTAACGAAATGGCCGCTATGCGAGCTCGTTTTCCTCCTCCTGATCCGGATATGTGATTAAATGTTTTACTTTGTTTTCAAAACTTATTGTTTTAATATTTTGAATATTTTGGAATGTTTGAATTTATGGATTGTGAATTTGTTTGGATTTATGGATGGTGTGAACTTATATGTTTGGTGTGATTTATTCATTATTGCATCATTTACATCATTATTAGCAATATGACCAATTTTACCATATCACATTGTTTATGAATATTGATTATGGAACTAATGGCTAACGGTTCTCTTGATTGCGATCTTAGCAGCTTATGCATACATATACCTAATCAATTGGCTAAATATTTTTCACGTTTATTTGAATCTTTTTTGATTTAACAAAAAGGGGGAGAAGTGTGTGTGTTTTAAGTGTGTTTTAAATTGATAAATGGGAGAAATGTTAAAGTAAGGGGGAGTAATTTCAAAACTTGATTTCAAAATCTTAAAATTACTAAAATGTTTTGTTATATCAAAAAGGGGGAGATTGTTGAAAACATTTTGATATTTCGATATAACAAATTAAGTTAAATGAATTTTAAGATTTTCCAAAATGATTTTCTAAGTATATTCGATATAATTATTCGAATATCAAAACATTACTCCAAATATTTCAAAAATCATTTTTAATCCTTACTTAAGTGTAAAATTAAGTTTTAATCTTAAAACAATTTCAAAATAATCTTTCAAAGTATTTCGAACCATTTCAAAGCCAAAAATTCCAGATTACTCAGAGGGAACCGATTCCCCCCCAAGGGGGTACCGATTCCCCCCTGAATGGTTTGGCTCCGAGATTTCCAGAATGCTCGGAGGGAACCGATTCCCCCATAGGGGGTACCGATTCCCCCCTGTTCAACGGTCGAAATATTTAAATTTTACACTTAGGGAACCGATTCCCTATGAGGGGGAACCGATTCCCCCCACGCTCCAAACTGTTTTATTAATTGTTTTCACACTAAAACGGCTATATTATCTTCATTAATTAACCCCAACGTTCAGAAGTGATTCAAGGTGTATTTAAACAAGTTCTGAGAGAAACAAGAGAGAAAGCATCAAAGATCAAGTTTGTGCAAATCAAGCCAATTTTCCTTTCAATATTCATTTTGCTTTCAAGAACACCATTTTTGCTCATTTGTAATTATCTTTGAGTGTTCTTTTCTTGTTCTAGAATTGTGCAAACATCTTACCTTGTGAGGTTTTCCTTGTAAGTTTGCAAATTTGTAATCTTCTCTTTGGGAAAAGAGTGTTCTCAAGAATTGGGGTATATTCTTGAGGGTGTTGTAAGGTTATCTCTTTGGCCTCAAAAGAAAGAACAAATTAGTGAATTTGTTGGAAAATCCTTAGTGTGGATAGCTAAGGTAGTGGACGTAGACTTTAATTGAGAAAGTCGAACCACTCTAGCTCTATGTGCAATTACTTTCAATTTTCTGCAAAAGCTTCCACCAAATTTTTAATTGCCAATTCACCCCCCTCTTGGCCAAATCCGTCAATCGATTAACTCAACAAGTGGTGAATTGGATTAAAAGTTCTATTAGAAATTATTAAATATGAAGTAGAAGAATTATTTTAAATAGATTAAGTGATATAGATATTGTTTCATAAGAATTTAAGAATGGATACATTGGTGATTAGCTTATAAGATAAAGGAAGTATGAATGTTGGAGTTGACAAAGTACGAATATGGATTTAATAAGTTGAGTAAATTATTGCTGAGTTAAATCCGAATGAAAGAATGAATGACTCAATGAAAGTTACACCCGAGATTGAAAGTATTGATGCTAACTAGCAAAATTATGTGATCATAAGTGTGTTAGAGTCAAATGATTAGAAAATAATGTCAGATTAAGCTAACTGAGTATGGTGTGGATTTGAATATGATTGGTTATGTATCTTGATCATGTAAAGGTGATGTAGTGAAGGAGATAAGGATTAGTATGTTTAAAGGCAATTAAGGATTGATAGAAAGTTTAAAATGATGACAAAGGATATATGTATTGTGATTCGAACAAAAGTTTTACAAAGAATAAGATTTGTTTAAGTAATGCTGACTATCAGAGTCATGAAAATGTTATCAAGATTGATGAACAAGGATAAGTATAAGTAATATTAAAGACTATGAGAATATGGACAAAAGATATTGTTTAGTTTTGTTATAAGGAAATTTTGATTATGAAAGGATAAATGGATAAAGGAAAATGCAAAGATGGAGTTTAAAGGATTAAGGGGTGACAAGAATTATATGGAGGAATAGATTATAAGTTTGATACAGAAATAAGAAAATTATGTAAGATTGTACGAAAAGATTATTTGATTCTGTAAAGTATATGTTTAATCACAGTTGAAGAAGATTTAAGGTTTTTTTTGTCAAATCATGATGGAATAAGAGTTTGGCTATTTTTATAAGGTAATTAGAGATTAATTTATGATCTTGAGTGATAAGAATGAATGTTATTGTTCATATAATAAGTGACATGATATGGATTGTCAACGGTTAAAAGTAAGTGCAGAATCGAAGAAGAGAAAAGTCATAAATGGATTGAGGTTTCTAGTTATTGTTTATATGATAAGCGACAGTAGATTAATATATAAAGGAAAAATGTAGTTAAAGAACTAGAGGAAGGAAATATTAAGTAAAGGAAGCAACATGAGAACATTAGAAGATATGTTCTTATCAAGGTTTACAATGAAAATTCAAGGACGAATTTTCTTAAAAGGAGGAGAAATTTGTAATATCCCAAAATCGGGGCTAGTGACTAAAATAGAAATTTTAAAACTTTGAGGTCTGATTTTGAAAGATTTAAAATTCAAGGACTAAATTGAAATATTTAGTGAATGATTGTTTAGTAAATATTAAATAAAGTAAGGGGTAAAATGGTCTTTTCCAAGGAAGGATTTTTATTTCTCCCTTTATAAAGGAGAGCAACACGTGGAAATGGTGAAAAATGAAAGAAAAGTCTGGAGCTTGGAGTTGTCTTCTTCCTCTTTTCTTCCCGTGGCTCCATTGGTAAGGTAAGTTGGTCTCAAGTAGGTTAATTCTTTCGTTCTAAGGTTGTTTTTAATTCTTGGAGTGATAGAAAAGCTTAAAGAAAGCTTAAGAGTGCTTAAAACTCAAAGAGTATTAAGGTATGTAAGATTGAAGGTAAAGAGTTTTTAAAGGAATTATTGATATTGAGTTAATAAATAAGTTTTGAAGTGAAATTTGACTTGTCAAGAATCTAACTAAGAAATTCGGAGTGTTAGAAACAAATTTAGAACATGTTGATTTATTGGCTTGATTATTGAATTCAAGTGTGTATGTAGGATACTAGAGATTTGAATGAATTAAAGTGATATAAGTTGATTGGAATAAGTACAATTAAGTCTCAATGATTAAAAGAAGGTTATAGAAGCAAAATTAAGTGAGCTTAGTATGATTTTCAGGCTTAAAAGAGAATTCTGGACAAGGGGGTATTGGTACCCATTCAACAGGTACCGATACCTCAAGAGTAAAATCTGGGAGGTTATTAAAAGGGTACCGATACCTTAAGGAAGGTATCGATACTTTCTTTGAATGAGAATTACAGAATGTGATAGGGTATCGATACCTATTGGGAGGTACCGATACCCTTGCAAGAGAAAATTAGGATTTAATCTTTCTTATAGCTTAAGAAATCAAGGATCGAATCATAGTATTTGGAATATTGATATGTATACATGATTGTGTAGATATCGATCGAGGGTAACGTCGAGACAAGTCGACAAGAAACAGGCATAGAAGAAAAAATAAGAGAATGATATTGACTAGTAAGGCCAGGTGAGTGCATATTAGTTAGTATATAATGTTTAATGGAAATAAGACTTGCATCAAGTCTATTTCCGATGGTAAATGCATGAATTCATAGATAGAAGTATGTGTTTGTCATGATTTATATGCGTACATGAGTGTATGTTTTGACAGGTTATTTTGCATGTTATATGGTTTGTGTAAATATATGTTACTATGATAAGTCATGTGAAATAGTACAGATGATCTATATGATTATATGAGAAGATGAATTAAGTTACGTGGTAAGGACATAAGGAATGAAATGAATATATGACATAAGCTACAAACTAAAGAATCATTTGATATATATGTGAACATAAGATAACCAAGTACAAGTTATATTATATA
The DNA here is from genome assembly GCF_006381635.1 of Hibiscus syriacus. Classification (NCBI taxonomy): domain Eukaryota; kingdom Viridiplantae; phylum Streptophyta; class Magnoliopsida; order Malvales; family Malvaceae; genus Hibiscus; species Hibiscus syriacus. The sequence continues at coordinate 3,468,869 of NW_024063524.1, forward strand.
GTATAAATGAGTACACGAGAAAGATTATGAGACTCTATGAGAATAGTATATAAATTATGGGACATAAACATAAGTGGTGATACAGAACTATAAGATAAACGATATAGGGAAGATTTAGATACTTAAAGGAAACTATGGTATAAGATTTATAAAGTGAAGAACTATAAAGCTTTATGAAAAAGTATTATAGGAGTCAGGTGAAATTGAACTAAATAAATAGATTACATTAGTATATATTAATAAGGTGAGATAAGTAATATAGGTTATATAATCTGTATGAATTCAGGTTAATGAAATTAAATCATGTGAACGGTTATAAATTAGTTATGAGAATGAATTGGAAAAGTGAGATAAGATGAGTAGAAATTACTTGTAGGATAAAATGAGATTATATGAACATGCAGTATAAACTTTATGAGGGAGATTGAGATGAAATTAGTATATGATATGAGTATATAGCATTACTATGCAAATTATATGAAAGAGTATACATGAGACTATATGCTTATGTGATAACCTGGGAAAGCAATGTAAATATAAGTATATGTGATGTGCAATATATGACAATGATCTATGATCATAGGTAAAGTGGCATGAACAACGCGAAAATAAGTTATGTGATTACATGTATACGTGATCGAAGCTATAAGCTTATATGAATATGTGAAAAGATAAAAGATAATGCCCATGATATGAGTCATGAGAGCTAGAGGTATAGTTGGCATGCCAAGAGTCGAGGGTTACCTATTTCTTTCGAGACATATGGATAGTTTACCTATGTTCTTCGGGACATATAGACAGGATTACCTATGTCCTTCAGGACATATGGACAGTGTTACATATGTTCTTCGAAATATATGGATAGGTTCTTCGGGACATAGATTTCACATGCCATTCAGTGGACCTTTATACGAGCTGTGGTAACATCATATTTGTGCACAACCTTATAGTACTCGCATATCTTTAGTTCTCATATATGTACATGGACTAACACAAAGATAACAATAAACACCTTATATATATGATGAATATGATTAGGTGATAAGAGATGAATTATAGAAACCTTATGATGATATGTTTGATTATTTTTGAATTACTCTGAGTGATATATGATGTACACATTTAGTGAATAAAGGTCATATGATAAGAAGGATTAACATTAGTGCTAAGTGTGAAGATAATGATAATTGTTATATGAAAGATTTTATGTTTGTGCATAATATAAGCATATTAAGTATTCATGCATTGTTATGAGTTAGATTTTCCATTATATGTTTATATGCCTCACTAAGTCATCGACTTAGGGTGTGAGTGTTTCACACGCAGGTTACGGAAAGTGAAAAGAGAAGCTAAGAGAAGTAAGACATGTCAGCATCTTCCTTACAAAGTTCAGATCAGAAAAGTAATGCATAATATGTATTTTGTTCTTTTAAATATAGTTGGCATGTAATATAATGACTTGAATTGCATATGCTCTGATAAGTTTGAAAACTTTTATTTTGAAATAATATGAAGTTTTCCATAACGGGAAATTTTCATAACGGGAAATTTTCATTATATATGATGTGACACCTTATTGAGTTTTCCAGTATTAACTCAAAGAAATGATCTGGGAGAGAATTATGAAATGTATATGATATTACTTCTTTTAACATGGGAGGCTGAACTTGTGCTACCACCCCTCTCCATCTTAGGGAATATTCTTTAAAGCTTTCGGTGGCTTTCATCCTTATTTTTTGAAGGTCTTGACATTTTAGGGCTAAGCGTTTAACATATCGATATTTTCCCAAAAAAAGTATCAGCTAGATCGACCTACCTATTGATCTACTCTCGATTCAAATAGTTATACCATACTACAACTAGTCTAACAAGACTATCTTGGAAATAATGAAATAATGAATCAGCAGATTATCATCATTTAAGTACCATTCTATCTTTTTGCAAGACATTTTTAGGTGGATTAAGGGACAACTGGTGTCATCATATTTCTCAATATTAGGTACCCTAAATTTTTGTGGGATGACCAAATCAGAGACCAAGTTGAGTTCTCTCGTTTCTAGTTCTTTGTGGGAAGCATTAACATTTTTTATAGCTCCAATTGCTTCCTTCAACTACTTGAATTTATCTTCAAATTGCTTACGAATAATGAGGTTGTTCCCTATGTTTGAGTGGGATCCTCCAGGGTAAATATTATTCTCGACCTATTAGTCTAATAACACTGATATCCTTTATCAACTATCTTCTCTCTATCAATAGCCTTGGTTACCATCACCTGGATCACCTGATTCAATACACCTTGCAGAGAACCCGATGCTTGATTACTCATATCTTGTTGTAACCCAGCCAACTGCTCTTGCAATCAATCTTATGATCCCTCATGATATTGCTCCATTGTTTCCATTTGTTTGTTCATGATAATGATGTAGTATGAATGAATGATCTTGGTATTACTATCACATAACCCTCTATAAATTATTTTCATGTTTTCATAACCAATGCATATAAAATGCTTAAATAAACAAATGTGATGCCAATTCATGTATGCAAAAGGTGTCATTCTAGAGTGACCATCTTAAAACAACTTTCATTGAACACAAAGGTTTTGATACATCAAACAACTTTACATATAAGGAATATCTTTAACTCGTAAATTCTCTATCTCTCTCAAAAGCCAAGTTAACTTCCACTCATGTCCGAGTGTTGAGTTGTCAATCTATTTCAATTCTCTTGCAAAGCCAGCTAAATCAATCAACTTGTGAGCCATATTGCTTGCTTGGGTAATAACTTCTTTCAAGACATCATTTTTTCCTCTATCTTATGTGTCAATTCTTGGAGCTGTAGACAATGTTGTTCGGTCTTCCTTGTAATAAAGTTTTTGTGGTTACAAAGTTCTTGTACAAGATCTCCGTAAGCATCTATAATCTTTATCAATGTCTAGTTGTTGGCTCTAGTGGCTTCTAGCTCGGCGTCATTCTCACGCTTTTGATGCTGATATGAAGCTTCCATATTGACTATGGACATATTCAACATCTGATTTTTGGCTTGACATCTTCCCAAATCATTAACAGTTGTGTTATGCTTTCTTTCTGCAATTTGTAAATCATAAGAGAACTTCTTGGCTCGACCTTCATGCACCTTGTAATTGTTTCTCCAAATTTCAGTATCGTTATTCAATTTTGAGACTCCTTTTGTCCATTCCTCTAGGGAATTTCCTATACCAGCATTTTTAAAGGATTTATTGATTCTTTGAAAACCATCACGCATAGATTCCATCTCTCTATTCATTTTATCATTTTCAATCTTCAAATGATGCATTTGAGCTTCGTACTTAAGCAAACATTCTTCCTCCTGGATGTCCCCACTGATACCCTTACCTTTGAACACTTTTGGCTTTATCTTAACAGGAAAATTGACAACCAAACTAGGTTGACCTTTCATCTTGAACTCCAATATTCCATGATCCAAAAGATGTAGGACTCGACGCTTGAAGGTGGTGTAATTTTCAAAGAAATGTCCTTGAGCTCCAAAATGATATTCACAACGAACATTGACGTCATACCAACTTGGATATAGAGGTTTCCAAGGTTTCACATAATACGGGTAACCTCTCAGGCTTCCAAAAGCCTATCATACAACTCCTTATATGTTATAGGGATAGAATCAAAATGAGAGCCAACTCTTGAATTGGATTGAACTGGAGTTTTCAGGTTTACTTCCTCTAATGTTGGAAGTATACTCTCAAATGCCCACTAGTTCTGACTGCATTGCTTCTTTTCACATTTCTGAACTTCTACAATTGTCACCATTTCCTTGGGGTTTCCAGACAACTTGTTGATATAAATGTTGATTGTGAGTGATTTTTCAGATTGGCTAGGATCACTTGTTCTAAAGTAGTCCCTTGTGTTATTGACATCGTGGGATTGTTTTCCTCGAGCTCTTTCTTTTCTTTTGCAGAAGTATCTTTTCTTTTGGCAAAAGTAGTTATTCTATCCATCATCTAGGACATTTTCTCTCTCATCTCTCTTATCTTCTTTTTCTCTTCGTAGGACATACGATCTTTGGTGCATAGCTCTCCACTATTCTCGGAGCTTCCTCAAGATGTCATTCCCTAGCTGTGTTATAGTATATCTTATCATGAAACCCTTTGTCCATTATGAAAATCTTTTACTCTAATGACCACTCACAAATCAACACCTTTTGATTATGTCATGATCATGCGATGCAAAAAAGAAAACAACATAAAAACAATTTAGTACAAATAAGATAACAAGAATTATTATAAAAGAAAAATAAATACATTAATATGTTGAGGCAAAACAAGAATGCAAATGCACAAGGTGTTGATTCCAAAAGCGACCACCATATAACAACCTTCATCAGACCATAAGTTCTCCTTAAACTAGACAGACGAGCTTTATTTTCTTCATTTACTTGATCTAGGCCTTTCTCATGATTTGATGTTGTCTTTATAGTCATTTTTTGACTTCTCAAAGTGTTGATATGCCTATCTTCGTTTTACTTCACCTACTGTGATTATTGGATCTCTAGACCTCCATTTTTGTGTGATTCTCCAAGAGGAAAGTTGCCTTGATATCTTGTTTAATAGGAGTCTTTGATCAACTTTGAACTATTCTTTAGTCATCAACTTTGTTTGTAGGTCGTCGCCCTTACAAAGTTGACTACCTAGCTATGAAACCCTTATGTCGATATGAAGACCTTCTAATTTGGTCAATAACTTGCGAATTAACACCTTGCTTGATTATGATGTGAAAATACAAATGCAAACAAAAGAAAGAGAAAAATAAGATAAAATAGACAAAGAACACAAATAGGTTAGTACACATAAGATAAACAACAGGATAGTAAGTACTATACGCATCAAATAAAACCTACCCTCACAGATTAACTACCCATACATGGTATAATAAATCCTACCCAAACATGTTTTCTACCACATGTTTTGTTTAACATAAAAATCTTAACCTCATACCATCTAGTTCGCATGCTTATTCAAAAAATAAACCTAACCGCATGATCTCTAGTTCGCATACATTTATTCAGAAATTAAAATTACACTACAAAAATTAAAAGGCTCAAAAAGGTTTTTCCATGTGTACTCTCCTCACAGGATTCTTAAGATCTGGGTAAGGCTCTATATGGGTTCTAAGTTCACTATATGCTAGGTTTGGTTCTAAAGCAAGAGGTTCCTGAATTGTCCTTGTCGGTGCCAACTTGGGCTGCCAAACCCTCAATCCTAGCCCATCACAAGCTTTCAGATCAAGTTCAATTCGAGGGGACACACATCCTTACGTCCATACGGAGGTGAAAACCATCACAATAACCATAAGGCATGAGCCTTAGGAGCAATCCACTATTCCATACAAAGGTAAAAACCACACGAGGGAGTAGTTTCTCACTCCTACTTTTATAGGATAGAGCGGGGTTTTAGCTCATGTTATGCAAATGCATCTGTGCAATGTGTGAGGAAAAGTGAAAACAAATCAAACCACACCGAATAGAAAACTCAAAAACTGAACATTTGTTTACTCTGAAAACACCAACAAACAAATCAATACAACTATTTAATGGTTAATCAAATCATAAACACTTATTTAAAACAAAAAAGGGATTAAAACCTAAATTAGAACAAACTTGTAATTTTCATTTGCAAAAATAATTAATTAATTAATTAATTATCGGCTTGACTCTCTAAAAAAAGTTCCCAGCGGAGTCGCCAATATGTCAAAACGATTTTTTATTTAAAAAACAAATTTAATTTTAAAATTTTAATTAAAGATGTAATTTAAAAATCTCTCGCTTCAAAAATTTTGGTGTTTCCTTTTTAAAGTTGAAAACGTGTGGTTCGAGGAGTCGCCACCAATTTTTGATTAGGGTGTGATTGGACACCCAAAATGTTTTGTCACTTTAATAAGATTTAATTTTAAAAAAAAAATTATTAAAACAACATTTTAAGGTCTGCACACAAAAAAATGAGTTCGGGAGTCGATTACGCATAGGGAATGATTAGCATCCCCTACATCGCCCTAAATCGGTACTTAATTGATTAATTAATTGTCTTTGCAATGAAATCTACAAGTTCAAATTTAATTTAGTTTAAGATCCCTTTAAATAATACTCTTTGAATTTTGGAACAAAACATAATAATATTTGACTATTACCCATCGAGAAGAATCGACCTCTCATACCTCGAGGCAGTCAATTCCTACTCCAATCGAAATAAAATAATATTACCATTCTATTATAAGATTCATTATTAACTTAAATGCATGAATGATAATAAAATAAAATAAATTAAATTAAAAATTACCAATCATTTTAAAAAGAAAAAGAATATTTGATTATTTAAAGACATCGGGATCGAACCTTTTATAAGTTCTAACGATCTTTTCTCAAAGAATTTAAATAAACGAACATATTTTTTTCTCGCATTCCCAAATTTTAGGTGCGGTCAAATTTTAGGGCTTCACTTGACGGGATACGCTTTCACTTTAAAATTGTCGGAAGTAACTTTCTCATATGTTAAGACAACCACCCCATGACGACTTTAAAATGAAAGGGTATTACCCTTAGTCCAATTATTTGATGTGATCAAGTAATGCTTGAGAGCGTATCATACATGTTAGTTAAGAGATGCCACATGCTTGAGTTTATACACATAAAAAAAGAATTTACAATCATATATATATATATATATATAAAATTTATGACTACATAAAGGATAACAATATTTGAATTTGGGCAAGATAAAAATATTATAAATATATTAAAATATTTACCATAATATCCCTAGTACCAAGTTATATGATGAATACGAGGGAATACGTACCATACCATATTTAAGCAAAATATATTTGAGCAAGATAGCAAAATTGAAATAGGGAGTAAAATTTACTCAAAACAAATGCGTACACCAATATGTATATATATACCCACATCATAACGGTTTAATATAAAGCATAATTATCATACATGCATGCATTCATTCGTGTATATATATATATGTAAGGCAATTGTGTTACATAAAATATATCATATGCATATTCACAAAATATACACCTTATGTTACATAAAATATATCATATGCATATGCGCAAAATATACGCATTATCAATTAGTTTAAAAGATAACAAGTCATGAAGTCATGGTGGGATAAACATGGAGACGGTGAAGATTAAATAGGCGTAACCAAAACTAAAAGAAAACAACAATTTTGAGGACCTAATCAATAAATCAAACAAATGTCAAAGCCTGTGGTTCCAAAATCTCGTATTACAGGTACCAGAGTTGTAACTTATCCATCAACAAACATGGGATCAAAATGGAAATTTCACAAATAACATGCCAAATATAAAAGCAGGAATGAAAAGAAAATCTAAAATTGGGGACAAAAACAAAATGTAACTAAAATTAACAGGACCTACGCAGTAAATAACCCACTCCCAAAAGCTCAATCGGGTCCCTCACTCTCAAGGTGCCGCCGTTTTGTACAATTCACTAAAGGCCTTATTTAGGCCGAAAAGAAAAAACCCTAATATGCCATCATTTTCCTAAACCAACATTAACCATCCCTTGCTACGTCGTTCTTTCTTCTCTCAACCCTCATTCTTCTTTTTTTTGGCCACACAAACACCAACCACGACTGTCACCACCTTCGACCCCGGTGAGGAGTTCAAGAGACCTCTGCATGGTGACCCAGCTACCCCAAAATCCAAACAAAACCAAAAAAAAACCCAACTAAAATACTCCGGCGAGACCCCCTCTCTCAAACCCAAAAAAAAAAAACAAAAGAAGAGGTTACCTTCAACTTAGTGGTGTTTTGACCCCGGGAGACGGAGAAGACGTTCTTTTTTCGATGGGGAAGGTAAGGGTTCTCTTTCCAATCGCTTTCTCTCGGCTGTTTGGGTACTCCACTTGCTCATCCACAGAAAGCACTCTCTTTATGTTGTATATTATTTCTGCTCTTGGTTATATCGGCCACTCGAGGTCGAATGATTTTTTTGGGTTTTTTTTTTGTTTGTTTTTTCCTTGGTTGTTCGATCTTTTTTCCCCTCAAGTTGTTGATTGTTTGTTGTAAAATTGGAGAAAAAGCTCGACGGGGTTTCATCCTTCTCGTTCGAGAGAGCAAAATTATATATATCCCCCGATCGCCTCTGTCTTTTTTGTTATTTTTTTCGGTTCCTTTTCCCTGATGCTATACTTTTTCTGACATTCCCCAGTGTTTCTTGTTTGCATGCATGAGACGAGGGCTCTGCCACTGTCAAAGGAATGTGGTAGAGGGGACAATTGTAGGGCTCACTCGAGCCCTAGGTGGTGTCGGGTACATCCCACATGGCGCGGGAAAGGATAATTGGGGCCTTGTGGGGACCATCAGAGTGCATTGCTGGTGTAAGAATCTGTCGAAGCATCGCGCATATGGGTATCTGAACCGCCTCCGCGTGAAGATCATGCGCTGTAGCTGGAGCCGACCTCCATGGTGGCGGCGCATCTAGCTGAGTGAGCCATGTAACTAGGGTTTTGTTAACCCTAAATGTTTACGGGTCTGCCCGATTGGGCTATGGGTTGCTGGACATTGGAGGCTTGCATTTAGGTAGTAATATGGTTTGAGCTTGTAACCGAAATTAAATAAAGTGTTAAATACTAAAATATATATCCGTCATAGCAACACTGCGTTATAATAATATATGTACAGTCTATAGCAACGAAACATGTAATTACATAATGATATACATAGATATATATAGTGTTTCACATAATCAATATTAGTAACTAACAATTTATTTATATCAATAAAATGCGGGGCTGATTGCATACATAACCAATGATAATAACTAAAAATAATATTATATATATATATAATCAAAATAAAAATTAGAATGAAATCCCCGGACAAAACGAGCTTCTACATCTATCTCACATGGACACAATCATATATTATTGTATGCTCGGTTTATGCACATTGATTGTGGCCTCCTCATTAGTTTTCATCCGATAACCACCTTCATTGCACTCAAGAGGTGTCATTTCTCCTTTCTTTAATTCTTTTTCCCTTATAGGTGTTAAGAAATAATATTGTTGTAAGACAAAACCGTTAGCATTGAATAACAAATAATAATGAAATAAAAAAGAAAAACAAAATGATTTATTGTGTTGTGGTATGGAAGCCACTACCTTAGAAGCAATTTTTCTTGGATTTGTGTAATCCCAAAATGAACGTTGCCCCCCAAGGTTAACACAGTCGTTCAAACCTCGTAAACATGAAGTGAGGAAATGGAATTTGCTTGTGTTGCACTCTTCGATAAGAAACTTTTATGAAAGAAATAATGAAACTTTCAGTTTCTGTGTTCTAATTTGGGAGAGGAGTTTCCCTTTTATAGGAGTAGTAGAGGGGTAAAGTTGTTACGTGACAACAACTTACTCCAACTATTCACTAAAAATAAGTAACATCCTCACTAAGAAATCTCTCCACTATTTGTATTACTAATAATCCCTCACTAATGCAAATAAGTAGGGAATTTTGAAGACAAAAAGAGCAAAAAAAAAAGTAATTGCTTAAGTACTAGTGAACTTATCTGGAACTAATACATGGTGGAATGAGTAATTTTTCTCTTAACAAGTGAACAAATTTGGAACTTGTTAAAATAAGGGTAAACTGACAACACACAACTAACTTCTTCACCAAGTGAGTTTCGTGATTGATCATCAATTTTGGCCAAATATACATCGAGATGATGGTAAGTGCTTTAGAATGAACGCCCAAAAGTCTTTCATAGAAGGTGTCTAATCCTTCACACTTGCATAGGTGATTTTATCAAGTCTATCTCAATATAGACCACCCAAATTATGGATATAAAATCATTAAATTAGAAAGCTCAACCTCTCATTTTTTTTTATTATTTGATGAATTTATTAAGTCCGTCTCACAAGGACTAACAAAATTATGGAATATGAGCGTATTAAGAACATATAATAGTTCATTCTATTAATTTGGTAAATTCATCAAGTTCGTTCTCAACAAGGACCACCCAAATCCTAGGCTATAAATTCGTTAATAGTATAAAATTCAACATCTCAAATTGGTGAATCCATCAAGTCTGTCTCATTAAGACCACCCAAATTTTGGGCTATAAATTCATTGAGAATGTAAAGCTCATCCTTTCATGTCAATGGATTCACCAAGTCCTTCTAACTAGAACCACCCAAAACCTAGGCTATGAATCCATTAATTCCTTAAGCAAATGGGCTTATGACCAATTTTCTTCGACTTTTAAGTTAAGAGCTTAATATAATCCTCTTTTTATTCCCTTGTACTTCAAGTTGAGCACTATCTTTTTACAAACTTGTGTCTTCTTTTATCATCGTAGTCTTGGTTTTAAACCATTCACATGTTATCTCATGAGTCACGTAAAAATACAAAGAATAAATAATTTCTCTCTTTAAAGATTTTCATCAAGATAGATTCTTAAGGCATTCAACCTTTTTCCTGACTAAGTTAAGACTTATCATCTTAGGCTTCACAGTAAAGCTATTAAAAATAATTTTCATAAGCTTTCACAAAAGCTACTCTACTCAGATAAGCATATACCTACTATAGTTTCACATATATCATTCAAGATTTCTAAACTAAAAGGATTAAAATTCTCTTAGTTTCATGCAATTTTAAAGAAGTATTCTCATACACATAAATTATAAGCTTATATGATTCTCAACACAATACATGAAATTATTCATTTCTTTTAGACACCCTCATATACTATATGGTAGAGAATTTTTAATTACCCCTACATTCTCTAACCTCAAGGTGTCTAAATTAATATCATATCATACATGTAAACAATATTCTCCTTCAACTTTATTCAAGTAAATTAGAGTAAGTTCATGCTAGATTTTAAACATGAAATAACATGGATAGATAATCACTTCTCCTTTCTCAAATTATAGGAGTACAACAATAGAATTTTAATAGCTAATATTTTTAGTAGCATTGCCTATCACTTTAATCAAATATTGAAGAGACCATTAATAATTCAACTACTCTGACCAAAAGTTTTATCTTAATAAGATTATCAAATTTCACTTTTTAACTTCTTCTTTAAGTTACGAAATGTGTAAACTTGCCATAGTATTTTATTAATTGAAATAGTGAACATGAAAACGAACAATGCACAGATAAGTCTCCGAAAAAGAGAGGTGGCGCACTAGGCATGCTTAAAAACCAAGTCTTTCTCAAAACCAATCCTAGACATCCACTCTCACTCTATCACACACTCTCAATTGATTTTTTTATGAAGGTCTCATAACTATTTATGCTTAATAATTCATTTTCCATAACAACACAATAATTAGGAATGAATATTTTCATCTGGAACAAGCATAGATAATACGTCTAAACAATATGACCTCGTAGGTTGAAATATAACAACCAAGTGCACTCATTCACCCTTAACATGCCTTTAGCACATGTTTGTTTTTATCAACCTTAATCAGAGTGATTTTGTAACACCCAAAATTTTGGATTAGTAGTTTCGAGTTTACCCAAAAGGCAAGTGGAACTCGTAGATTTTATAATTTAAGTCGTTGGGCTTAATTGGGTCTAATTAACCATAGGAGGATATTTTTAAATGGTAGAAAGATAAGAAAGGACAAAAATCTTAATTACCACATTTTAGAGGATGAAAGCTTTTTTATCTCTCATTTCATCTTCTTCCTTCATTTCCATTTCTCCAATTTTTCTCTCCAAGCTTCATAAACCAAGGGTAAGTCCTTTGAGCCAATTCTTACCTATTTCAAGCCTTATTTTCGTTCATAATCCCTCTAGAAATTGGGAATTTAATGATTCAAAGTCTTGGGTTTTTTGGTTGCAAGAAAAGCGGGGGTTTTATCATCCCAAGTCATGGTGGATGGTGATTGCTAGCTAAATAAGCTTCATTTTGGGATTCAAACATCAAGGTAGTGTATTTCTAATCATTTAGAGTGTTAAGGCTTCCATAAATATAAATAATTTGCTAAGATTTTATGTTTGAGAATTTTAGGGTTTATCTTTGAATTCATGATTAAATCGTGTTTCATGTATGAAGAATACATTTTTATGCAACTTTATAACCCTAAGTAACTCCCTGAAGATTTAACACATGATTAGGGACCAAACTAAGACATTATAGATTATATTTAGGTTTTTTAGAGCCTAAATAATCATTTTTAGGTTCGAGTATCGATATTGGATGAACAATATCGATAATGGATGAATTGGGATGAAATCTGGGCAATTTTAGTAAGAGTATTGATATTGAGGGAATGATTATCAATACAAATACCTTAGTATCGATACATAAGGTTGTAGTATTTAGATCAAAAGCTCGATATCGAGACTGTTAGTCTCCATACTAGAAGATTGGTTTCTATACCGAAGGATCGATCCTTATCCCGAAGGACTGGACTGGTATCCATACCGAAGATTGAATACCCATATCGAAGGCTTGATATCATTACCTAAAGTGGTTGATATACTTCAAGATGTCAAATTGACTCAAGAGTGAGGAGTTTAATATAGGTTAAGATCGAGCATCTAGCATGTATACGAGAGGTTACGAAAATGCCCTTGGGAGCTAAAATTACCAAATTGCCCTTATATATCTTGTATTGAATATCTAAGAATAAAGGATCATTATAGAGGGTGTACCAGAAAGCGATATGACGAGATAATTAGAGTACGAAATAGCAAGCAAGAATGTCAACAAATGGTGAACGTAAAGTTATCCCTCCAATTCGAGGGTGAATTAAGGGAAAGCGCAGCAAGAGCGATTAGAGTATTGCTACCCAATAATAAACACGAGTCAGGTATCAGGCTATCCAGTATTATGACCAATGAACAATAGACACAGTAATCATCAAAAGACCACAAAACGTGTAAAGACTTCCCTAGAGGCAGATAACGTCTAAACCATCCTCAAGTAATGAATGATTAGGATAGAGCCACTTAATAAACCAACAGCAATAACATACTAATAAACCTTCACATAACGTTTTAGATGAGAGAACAAGCGAAATAGCAGCTAGTGAGGGGGTTGACCTCACTTTAGTGTGTCGAACTATACTAGGGTATAGTCAAACTACCTCAGTTTCCATAGAGGGGCATTGCCAATGCGCGAGGCACTTTAGTAGTTATCTAGGGCGTGATACCTGAACATTCACGAGGAGTAGGTTAGTGATGTCAATGTTCTATGGTCTTTGGGCCTTAGATATGCATGTACAATTACATCAGTCCAGTACAACAGATATCCTTAAAGCTTGGCTTTAAGGCTCTGTGAGACTGAGCCAATGCTTTTGTAGAGTGAGAATTATCGATTATTATGTTATGATCGGGTTCCCCCTCAATGATCCACTTGATAGTTATGTAAGGACCAGGAAATCATTCAACAGCTAGAGGGAATTATACCGATGCTATGTGACACCGGGTTCCTTTTATTAACTAGTATTTGATGGCTATCTGAGACCAGATATTAGTTTGTATAACATTCAAATATTACATAGTAGAGTCAGTATTACATTCAGATAATTCATATCAGAATGAGTGTTGCATTCAAATAATGCGTAGTAGTTATAGTCATTAGAGTTAGAGACCCTTTAGTGGTGTACTCATGGTGAGGTCATTAGTAGAGGATTAAGGGAAGTGTGAGACCCTTACCTCAGTAATAAAACAAATAAGTCTTAAGTATGTAGCACTTGATTTAGATCATGCATGTACCTACTGCTTAATACCATGTCTTCAGCATTCTTGCGCTATTGAAACTTTTAATGCTGCTCTAGATTATCGATTATACTGCTAGGCTTTGTAAGCTCAACCTTCGGATGTTCTCTGTTGGAAGGTCAGTAGATGAGCAGTTCATGGAGCACCATCGCAGGTAGACTTCCAGCATCTCCTTCAGAGTACTATAATGTAGCTTTAATGGGCATGTGTATTCATGGCACCTTATGTATTTGAGTTGTAAACCCTCAAGATGTATTATTATGATTTTAAATTATGTGTCACGGAGCTCTAGTTTATAAAATGTTTTAATAATTGTTTTGTATGTTTTATGATACCATTTAGGATGTTTGAAAAGAAAATAAATAGGTTTTGAAAATCATGGGTTGCTTCGGCGGCCCAACGTGACACTTTAGACCCATTCAGTTTTTAGGGTGTTACAAACCCTATAATTTACCACGACATTCACTTTTTGAGTTACCATCTCTTTGAAATCTTTATTCCTTCGATTATTTCTTTTCAATTCCCTTTTATAACCTTCTTCACTCGATTCATCCCCTCGAAAATTACAAAGTAAAGATTCGTAGTATTAAACAATAAATTGAGGACGAAAGCAAAAAAATATTGAATTTACAAGGAAAAAAATAAAAAAATGTAAATAAAATACTAAAATAAATAACCTTTAAATAGAGGTGGGATCAGCATAATATTTCAATTTCTTAAAAAATGCGCAAATCTTAACCGATTAATCGCGGGTCAAGTCACGGGCCAAAATGAAATTTTAAAGAATTTATCATAAACCCTTTCATAGGTTGTGCCATGTATGAAATTATTAGTAGCAAGTATACATATACCATATATGCATGGATACACTAACACACATTAATATATATACATATACACTAACACACATTAATATATATATATACATATACACATATATAAATGCATATAAATCATATGAAATGCATGTGCCTCTAATCATCTCTGCAACATTTTTTCTCAGTTAAAGATAAATTTCAAGAGTTAAATATATAATCATTGTAGACACCCGTTTTTGTCCGGATTTTAAAAAATATTTATTTATTTATTATTAATATTATTAATAATAATATTTTTTAATTTTTTTTTCAGGCCCCATTAGTAACAACCCCCACTATCCCATTAACCCCACACCACCACCTTACACGTCTCTCCTCAAAAAATGCAAGTGGGGACCTGCTTATTGATTCAAATGAACTTTAAATTCAAGAGAATGCATCCAGGGAGGGGGGACGGACACAAAAATGAAAAAATTAATGGAAGGAAAGAGATAAAGAGGTGCTATGGCCTCTCGACTATGGCACGAAACCACCAAGCACATCCAGTCTCATCCTCTCTTGCCTGTCGCGCCTTCCTTGCCTTGCTAGCTCGGTTCCTCCACCCACAGCTAAGCCGACAACCACTGAATTAACCCACACACCAAATACTATTGTGAAGTGAGTTAACCAACCGAACTGATCGAACAAAGTTGGTTCAGATTTTTTTCAAGGGCTTTGAAAATCAAAATGGAAGTAGAAATGCAGAACAAGTGAATCTGGAACAGAAGAAGCATAAAGGGATTTCAACAACACGTGCAGGCTCTTTGGGGTTCGGAACATCATGAAGCTCATCGAGAATATTAGCTTTCGGCAGCGGGTCATCACCTTGAAGATCATCGTTTTCCAATCCAATATGAGGGTGTTTGATCCGGTGGGCGGTTATTGTAAATACATACTCGATTTGAACATGCAGATCGCTCAATACCGGGCCGAGCTTGACATCGTGAACCAACAACTCTCCGTTTGTAAAGCGCCGTCATCGATGTTTGCTCAACCGCAACCGGCGCAGAAACAAAAGCAAGTGGTGGCGGTGGAAAACGGCGGTTTTTATGTATTCGGTTCGATTAGTGGCGGTGGGTCGTCGTCTTTGATGTGTGCTCACCATGTGTTTGGTTCTAATCCTGTTAAAATTGAAGCGGAGGCAGTTCCTAATGGAATTTCAACGTGTAAACAACAAGAAATAAAGTCATTGTCTTCTGATAAAGGAGACGAAGCGTTTTGTTTTCTATTCAGATGGGGAGAGTGCTTCAAAATGCATCTGCTCCAGAGGAGCTTCATCCTTCATAGGGCTCTGAGGGCTCGAAATGAGCGACACTGAGAAGAAAAAAGAGCCACGATGCTTGTAGAAATTATTTATCAGGTAACAACATTTGTGATGTATTTATCGATTTGGTGGTTTGTTTTGCTTGGTTACTAGTATGTTGTAGGCATTGGATTTAGATTTAAGAAAGCTGCTGTAATGCTTACTGCCATGTTTATCTAAAACAAAACCCTTTAAATATGTCATGCACATGGACCCATATTCATTTGCTTATTGTAACCCACGTGTTATAAAATGCTAAACCTTGGTGTAATCCTTCCATCTTTGAACACCATTCATTTTGGTCCTTTTTATTTATTTTTTATTTATTTTTTATTATTTTTTTTCTAACTTTCATTTATCTTTTTTATCTATTATATTTATTTTATTATTATTATATTAATATTTTTTATCTTCTTTTTTCATGTTTATTTTCATTTTACAATCTAACAATATTTTCAACTTTAGGGATACTTTTCAACTAATCAAAGGTAAGTAATTCGAATCGGGTTCTTAAATTTTAATTTAAATTTAAATTTTCACGAATAAAGACAACCGATAAATTAATGGGTACCGAAAGGGCGGTTCAAGGGTGCTAATCCTTCCTTGACCGTAACCGACTCTCGGACCCGACACGTTTCTGGTACAACGCAGATCAAGTAAGATGGTGTCCGATCCACCTAAATTCATTTTAAAGTGGTCGGTGGCGACTCTAACCCAATCACTCAAGTCGAAGCCCAATTCCGGGGCCCACAACCGAAAGACGGTTCCGACAGCTTGGCGACTCTGCTGGGGACAGGTAAGTGAGTCAGGCCAAAATTAATTTTCGGTTGTCTTTTTATGCGAAAATTTTAATTTTAAATTTAAATTTATTTATTCGATTCCAATTATTTATCTTTGATTATTTTGTTTCAAATAAATAGTTGTACTGATGTTTTTTAATGATTTCAGATTTTTTTCAAAATGTCATCTCTAAGCTCTAAACCCGAGCTCCGAACCCGTTTTAGTGAGGTGAAAGCGACGCATTCGTGTGAATTTATTCACCGCATATGCCTAGCAAGTAGCCTTCGGATTCATATACCTTATGTCTTCGTGTGAATTTATTCACCGTGCGGGCATAAGGGAATGTGTCCTCTCGAGTTTAACTTAGCACACAAGCTTTTAATAGGCTTAGGACTAAGGTCTGGCAAGCCCAAGGGGGCACCGGCAAGGAGAACTCGAGTACCTTTTTAGAACCTAACCGGGAGAGTGCAGGGAATTAGAGCGGGAGAGTGCAGGGAATTAGAGCTCACCCCAAGACCTCATTCCAAACCCTAGGATGCTTTGTTTCATGCTTTATTTTCTGTTCAAAGCATGCGAACTAGACAAATATGCGGCTAGGATTTGTTTGAAATTAGCATGCGGGATAGAAATCATGTCTGTGTAGGAATATTAAGCATGTTCAGGTATATTATCATGTGGGGTAGGATTTTTTATTATTTTTTATTTTGATTTACCTCACTAACCCATTTTAATTTTTTGTTCTATTCCATTTTGTTTTCATCATTCCCATCATTTAAAACGAGGTGTTGATCCACCAAAAATGTGTTTGTTAAACATGAATAATCTGCATTAATGGACAAAGGGATTATAATACAAAGAGATAAAAAGCTCAGAAGCCCAGCCGTTGTCAAAGAATACTCAGAGGCAAAGGGTGCAGGGGCAAGACGAGGAAAATGTTATTGACCCGGAGAGTCCTTTCAAAAACTGCGAGATCAAGATGGCGAAACTCTAGCTAAGCTGGAGATCATTATTGATAAATTCTAGAAACAAGCCGATAAACTTTGGGTGGAGGGCTCCGATGGCACTTTCGTTTGGAACAAGCCGGCGATGCAGTCCTTCGAGACCTCTTGGGGGCAAGCAGCTCGTTATTTGCACATTTTAGCCAAAGGAGCCGGAACGGTTTGACAGAGTATTCAACCGGTGACAGACGAAAGCAGAAGACTAGTCCACCTATCAGAAGTTGTTCGGGGTCTATGCCTTCAAAATATTTTTGTCTCTTAAGATGTAACACTTTTGCCCCAATAAGGATTATTTATAATAACAGGTACATTTTTTGGATCAATGCCTCGAACATTTCATGCATCATGCATTCAGACGTATTGTGCATTTTGTTATTTTTCTTTACATTCGCATTATTTTCCCTTTTTTTTACATTCACATGTCTCATCAAAAATGAGAACATTTTGATCCTATGACATATAAGGAGCTTTACCAACAGTTGTTTGACGCACACGTGGTGTCACCATATCCAGAGAAATCCATGAAGCCCCGTGCCCCAGGTAGTATGATGAGAACGCTCATTGCGAAAATCATAACGGAGTCCCAGGGCGCAATATCGAGAATTACTCCACAATCAAGAGAATCATACATAAAATATGTAACAAGAATCGGATCGACTTCAACAACTTGGGGGCATTCAAGTGAGGAAGACCATTTCATCATTTGAGACATTTTGTTTGAATTTGTTTTTTCATTTTTTTCCTCAAGTTTTTGTAAGGACTTTTAAATAAATTTATGTTACTTTAAAGATGTTAAACAATGAATCACATTTGCAAACTTGCAATTCTTTGAATATCATCTGAATTAAGAAACTCTGAAATGGTTCAAAGTTACATATCTTTGACGAAGTAACATGATTTAAAACAGGAATTTGACTTTACCCAGAATATACACTCAAACACCGTACCCTGCTCTTGTAATTAACCAATATAACATTTTCCTTTCATAAGGTGCGGACAACATGGGGCATCCTTTTGCATATAACATTATTATACTTTTTATTTAAGACGTTCAATGACGATGATGATATTTACAAATGAAAGAGTCGAGTAGGTGAATCCAGTTTAGGTCAGTTGCTTGAAAATTGAACTCTAAAGATGAGATTCCTTGACTTTCAAAAACACCTAGGCTATAACAGGTTCTTCTTGACAATCTTAAGAAATTAAATCCGTAAAAACTGAGCTATTCCGCTAAGGCAATTGGTTATAGAGGAAACTTGAAAGCCCTGGCTTTATGAATAGATTGCGTTCAAACCATGACATTGCTCGGACACTTGGCAATTCGGTGTTTGCTCCACTGCTCTTGTCAGGCTGAAGACTCTGTGATGAGATGAACCCTTCAGTGAACTTGATAAAACTGATTATAATGTTAAGTGGTCCCTCTAAAGCAATTGGTTAAACACCCCGGCTTTATGGATCCAGCTTTCCAGATAACGACAAATTAAATCAAATTTATCTGAGCAAGAAATTTTCGGTAATGTTGGACTAAGGGAGTTAAGGAACACCTGTTATAGTCGACTACACACGGGCACTCAAGAATTTCATTTTTAGACCGATATTTTTTCGCACTGCCTTTGTTGGAGGAGCCTACAAAGCTTGAACAAATGGAAGATTTCAGAGGACCGAAATAAAATGTCTAGTAATTGGTCATTCTAGTTGCATCATTATGTCCGCACTCAAATGAAATGCCAAAGCATATTTCGATATTTAAAAAAAATGACATTTTGGGTTACCAAAACCTTAGAAAGGAGGCTAACCTAAAGCCAACTCATCCATTTGAACATTTGTCAAAGATTTGTAACTCTGAAAGCATAAAAGAGCTCTTGATTCCTTTGATATTTTTTGAACTCACATTATAATTGATTCAATTGCGAACAATATTTTACACATTTTTATCATGTCTCTCTCCTAAAACAAGAAAAAGGAGAAAAACATTTTCAAGCAGAACAGTCTCAGATATGAAAGGTCTGTAAAGCCAAAGCTCGGGAAGCAAATGGGGCACGATCTATTCCAAGGACCTGATTGACAGACAAAGCACGATACTCCATCCAGAAGATAACATAATTCATTCATATTGCATGCATCTTAAACATACTTAGGTGCATCACATTCA